>NC_090437.1:573726259-574030659 GCF_031143425.1 Pleurodeles waltl
GAGCAAGAAGACGGCAGAAGCCCAGCTGGGGATAGCCTCCCAACGTAGGAGGGGTGCCTGTCGCAGCATGACCCCCCTGATGTTCCGGATCCTGGCGGTGGCGTATCCGGAGTTGGATGGGTGCTTGAGGGCATCACAGCAGCCACAAGGGGATGAGTACAGTCACATCCATCTGACTCTGCGCGCATTATGAGGTGTCTGGGTGGGGGAGGTGGGCAGTGGGTTACCGTAGGCCAGGGCGAGCTTTGTAGGCAAGGTCCCTTTGTGAGGCAGGCTATGTGGCATCCCAACCCCACCAGTGGTAAGAGCCATCTACACCTAGTCAGGCTCCTGTGACTTCAAGGTGTGCAGCAATCGGGCATAGGCCTTGTACCCCATGGCCCTGTGAATAATCTAGGAACTATAAGTGCATGGCGTAGTGCAGAGGGCTGCTGTGTCTGTAGTGTCCGCCAACGGTAGTGGTTTTGCATGCACTGAACATGTCTTTCTTCTGTCTCCCCCCCTTCTTGTGGTCTCCCTCTTTTTGTGTGCAGTAGCATCATCAGGCGGAGGAGCAGTGGCACAGGAGCAGGAGGGAGCTGCATCCCACTTGGCCCTGGAGGGCGAGACAACGGAGTCTGAAGCCACCAGTGGGACATAGGGCGATGGGAGCTCCACTGCGGGGACAGGAGGTGAGACCAGCGACAGCAACTCCTCCTCTGATGGGAGCTCCCTTGTGGTGGCGGGACCCTCTGTGCCTCCCGCATCAACAGGTACAGCCTCCTACCAGCACCGCCCTCCCAGCAGCCCCTCAGCGTGTGTCCCGTGGCCGCTCACCCAGGAGGGTGGGCATCTCCGTCGCCCCAGGCACCTCAGGCCCTGCCCCAGTCAGCCCTGCAGCCCTCAGTGAGGAGGCTATTGACCTCCTGAGATCCCTCACTGTTGGGTAATCTACCATTGTGAATGCCATCCAGGGTGTCAAGAGGCATTTGCAACAAACAAATGCATACCTGGAGGGCATTCATTCAGGCCAGGCAGCCCAACAGAGAGCATTTCAGGCTCTGGTGTCAGCACTGATGGAAGCCATTGTCCCTGTGTCCAGTCTCCCCCCTCCAACTTCCTCCACCCAGACCCAATCCCCTGTACCTCAGCCTATCCGGAGCACACCATCAGACCAGCATGCAAAAACCTCAACACACAAGGGTGGTTCAGGCAAACATAAGCACCACACATCCCACAGGCACTCACACAAGCATTATACCCATGCACACATACCAACATCCACTGCCTCCACTGTGTCCACCCCCTCCACGTATCCCTCCTCCCTCCCAGTCTCGTCTCCACTCACACCTGCATGCACTACATCTTCAGCAACTACCTCCATCACCACACGCCCATCACCACACACCGCTCACGTGCACTCACCACCCCCACTACCATTCACACATCCCCAGTGTCCTCTCCCAGTGTGTCAGTGAGCCCTCCTCCCAAAGTACACAAACGCAGGCACACACCCACCCAACAGCCATCCACCTCACAACAGTCTCCAGCCCATGCACCTTCACCCAAATTCAGCAAACATACGCCTCCTACAACCACTACCTCTTCCTCCACTCCCAAACCCACTCCATCTACCCATCCCAGTGTGTCTAAAAAACTTTTCCTGGCTAATATTGACCTCTTCCCTACACCTACCCCCCTGTCTGTCCCCTAGGGCCAGGCTTTCCAGGTCCCATCCTAGCACCTCAGCCACCACATCACCAGGCACAGTGGTGACAGCAACTGCGGGCTATTGGAGTGCACCAACCAACAGGGCTGCCAGTGTGCCACAGAGCGAGGGCAAGGACTTTCTGCAACCTGCGAAAGTTAAAAAGTTGCCACATCCCAGAGGGAGAAGCAGAAAACACCTGCCACCAAGGGCTCAGGGAAAAGGAAAGGGGATAGTGGCAAGACAGCTACGCCACCATCCAAGGTGGGGAAGGGGCAGAAAATAAAGGGCAGGTCAGGAGAGGGCATGGTGGCACCGACAATGGGACTAGTGTCACACCTTCTGTCCACGTTGACAGCACCCTGTACGGCGGAGAAGACTGTCACCTGCACCGCCACCTGCACTGCCACCTGCACCACCACCAGCACCGCTGTCATTCAGGCCGCCACCAGCACTGCAGTCACTGAGACCGCCACCAGGACCGCAGTCACTGAGCCCGCCACCAGCACTGCAGTCACTGAGCCCGCCACCAGCACCGCCGCCACAGAGCCTGCCACCAGCACCACTGCCACAGAGTCCGCCGCCAGCACCGATGCCACAGAGCCTGCCAGAAGCACCGCTGCCACAGAGGCTGCCGCCAGCACTGCTGCCACAGAGGCTGCCACCAGCACTGCTGCCACAGAGGCCGCCACCAGCACCGCCGCGACTGACCCGCCGCAAGCACCGTCAGCGGCCCTGTGACATCCTGACCCAGTGGCACCACCGCAGCCATGGCTGCCATCCCCAGTGGTCAGTCGTCCGAGGCTGGTGGTCAGTTCCAGGAGCCTGTGCAGCTTCCATGATACACCACTTTCAGTGGAGAAAGGCATCCACTATCTCAGTCCTTGGCAGGATGAAGCACTCTGGGCACCAAGCCCCCTCCAGAACCAGTGGAGAAAGACATCCACTACCTTAGTCCTTGGCAGGATGAAGCACTCTGGGCACAAAGCCCCCTCCAGAACCAGTGGAGAAAGGCATCCACTACCTCTGTCCTTAGCAGGATGAAGCACTGTGGGCACCATGCCCCCTCCAGAACCAGTGGAGAAAGGCATCCACTACCTCTGTCCTTAGCAGGATGAAGCACTCTGGGCACAAAGCCCCCTCCAGAGCCAGTGGAGAAAGGCATCCACTACCTCTGTCATTAGCAGGATGAAGCACTCTGGGCACAAAGCCCCCTCCAGAACCAGTGGAGAAAGGCATCCACTACCTCTGTCCTTAGCAGGATGAAGCACTGTGGGCACCATGCCCCCTCCAGAACCAGTGGAGAAAGGCATCCACTACCTCTGTCCTTAGCAGGATGAAGCACTCTGGGCACAAAGCCCCCTACAGAACCAGTGGAGAAAGGCATCCACTACCTCTGTCCTTAGCAGGATGAAGCACTCTGGGCACAAAGCCCCCTCCAGAACCAGTGGAGAAAGGCATCCACTACCTCTGTCCTTAGCAGGATGAAGCACTCTGGGCACCATGCCCCATCCAGAACCAGTGGAGAAAGGCATCCACTATCTCTGTCCTTAGCAGGATGAAGCACTCTGGGCACAAAGCCCCCTCCAGAACCAGTGGAGACTGTTATCCACTTGAGTGACTATGGCTTTGCACTCCCCAGGATAAAGCAGTGGGCACACCACCCACTGGAAAGACTTGAGAGACTGGGGCTTTGCACTCCCCAGGATAAAGCAGTGGGCAAACCACCCACATGAGAGACTTGAGAGACTGTGGCTTTGCACTCCCCAGGATAAAGCAGTGGGCAAACCACCCACTGGAGAGACTTGAGAGACTGTGATTTTGCACTTCCTAGGATAAAGCAGTGGGTAAACCACCCACTGGAGAGACTTTAGAGACTGTGGCTTTGCACACCCCAGGATAAAGCAGTAGCCAAACCACCACTAGAGAGACTTGAGAGACTGTGGCTTTGAACTCCCCAGGATTAAGCAGTGGGCAACCCACCCACTGGAGAGACTTGAGAGACTGTGGCTTTGCACTCCCCAGGATACAGCAGTGGGCATGGAGCCCCCTCCTGGAGCAGTGGTGTCGTGCATTCATCAGGCTGAGGTGCCCCCCTCCCCCTGAGGTGCCTGTTTCATTTCGATCTGATGCCCCTGCAGTGTTCTCTCTGTTTGAAGTCTGGCATCATGTGTGGGCCTCGCCTATGCATTTTGGGCCCAGTGGTCCACAGACAATAATTGGTGCACTATCCGGACTTGTGTAGTTGGTGTACATAATTGTATAAACAGTATTTTGAGTTTTGACTACTGGATTTTTCATGATTACAATTGTTCAACGAATTTCCTTTTGTCCTTGCGTTCTTCCAGGGGGGGTGGGGGGTGTAAATGTAATGTTGCACCATGTATTTGTGTGTATGTTGTAATGGGTGAGGGTGGGGGTGTTGCGTGTTGCGTGTGTGTGTGTCACTCTCTTTTCCCTCCCCTGTGTTGCAGGTACAGTACTCTCCGTGGTCGTCGCTGCCATCTTTGGTCCTCCTGATCGAGGAGCAGGAAGACCAACGCAGGGAGTATCTGGAGTTCTGGCTCAATGGCATCCTGGTTCCTCATGGGGTGTGGAGAGGTGAGTGTTTTCCCTTTCAAGTCCTGTGGCATCTTGTGATAGGGTGGGCAGTACATTGTCTTCCGGCTGTCTGTTGGCGGTGACCGTCGCACTGTTTGTTTTTACCACTGTGGCGTTCGGAGTGTTAAAATGGCTGTCTATGTTGGCAGTTTCTGCCATGGTCGTGATTCAATTTTTTTTAACGCCGGCCTGTTGGCGGTCTTACCGCCGATTTAACACTGACTGCCAGGATTGTAATAAGGGCCTATATGTCCTACCTTAACCATACACTGCACCCTGCCCTTGGGCCTACCTACCTGGGTACACTTGCCAAGTCGAATGTACAGTTGAAACTGCACACACAGACACTGCAATGGCAGGTCTGAGACATGATTACAAAGCTACTCATGTGGGTGGCACAACCAGTGCTGCAGGCCCACTAGTAGCATTTGATTTACAGGCCCTGGCACCTCCATTGCACTTTACTAGGGACTTACTAGTAAATCAAATATGCCAATCGTAAATAAACCAATCAACAATACAATTGACACAGAGAGCATATGCACTTGAGCACTGATTAGCAGTGGTAAAGTGCTCAGAGTTCAAAAGCCAACAGCAGCCGGTCAGAAAAAAATAGGAGGCAGAAGGCTAAAAGATTGGGGATGACCCTGCATAAGCAAAAAAGTCCAACAGTCACATTACACAAAGACAAAGTGGTTGTGCAGGTGCTGCATATTTTAAAGTGCTGAAGTGCAATATTTACATAGCCCCGGTCTGTGACCCAATTAGTGGAAACCATTCTATTGTGATACAACACAAGTGCAAGGTTGAGGGACATGTCCTTGGACATGCTGAGGTGAAGTGTTGTTCAGTGCAGGGGAACCTGAATTGCCAATGGAGTAGTGAGAGACAATTGCAGTCCAAAGTGGAAAGGTTAACAGTGTGTCAGTGAAGAGTGAAGAGTGAAGAGTGCATGTCACAAACTTTAGCAACACTGGCATGTTGGCAAGCAAGGGCTGGTGGTACCGGGTACTCCTATGGGTGAAGATTATCTGCTCCACATCTTCATCCTCTGAGGTGTGTGTGTTGTCTCCTCTGCCCTTGATGGTGGTGGTGGGTTTGAGGGGGCCACATACACTTCAGTGGTTGGAGAGGCGGACACCAAATTCCCGGCAGCTGCTATCTGTGGAACTACATATGGCATCACTGCAGCAAGGAGGAGGTGCTAATTATTGAGTACGGCAGCAACATCCCTCCGGTAGGCAGCCATGTCTGCCCTGAGGGAGGCCAGTTCCCTGTGCATGGAGTCCTGCTTGTTGTCATACATGCAGCAGCAAGATTGGAAGGGCAGGTGTTGTGGCAACTCCCTCATGGCAGTGATTAGGTCCCATGCTTTGGAGATTGTGTGCCTTGTTTGGCTGCTGTCTTTTCAGCGGACATGATCATGCACATGTGCATCCTCTCAAGGCTGTCTGACATAGTTTGCATACCCACCCACACCTCCTTGGCCAGCACCCGCTGTACTCCCACTATTGTCCTCTCAAAGGTGGTCCCTGTGTCATCAGAGCCCTCAGCTGTGTTTGAGCTGGCAGGTCGTACTATTGGTGTGGTGGGTGGGTCCTCTGGGATGGCTGCTACATGAATGCTCCTCCTTTCGACTGGAGGTGGTGTCTGGAGGGCTCCCAGGACATTTCGGAGGGTTTCCTGCCTGATGGTTGTCAGTTGGTCATCCAGGTCATCAGGGTAGTCCAGGACAGGCAGATCCACAGGCAAGTCACCGTCCTCTGCAATGAGATATTGTACAATTAGTGTGTCTGTGTTGTGCCAGTTGTAATGTGACGTCACTGACTTCCTATTGGTGGTACATTGTCATCTTGGTTCCCATGCATTGTTCCTGTCATTAATGTTAGCAGTCTCTCAGCCCTATGCCCCACCTGCATGTCACATGTAGTGAAGGGCAGTTTGGGCAATTGTCTGCGTCACATCTTCTAGATGTGGGTCTGTCCAAATTGTGGATTGCCACCTTCTTGTCCTCCTCAACCCTCCCTCTGCTTCCATTTGCATGCTGAGGCCTTGCAATGAATGTTGATGTGCTGATGCCACAGCACCACATATGACAATATGGCCCTGTCCATACCCCTATATGGTGCTGAGACCTAGCACCACACTATGCATTGCATTTCCATGAGACAATGCACGTGTTACCATTGGTAGTTTCTCATGTTGATGTTTGCGTATGTGTGTTACATTGCATTGCACTGATGGACCTGGCAGAGTTCTGTTTCCTCTTATGACTGCAGGTTTGTTTGTCTTCCTACACACATATGTCCTCCTCATAAATGCAGTTGTCTTAGCACTATGATACCTGAAATGTTGCATGGTGGCATTGCAGCTATTGTCACACAGGCACAGGGGTAAACCCAGGGATGGCCAGCATGGGTATGAGATTACTGCTGTGTGCACCATTATGTATGTGACAGTGCCTGATGGTTATTGAGTCTATGGACATGACCAGTTGACAAGAGTTGCACTTGGCTAGGGATTGATGGGGATTGATCACGTATTCATACTGAACCCTCATTTTAAGTGTGTTTATTCCATGGGCACTTTACTGCCATTTCCTAATTGACCAGCGCGCACAACACAGGTAGTTGTGGCAAATATTGTCAATGGGGAATGCTGCTTGAGCCAATGGCCTGAGACTGGGCATTGTCCTCTAGTTTACACCCTGACAATACCAGCTGTCCTGACACCAGACCAGTTTTACGTTCTACCCTACCCTCCTGGTCTGTTTCAGCATTTCCACCAGCCTTGGCATGGCGGTGTATCCCCCTGCAAAGGTTCTTGGTGTTGTGTTGTGCCGTGCCCCTGGATGCCCCTGCACAGCCCATGCACCTGGCATGGGTAGTGCAGAGAGTCCCATGTCCTGCTTATTTGCCCTTTCCACTGCCTACTTTGCAGGGCTGACATGCATTGTGTAGTAGGTATGTGCCTCCCCCTTCTTGCACTTGACACTATGGCATATTGGTCTCCCATGCAACTTACCCTGCATATGTTTTGTTTCCTGGTAGTCTGCGCTGTCCTGTCCTGCAATACAAGTGTTGATTTCCTCTGGGATGACAGCTGCAACCATCTCCTCCATCTCGTCCAGGTCCTCTTGTGGTGCTGGACTCTCACCTCCAAGCTGCAGTGCTGCCTTCCTGTTCCTTACCATTTTCTCCTTTGTCCTCCACTTACAGTCATGCCAGTTTTTCTTGCACTCAGTGACAGTTCTCCTGACCTTTGCCACACTGTTAATCTTGTCCACAATCTGTTGCCAAATTGCCTCTCTCCTTCCAATTGGTGATTTAGAGGTGGTGAAGAGTTGATGCTAGTGCTACGTCACCTCTCTCACCAGTATTTCATGCTCCTCTGTGCTGAAGCAACACTTCCTCTTCTTCTTGTCTCTTCCCTGGGTCTAGTCTGTGTCCTCCTGGCTGGTTCATGGTTGCCTGAGGTCTCCCTGGGGTCTCTCCTGGCTTTGTGGATCCATCTTGCCTCTCCTTTGCACTGTTTTCTCCATTTGCATCGCTTTTTGACACTATTGCGGGCAAAAATTTAGCATTTCTGTTTTGCGATGTGTTTACATGTCATAAACCGGATTAAACTCATTTTTCCTGTGTTCACGTAATTTTGCCTTACAAAAAGGTGCAATGGTTAGTGTCAGGAAAAATGACTCTAACCTATTCTTAGCGCCACCCAGCGTCAAAGTATAAATATGACGCACGGGTGGCATTAAGAAATGGCGCTAGACAGCACTAAAATTTTTGACGCAAAACTGCGTTAGCGCAGTTTTACATCAAAAAATATAAATCTGTCCCTAAGTGTCCCAGATAAACCACTTTCCCCTGCCCTATCTGCCGTTTTGAAGCCTTGATAGTGAGGCCTGCTTTTTGCACGACCTCCAAAACTTTCCACAGGTGGACCACGTGGTCATCCCAGGTGGAGCTGAATACAGCAATATCATCTAGATATGCTGCACTGAAAGCCTCCAGACCTTGGAGGACTGTATTCGCAAGCCTTTGGAAAGTGGCAGGTGCATTCTTCAAACCAAAGGGCATAATTGTAAATTAGTAATGCCCTCCAATGGTAGAGAATGAAGTTTTAGGTTCTGCATCTTCTGATAGCTTGATCTGCCAATACCCTGCAGTCAAGTCAAAAGTGCTTAGATACTTGGCAGATACCAGTGTATCTATCAGCTCATCTGCCCTGGGTATAGGGTGAGCATCAGTCTTTGTGACAGTATTGAGCCCTCTATAAGCTACACAAAACCTAATCTCCTTATTGCCATTTTGAGAATGATACTTTGGTACTGGCACCACTGGGCTTTCCAAAGGGCTATCTGAGTGCTTCATCACTCCTAAGTCCAACATTTTCTGAACTTCTGACTTAATGCAGTCCCTGTAGGAGGCTGGCCTGGCTTATAGTGGGTACCTGATGGTACTTACAGCTTGTGCCAGGTCCAGTTATCCCTTATTAGTAGATTAGTAGTGTTCTAGCAGCTTAGGCTGATAGAGGTAGCTATGGCAGAGCAGCTTAGGCTGAACTAGGACACATGCAAAGCTCCTACTATACCACTTATATCATATAGCACTATATCACAAGAAACACAATACTCAGAGTTACTAAAAATAAAGGTACTTTATTTTAGTGACAATATGCCAAAAGTATCTCAGAGGATACACTCCCTTAGGAGATAAGTAAAATACACAAAATATACACACAAACCAA
Organism: Pleurodeles waltl; assembly: GCF_031143425.1. Taxonomy (NCBI): domain Eukaryota; kingdom Metazoa; phylum Chordata; class Amphibia; order Caudata; family Salamandridae; genus Pleurodeles; species Pleurodeles waltl. The sequence continues at coordinate 573,735,297 of NC_090437.1, forward strand.
AATCAGGTAAGTAAAACACTTAGAAAAGTAGTGCAAACACTGTAGAACACAATAGAATGCAATAGGAGACAATAGGCCTAGGGGCAAAACAAACCATACACTCCAAAAGTGGAATGCGAACCACAAATGGACCCCAGGCTTAGAGCAGTGTGTAGAGGGTCGCTGGGACTGTAAGAAAACACTAAGGGTGTCCAAGATACCCCACCCCAAGACCCTGAAAAGTAGGAGTAAAGTTACCCTACTACCCCAGAAAGACAATACATTTGAGAAAGGGGATTCTGCAAAGACAACAACTGACTGCAAAGCCCTGAAGACGGATTCCTGGACCTGAAGACCTGCAAAGGAAGGGGACCAAGTTCAAGAGTCACGCTGGTGTCCAGGGGGTGCAGGAGCCCACTAAACCCCGAATGAAGGTGCAAAATGGGTGCCTCCGGTTGGAAGAAGCCAAAGATTCTGCAACAACGGAAGGTGCCAGGACCTTCTCCTTTGGTCAGAAGATGTCACACGGTGTGCTGGAGGATGCAGAGTTGTTTTCATTCAGAAAGACCACAAACAAGCCTAGCTATCTGCAAGAGTCATGGTTGAAGATTATGGGTGCTGCCAGGGCCCAGGAAGGACCAGGAGGTTGCTCCTTGTAGGAGGAGACAGAGGGGGCGCTCAGCAACACAGAGAACCCATGCAGAAGCAGGCAGCATCCGCATGAGCACTTGAACAGGCATTCAAGAAATCTGAGCACGGCGGTCGTCTCAACACAGCAAAAGAGGGTCCCACGAAGCCGAACGTCAGCTCAGCGAGTTAGGCAATGCAGGACGGAGTGCTGGGGACCTGGGCTGTGCTGCGCATGAAGGAAGTCTTGTAGAAGTGCACAGAAGCCCTAGCAACTGCAGATCACGCAGTACACAGGATTACTGTCTGGCGTGAGGAGGCAAGGACTTACCTCCACCAAATTTGAACAGAAAGACCACTGAACTGTTGGGGTCACTTGGCTCCAGCTCCTGTGTTCCAGGGACCACACTCGTCAAGATGAGAGGAGACACAGATGTTGGTACCTGCATTAGCAGGGGGAAGATTCCATCGACCCACGGGAGATTTCCTCTTGGATTCCAGTGCAGGGTGAAGGCAAACAGCCCTCAGAGCATGCACTGCCAGGAAACAGTTGAGAAAGCTAGCAGGATTAGGTGCTACAATGTTGCTGGTAGTCATCTTGCTACTTTGTTGTGGTTTTGCAGGCATCCTGGAGCAGTCAGCGGTCGATCTTTGGCAGAAGTTGAAGAGAGAAGTGCAGAGGAACTCTGGTGAGCTCTTGCATTCATTATCTGAAGAGAAACCCACAGGAAAGACCCTAAATAGCCCTCAGAGGAGGATTGGCTACCTAACCAGGTAAGAGCCTATCAGGAGGGTTCTCTGACGTCACCTGCTGGCACTGGCCACTCAGAGGTCTCCATTGTGCCCCCACACCTCTGCATTCAAGATGGCAGAGGTCTGGGACACGCTGGAGGAGCTCCGGGCACCACCCCTGGGGTGGTGATGGACAGGGAAGTGGTCACTCCCCTTTCCCTTTTCCAGTTTCACACCAGAGCATGGGCTGGAAGCTCCCTGAACCGGTGCAGACTGGCTTATGCAAGGAGGGCACCATCTCTGCCCTTCAAAGCATTTCCAGAGGCTGGGGGAGGCTACTCCTCTGCAGCCCTTCACAGCTATTTCCAAAGGGAGAGGGTGTAACACCCTCTCTCAGAGGAAATTCATTGTCCTGCCTTCCTGGGGCTGGGCTGCCCAGACCCCAGGAGGGCAGAAACCTGCCTGAGGGTTGGCAGCAGCGGTAGCTGCAGAGAAAACCCCAGAGAGCTATTTTGGCAGTACCCGGGGATGCATGGGATTGGCACCCCAATACCAATTTTGGTTTGGGGGGACAATTCCTTGATCTTAGACATGTTACATGGCCATGTTCGGAGTTACCCTCGTGAAGCTACACATAGGTATTGACCTATATGTAGTTCACGCATGTAACGGTGTCCCCGCACTCACAAAGTCCACGCAACAGGAGGTAGGCCAACACGCCTTTAGAGATCACATGTGCTGTAAGGCAGAGTCCAACTCTCCCTCAGCAGGGTCAAAGAGCAGAAGTCAGTAGGGCAGTACAGCATAAGAGCAGTCCTTTCAGGTCAGCAGTCCAGCAGAGTAACAGTCCCTGTTGCAATGCAGCAGTTCGTCTCACAGAGTCCAATTGTAGGTCAGAAGTGTGGGACTGGGTGGGGTCAGAGACCCTGCATTTATACCCAGGTGTGCCTTTGAAGAGGAGGAGACTTCAAAGAATGGTGTTAGAAATGCACAGAGGTTCTTTCTTCCCAGCCCCGGCTCCAAACTATCAGTAGTGAATAATTATCCCTTTGTGTGGGGACAGGCACTCCCTATTCAGGTGTAAGTGTCAACTCCCCCTCCACCCTTCCTACCCAGGACAAGCCGTCAAAATACAGATGAATGCAGATGAATGCTCATACACACCTAACCTTCCTGTGTTTGTGGATGCCTAGAGGGAATGCACAAAGTGTAGCTGTCATCTATTCCAGATGTGTATTTGAGACAGATTGCATGCAACAGAGCTGTAAGAGCAGATAAATGCCCACTTTCTAAAAGTGGCATATCTAAAATAGTATTGTTAAAGCTGACTTTACCAGAAAAGAGGATTTATCATTACTATTCCAGTGATATGAAATATGATTCATCTACTCCTTTCTGATCAGAAATACAGCTTAAACGTGTCTTAAGGAATTCCCAAGGCTTGCCCATGAGAGGAGTAGGCCTCACAGTGGTGAAAAACGACTTTGGAGGGTTTTCACTACCAGGACATGTAAAACCTAAAAGTACATGTTCTGCCTTTTAAATACATGGCACTCTACCCTGTGGGTCACATATGACCTACCTTATGGGTAACATATGTAAATAAAGGAGGAGTTTAAGGATTGGTAAGGGGTTTTAAATGCCAAGTCGAAGTGGCAGTAAACAGCACAGGCAGGCCTTGCAATGGTAGGCCTGAGACAGGGTTGAAAGGCTACTTGGTTGGGTAGCACAATCAGTGCTTCAGGCCAACTAGCAGCCTTTGATTTACAAGCCCTGGGTATATTGTATACCACTTTACAAGGGGCTTAGAAGTAAATTAAATATGCCAATTGGGGATGAGACAATATTAACTTGTTCAGGGGAGAGAGCATAAACACTTTTGCCCCGGTCAGTAGTGGTTAGGTGCACAGAGTCCTAAAACCAGCAAAAAAGAGATCAGAAAAATAGAGGAAGGCAGGCAAAATAAATTGGGGGAAGACCACGCTAAGGCTGTCAGGTCTAACATACAGCTTTTGTCTTTTTGGTCTTGTTTTACTTACTAAATTAAGCTCTATTTTTACAACCTGGTGGTGTATCCTTTTTGTGTGGTGTTTTAACTGTTTTTACTATTTGAAGTGTTGCACAAATACTTTACACATTGCCTTCAAGTTAGGCCTGTCTTCTCTGTGCCAAGCTACCACAGGGTGAACACAGGTTAATCTACAGTTCACTTTTGCCTAACCCTGACAAGAATTGTGGTTGCTGCTTGATGAGGGCTCACACTCCAGTCAACCAACAATTCGATTTCTCACCGTAATGACACAATGGAACTGAACTTATTGCTCTATTTAAAACAGAAAGAACTGAAATATATAGAACTCACACAACTTACTGTCATTGTCAAAACCCGTTTGGGGGTAAAAGGACAATTATGGGTTCCAGGGAAACAACTGTGGTGGTTGAGGACTTTTTCCACTGTGGGCGTGGGTCCTAAACTACCATTGCATTGCACACTGAACACCATGTACACCCTTTTAGCATCCGACCCTTGTAATACTGGGTGAGCAGTCCAAATAAAGTTGAGAATAATCTCACAGGTGGAGGCTGTGATTGGCATAACAAAAACTTTGTCGGTGGCTGGTAGGTTTCAGTGCACCACTCACTAACCACTTCACTAGCTGTTCATAAGGTCAAAATAGTCCCAAAGTCTGGTGATCAGAAGTTCAAAGTGATATTATTACTTGAGCATAGTTGCAGTGAGGTCCCGACCATCAAGTAACTATTCCGGATTTTGTACCTAATGAACCTGCCTACTTCTGATGTTGTTTTGAGCGCTTTGCAGATTGCAACTGGTCAGCAGGGGCAACTACAGGCCGCAGCTGGAAGACAGGCCCAATGCATAAGCCCCTCTTTTAAACATGTGAAGAGCCAACCTTCTAGTGCCATTGATTCATCAGTGATACTCTGTTTTCTGGCCGATTCAATCACAGAAGGTCAAGTTTCAGGCTTAGTCTTTGGAGACAAAGGACTCAAAGATGCTTTCTCCTTCTCTATGGTTAGTGCAGTAATTGGCTAAGGTTTACGTAGCAATCAGCAGGAAGGTAAATCCAGTCCAGAACACGGATTGGTTCCTGTATCACTTCCATGCTAGTCTTCACTTCTTCACAGTTCCTTCCACTTGGGCACAGTGATTGATTGGCTTCCTAGAGGCAGATTCTTCCTGCAAGGATATGTTCAGCTGCTCTCTTTCAGCATACTAGACAGGCTCTGTTGCCAAGGTGTATTTCTCCTTTGTGGAGCAGACACAGCCTTTGGTTCAGGTGAGAGTATTCACAGTAGGCAATGCTGAGGGATGACTCCAATTGGAGCACTCAAGACCCAAGCACAATCAAGCATAAAGGCATTGACCTTGGCATCCATCAACCTTTCAGAGTAGCACTCCTGGGAGAGAAAAAGAGGCAGACCCTGTCAGTATGCTTTGCATAACAAAGGAGACCACTATCTCCACCTCGACATAAACTTCACAAAGCTAAATGGCGATACTCAGGAAGAGACAATCAGCAAAGAGAATTAAAAAAGCCTGCTGTATAACTAGGTCAGCCCTATCACCATCCTCCAACAATCTACTGTCTGATACTAAACCTAAACTTCAAGAATGCCAGTAAAAAGCTTTGCCAGTCTGTGGAGCCTGGCCTTTGCAAGCCTCCTTCGTGAGTCATGCTTTACCAAGGATGATCCAAAATCTATCCCCCTGTCCTCACAACCACGCACATGTATATATTATGAAGCCAGAAAACTAGTAATCATATATACTCTTCTTGCCCACACTAGTCTATCAAGGATGTCAGTCCAGTGTCTGGGAATATCAGACGTTTACTAGAGTGAAGCCAGTATGCATCTCGCTGTTTGAGGACAGACTCATTGCCCATCTTGTTCTGCAGCCTGGGCACAGAAAGTAGTCCTGTGTCCTAGGAAGGCATGCATGGTCCACCAGACTACAGAGACATGTCCTGGACTCAGAACGTTCACACAGCCTACTTCTCAGGGCACAACATAATAGTCGAGCATGCTGCTGGGCACAAAAAAAGTAATCAGGGAACGAGGGATACCATAGACAACTACAACTTAGTTACTCAGGGCAGGGGTGCACATCAGCAAACCATAGGACCTTCCCATCCTCAAGGGTATTTATTCTGATCGTCCCCTGATGCAGTGCTCATGTCGAGAAATAATAGTTTAAAGTTGACTTGATAAATGGGTTTGTGAATAATATCAATGATGACATCACATATGACATCACCAATTCGGTAACTTCAATGTTTCTCATTTTTTTGTGAATACCAAAGGCTTTTATACCAATGCAATTGAGTAAAAAGCTCTTAAGGTAATACAACTCTGTATCGCTCATGGCTTTTATACTTTGTGAACATTTGACTAAAGTGAATACCTTAAGGAATGGACCTTATGGATTACCAATGTGCTATTCAGATATTACAGCCACTTTTTTACAGCCTCTAGTAATGTGATACATTCTGCTTCATCACAAAGTGATACACTGCAAATTGTTAGGCATGTCTCACTCACTTGCAAGTAGCATCCACACCATATAGCTTCAATCCATGTTTAGTGGAAAGGATATATACTATGCAGACTGGGACCGTTCTCTGGTCATAACCTATGCTTGCACTTCACATGCTGCACCAAGTGCTAGTGAGTGAGAGACACAGTGCACAACCTGGAACTATGCCCTGTGTGCCCCCATTCAGCTGTACAATTTTGACAGGGTATTGTCTGGGGTCAGGCTTTGAGTGCAGCACATTATAAGACAAACTTGTGCCTGTGCTCATAATCTATACATCGTACACATAGACAACACGTTAAATGACCTGATGCTTTGTCACCTACACAAAATACACATGGCGTCACTTGAAGTTGTGCCCTGTGCACAGTACAAACAGGGCGTGATTTATGTGAATTAAATTAAGTAATGTTTAGCACATGTTAGCGCACCCTTGGCTTATCTTTTTCATAATAGTTAGTGGTCACACGCAGCCATACGGTCGATAAATCTTTTGACTCCTTTAAATTATATTGAAATCAGTAGTGAAAAACACATCAATAATAAACAGTTCAACAACAATAGGGAGATGGTAAACGATGCACCACGAATAACCACACCTTTTAGTATCAATTAAAATATTTATTTCCCTACATTAACAATGCTGAGGTGACAAAAATTAGTCTCAACATCAAACGGTACAAGTAAACATCACAGGCTGTCGGATTGGCCTGAAGAATCTTAGCTTAAACAAAGCAATAAGAACTCTAATCTTGATAGCGAAAATACTCATTAATATTTGAGAAAAAGATATATAATACATTTGTGCAGCAAGCAGATTAACATCAGTTTATTGGCATGAGATAACACCTCACTAACCTCAGATTAGCATTAGCATATTGGGCTTCATGCAAAAGTTTTAGTAGCCTTAATTTGGAAAAAATCTATTTACGGCGCTGTCAAGAAAGCAGCAGTATTAAAACAGTGGCAGTTGGTACCTGAAAAACAAAAGAAAAACAACAATACACAAATTCATACATTTACTTATCCTTAAAGTAATCAGCAGTCAGGTTACAACTTCATCAGGAGGTCATCAGCCCCAGCACCACGACAGGAACAGGGAAAGGGGGACAGTTTCGAATTTTGGACTGTAAGATTACTAAAGCATCAGAGCATTAGTTCAATATTGAACAGGCGTAGTAAACTCAGAAAATAATAAAGCACCAGAATATCAGTAGACTAACTGGCAAAGCATGGAAAAGTGTCAAAGTGACAGATCACACCAAGTTATGAAGTGAAGTCTCTGGAAACCAGGAAAGTAATGCATGAATGACAAATGGAGACTGACATTAAATTAAACTTACTAAACATTTTCTATTGGACAATACCATCAGGTGAAGAAAGAACATCCAATTACAACAACATTAATATCACAATTGCATAAATTCTTAGCTTTGAGGTCGCTTGTTTACTTCTGTTCTCTTTGTGTAATGCAGACCTATACTAAATGTATCTTTCACACTTCCCTCTCCGGCTGCGATCTGTAGGCCCTTTTGTTTGGCACATTCTAAATATGCTGCATGACAGGTTGTTACAGAAAACTCAGTATCCTCAAGAGAAAAACATGAATTAGAAACATAACTACAGACAAATATGTGAATTCAATGAATGGAGTCTGTTAAACAACGGACGTGAAAGCATGTAAAATTATCGACAGTAGGAACACCCGGAGTTAGATAACTTGGCACTGTGGCCTTGTCTGCTTGAGGCCCTGCAGAAAACAAGAAATACTCATATTATTTCATCTTTTTTTTCTTAAAGAGACAGAATATTTTCTCATTACAAAGTTAGTTCAATATTATAAAACATGTGTGTGCCTTGTATTCGATGGTGGCAACTAAGTAAAACACACTTTTCGTGTTAACATTGATTTCATGGGTAAATCATTTCACACAATTAGTACATCAGTATGATTATTTAAAGTTAATTATTCACACTAAATTTCGGCTCCCACAATTCTTCCTCTGATGACTATTTATGTCATCACACTAACATTCCAAATAAATTTATATATTTAATTTTGCACAGATTTCAAAATTTTGTTTCCCTCACGTTTTTATGAATTCTCTTCTTCTTTGAGTTTTTCCTATATAATCTTTTCCAATTGTAATTCCACCCTCCTCTGATTCTTTTCAAATCTTCTCCTTTTGATCACTTTGTACAATTTACATATTCCACAAAGTCCAATTAGACAAATCACAATAATGGAAACTCCTTGAATTATTTTCTTTAACATTCCTTTTCCTAGGTTGCCAATCCAGTTCCCCACAGCAGTCATTCCTTTGCCAGCTTTTTCCCAAACAGTGGGTTCAGTTAGTTCTTTTAATTTAGTCTCATCTTTTGTTAAATTGCTAACCAAGCCTCTAACTGCTTTACTGTTGTCCGTTATATAGGAACAACAATGACGCGGACCTAGCAATTTACAAACTCCGCCCTCCTTTGGTAAGAGAATGTCTAACACAAGGCGGTTCTGAAGACTCATAGCTCTTACCTCAGCCATCTCTGTATCCAAAAGGATAATGGCTCCTGAATATCTTGTCAGCATGTTATCGCCAACTGTGTGCAACTGTTGAATTTTAATAGAATTCAGAACAACTCCCACTGAAGGAATTATTGCTCCAAATATGTCTCCAACAATGCTAGAAAGTGAATCTCACTATTATGTCTTAGGTTGTAATTCAGACATTTTAGGAAATTTACATAAATCATCAAGTTGGTACATTTTCGGGAAAACTATTCCCAAGTAACATGTGCCAAACCATCCTCTAAGAAGACGGTAATATGCATTTTTCCCACAGATGTAATAGATACCGGGCACCGGTGGGTCTTGACCATTCAACATAAATGCCCACTAAGGGGGTCATTCTGACCCTGGCGGTAAATACCGCCAGGGCGGAGGTTGGCGGTAGCACCGCCAACAGGCTGGCGGTGCTCCGCCGGGCATTCTGACCGCGGCGGTACAGCCGCGGCCAGAAGCGGAAAGCCGGCGGTGTACCGCCGACTTTCCGCTGCCCATGGGAATCCGCCATGGCGGCGCAGCTTGCTGTGCCGCCATGGGGATTCTGACACCCCATACCGCCATCCTGTTCCTGGCGGTTCGCCCGCCAGGAACAGGATGGCGGTATGGGGTGTCGTGGGGCCCCTGGGGGCCCCTGCAGTGCCCATGCCAATGGCATGGGCACTGCAGGGGCCCCCGTAAGAGGGCCCCACAAAGAATTTCAGTGTCCGCTTTGCAGACACTGAAATTTGCGACGGGTGCAACTGCACCCTTCGCACCTTCCCACTCCGCCGGCTCCATTCTGAGCCGGCTTCCTCGTGGGAAGGGTGTTTCCCGCTGGGCTGGCAGGCAGACTTTCGGCGGTCGCCCGCCAGCCCAGTGGGAAACCCAGAATGACCGCCGCGGTCTTTTGACCGCGGTACGGTCTTCTGGCGGTTCCCGCTTGGCGGCGGCTACCGCCGCCCGCCAAGCTTAGAATCAGGGCCTAATTCTCAAACTAAAACACTTGTCTGCATTCACTCATTCCCACAACAATCTTATCTATCCTAGATTGTGGCCTGTATATACAAAGCTTCCCTATGTGTTGTGCATCTAAGGTTAGTCTTCCTTGTTTAGTAATGTGAGTGTATGCATAGTCAATCCCAGGACTACGTGAAACGAATCCCTTATCTACCTTAGCCTTAATTGCTCTTCTCCTATCCTCCGTATAATCTAAAAAACTCTTTTCTAAGGGTGAAAGTAAACAGGTTAAGTTGTTTCAGTAGACAAAAGCAGTCCCAAAGGTTAGTGTAGGTTCAAAGAAACCCTTCACTATTTCAATGTTGTTATCCTTAGCTATTTTATTGAGATCTCTAATGATAGATACAAAAGAAAACACTACATCAACATTAGAGTAAAAATATTGTATATGCTCTTGGTTATAGAATTGTGTTAGTAAAAGACTACAACCTATGTCATAAGTTAATGGCAGACTCCTCAACAGAAGCTGTAATCTGTGTGCAAAAATAACAATCTCTCACACCCATGATATCAACATACTCTCGCAATAAGCGATAGAAGACATTAGAAGAACGTTCTTCCTGTGTATGTAAATATTTCTCATCTGTTTTAAATCTATCTATTGCTGAAAGAGTAGGCACTAATTCTGAAGAAGTTGTTTCTATAGCTATCGCATGATTGGTCCCATTCTTATCAAAGACAATCACACCCACAGCCAATACCAAACATATAATCGCACAAACAATCACCAAACCAATTCCCATATATGTACAGCATCTATTTTTAGAGCTCTTCTGGTTCTGAGGATACACTCCTCTGAGCAAGTTTTCTCTGGACCAGTTCTTTTACTGTTTCATTTGAGGACATTGAGGACGTTTCATCCTCCTCTTCCAGGATTCCTTCCACTTCATCTGTCACAGGAGTTGGCAAATCAATTGGAGTATGTTCAGGCTCTGACTCCAGCTTGCTGCTTCTTCTGTCTTTCCCTGGAATGTGTCTAGGTGGAGGTAATCTCAACACCTCTTCTTCTTGTTCTGTTAGAATCTTCACTTTCCGAGTGTGACTTCCAGTTCAGAAGTCCTGCACACTTCACAGCTGTAGTAGTAATCAATACCACTTGGAAAGGACCCTTCCACCGAGGCTCCTAACATGATTTTCTCACATGCTTTTGTATCATAACCCAGTCACCTGCCTTCAGGTTGTGTCCTTGCTCTTGGGACGGTTGCAGTGTGGTATCTTCCACCTGATGAGAAAAAGAGCGAACCACATCAGCTAAGCCTTTGCAGTAGTCTAATACCATATCACCTGTGATGTTCACAAGAGCATTTTCAGGTACAGCTGGCAATCTCATGGCCCTTCCTATGAGGATTTCATGGGGCGACAGTCCTGTTTTCTTGCCAGGAGTGCTTCTCATTGACATTAGAACCAACGGCAAAGCATCTGGCCATTTCAGATTCGTGGATGCACACATTTATGCCAATCTCAATATTAGAGTACCATTCATCTGTTCTACAAGTCCTGAGGCTTCTGGGCGTTAGCTACAGTGAAGCTTCTGCTTAATGTTTAAAGCTGAACATAGCAACTTAATCACCTCATTGTTGAAGTGGGTTCCTCAATCTGATTCTAAAGAGACCGGAAAACCAAAATGTGAAATTTACTCCCTAAACAGTAATTTTGCTACTGTAAGACTGTCATTTCTACTTGTAGGGTAAGCCTCAATCCAATGACTGAAAATGCACACAGTCACCATCACATATTTCAAACCAGCACATGCATGTGTCTCAATGAAATCCATTTTCATTCTGCCTATATGTCCCATGTTGACTCCTTTTCCTTTGCCCACGTTCATCTGCTGGCAGATGAAGCATCTGTGGCAAACTGCTTCGGCAATCTGTCTAAACTTTGGATTGAACCAAAATTGTTTAAACAACCTGACCATGGCATCTCTCCCTACAGGAGCTTGTCCATGATAGTATCTGTCCATCTGAGTTAGTAGGCTGTTGAGAAGTACTACCTTCCCTTCTCCTGATACCCAAACATCATAATTTCTTTTGGACACACTTCATCTTAATTCACTCCCTGTGCTCCTCTTTTGCAACATTGTCTTGAAGAGTTTTTAACTCTTCTAAATTGTCAATAAAGTGCATCACATAATTTGCATTGATCTCATCATTTTCAGGTAACAATTCTCATCCTCCTTTGCAGGATATGGCGTTCAATGTGCAGCACTTTGCGACTTGATCCGCATATGCATTTCTCAATGACATGCAATCTTCTGATATCTGATGTGCACTGCATTTCACCACAGCAATCTTTTCAGGCATTTGAATCACTTTTAACAAATCATTAATTCCTTGACCATTTCTTATTGGTGAACCAGAAGAGGTCAGGAAACCTCTCTGTGACCACAATTGTCCAAAGTCAAAAAATGACGAATACATATTGATTGTCTGTGTAAATAGTGACTTTCAATTGAGTTGAAATGTGGCATGCACTAGTAAGAGCCACTAGTTCGGTCACTTTTGTACTCCTTGAAGCCATGAAGCTTCTAGTATGCCAGTGATAGTACACACTGCATATTCTGCTCTTAATGTGCCCACATTTCTCTCAGGTAGCAACCATCACCAAAGATAATTTGGTCATACTCTTCCAGGCAAATATCTCTAATATCGATTCTAGGTTTTGTGCATAATTCTGTAATTTCAATCGTGTTCAGTATCATCCAATTTATCATGATTTCCTTCTTCATTTGGAAGTAAAGTTGCTGGGTTAATCACTGTACATTTGGAGACCCCAAGATTGCTGTCTCATATCTGGTCAACGTTGAGCCGGTCAGATACTGAGTCTTAGACCTGGTAAGCAAAACCTCAATTGAATGAGGCACCATTATCGTAAGGGGATAACCCATTAGCATATTCTCGCTATGGGCAAGGCTCTGCTCAACTGCTGCAATAGACCGCAAACAACTGGGTAAACCTGCTTCGACCGGATGCAAAGTTGCTAAAAAAGATGCCACTGGGCGATTCATACCATCATGAGTCAAATCAGACAAAGAACATGCATCACGTTCATGACAAAACAACAGAAAATGGTTACTGTGGTCAGCCATTCCTAAAGCTGGAGCTTGACACAAACTGTCTTTCAAACCAGTAAATTCTTTCATGCAAGCTTCATCCAACCCAACACGATCGGAAACATCTTCATGTGTCAGCTTCTGTAAAGGCTTTGAGAGAACTGAAAAATTTGGGATCCATTGCCGGCAGTAAGTCACCATTCCAAAAAACATTCTCACATCTTTCTGTATAGTTGGTGCTGGCATTTGCAAAATAGTTGAAACTCTCGCACTGGAAATTTTCCTAGTTCCTTTATCAATCAGGTAACCCAAGTAGTTCACTTCTTTTTGACAATATTGTAATTTAGCCTGGGACACTTTATGGCCATTGTCTTCCAAGAAATTCAACAATGCAATTGTATCATATTTGCACCCTTCTTTGGTCCTGGATGCAATCAACAGATCATCAATGTACTGCACTAAGGTAGACCGAAAAGGCATTACTAGTGACTCCAAATTCTTTTTTAAAATCTGGTTGAAAATAGATGGTGATTCCAAAAATCCTTGTGGAATTTTACACCAACAGTAGACCTTGTTTAAGAACTTGAAACAAAAGAGATATCTGATGTCCTCATGAAGAGACACAGAAAAGAACGCTTGACATAGGTCCACGACAGTGAATCCTTTAGCATCGTGTGGGATATGAAACATGATCACAGCTGGGTTTGGCACAACCGGGCAACACTTTACCACTATGTCATTTATTTTCTTCAAATCCTGTACGTCTGATTTTCCCACAAGGTTTGCATAGCCCCATTATTGGTGAATTACACGGGCTGCTCAACACTTCTTTTTAAATACACTTCTCCACAAATTCTCCTATCAATGGGTTCACACCCTCAATTGCATGTTTTGCCATCGGGTACTTTGGAGTCTGAGGAAAAAAAAACATTGGGCTTAACTGCGACTCTAACTGGCTCAACTTCTTTTATCAACCCAACGTCCTTCCTGAAAGACCCCAAACTTCAGTCTTACCACTTTTCTGTATTTCAGCAGGAAGATCTTTCACTTCAAAAACTGGAAAGAAACTAATCAAATGAGCTTCCTCATGCACTGGCTCATCAAAACTGATTTAAGGAAATTCTTACATCACTAACTTATTGCTGACAGTAAGTATTGAGTCTTCCTCAGCATCACTGTTTGTTTGAATTTCAATACCCTCATCTGAAAAAGTATTTGACCATCTTGTGTTGCATAATAAATCCCTTCCCAGTAAGGATACAGGACTTGAATCACAAACCCCAAGCTTGTGCAAACCCTTAAAATTGCCAATTCTAACTAAAACTGGTTCCTTGATGGGATTTGTCAAATATTGATTAGCAACTCCTACAATCTGAACTGTTTTCCCTGATAAGGGCAGATCTGGAACTTCTGCAGATCTTACTGTCAAGCGTGTAGCTCCAGTGTCACTTTTCCTTTAAAATAAGGACCTTTGTGATCCACTTCTAATGAAGCTGCCATTACACATTCCTCTTCATCTGAACTCTCAGACATCCATTCATAGTTTATTCCATCCTCACTGTGTAATGGAAATTGATGTACAGTATTATTACCCTGATTCACATTTGGACACGTGACTGTCTGAGAAAGCATCACCTGCTGCTAATCCGTAGGGGCTTGAGGTATCTGAATTTGTTGTCTAGGCATTTGAATTTGTTGTGCAGGCACCATCAGCATCTGTGGCTGAATCTGCTGTAACTGAGGCATACACATTAGTAATGGTTGTACATTTTGCATGGGCTGCATGGGTTGGGAACCCTGCATTGAGTTTTCATTATTCTAGAAATTCTGAATTTGACATAATTCACTTGCTGAATTGTACCTCCCGGATATACCATCGGACACTACAGTTTCTAATGCCCGATTCCCCCACAAGCGTGACAAGGTAACATTCTCTTTCCTTGTGGCTCTCCTTGTATCATGACTGTATTCAAATCCAAACCATGATTAACACTTCCCATTCCTCCATGACCTTTACCTCTGCCTTCATTCTGAGAAGTACCTTGATTCTGAAACATGCCCTTTCCCTGCTGCTGCTAAAGCTGGAAACGTCCCTGAATCCCTGTCTCTGAAGCCCTAATCTGCATCACCATCACTTTCTCCTTCAACTTTTTCTGTTTCAATTCAATATCATCACTACAGTATTTTGCATACTGTAGCACCTCATCAATCGGTTAGGCTTGCCAAAAAGACATATGGTCCTAATCATCTGACTAATATCTGGCCTGAGTCCTTCAACAAACCTGAACACAAAATGAATCATGTCTTTTGGCTCAATTGTTTCTGTGCCACAGTAATGTTTAGCAATCTCTCATAGTATGCATGAATTGATTCTTTTGCTTCCTGAGCTGTCCTATCTATGCACTGCCAATCAATATTTTTAGGTGAAATTCTCGTTTTCAGAAACTCAATAACTTTATAGTAATGTTTCATTCATACTTCAGGAGACTGTGCAACTGGTGCTGTATCTCTCTGTGGTTCACTTGGTGGCCAATCTACACTCCTCTTACATTCAGTCCATAGGTCTGCAGGAACAACTATCTAAAAAAGAGTGTTCAAATCCTCCCACATGCATTTTGCAAGCCTGTCTGTTGGTACTATTCTACTGGTTTCTCCCTTACCCTTGTGTAATCATTTGTAAATGACAAAATGTCACTCCTGCTCCAAGGGACATGTACAAAATTCCCTCCCGGAATTTCTCTCATTGGTAAAACTTTCACAGCTTCCCTATTCTGCGGTGCTTCTGCAGAAAAAGTATCAAGACCTTTTTTCAACTTGTCTTTTTTCTTCACCCTTTTGCCTTCCCATTTGTCTAATGCTCTCCATACCTGGATACCCTGAAGCAACTCTCTAAGATGTGTTTTCATCCCTGCAGATCTCATGTGTTCGAGGTCCTTTGCCTCAAAATCTAACCTCTAGCTTCTTTTCAAAAATGTTATTATTGAAAGGTCTATTCAATATTTGTCTGCTACATCCTCTAACTGTTGATGTATCTCACTTGCTTCTTTTGTAATCTTCGCACCCAAGTATCGCAACTCTTCTTCAGTGTAGGACTCTAACCTATTTACACCCATTGCTCATTCAACAAGCTCACTCGCTTCCATTGAAAGCCTAGTGTAGTTAATATTATTCCCCCCACTAGAAGCAACTTGTAAAGCACTCAGCTTTTCTAGGCACTGGGTTAATTGTTGAGCTGTCAAACCCTGTAATGAGATGTTATTAGGCTGAATACCAGGTAACTGTTGTACAGTTAAACTCGAAGGTTGATGTGTCAGTAATCCTATGTTGGTGCCAGTGTGCGACCCATTGTCTGTATTCTAAGGAACTCTAATAGGACTCAGGTCTATTAATGACCCTGACCCATCAAAAGTCTGTCTCATTGGAGAAACTATTCTGGCATTATCATTATGTCCTTCTCACACTTTTACCCACTCAGACTTTTGACTTAGGTTTCCTGTTCCACTTGTTCCATCATTTCCCTGTGCATACAATGGTATAATTGGGCCAATATTATTAGGTACAGATACAGCATCTGGAATTGGTCTGGGAGTTACGTTTTGAGACTGTACTACCCCGGTATTCTGCATTTGTGGCAGTAACATTGAAGTTTCCTCTGTCTGAACCAGCATTGGTTTCTGATAAACATGTCCTGTTGGCACTACTTGATTTGTTGCTGCATCTATAATAGGCACATCTGAGTAAATCCTAGGAATTCTAGCTTGTGGCAGCTGACAGTGTACTGGTGACACAGCCGGCGGATTGAAACTGCTTTGTATTGGTATTTGCACAAAAGGAATAGTCTGTACTGAGCTCTGGTTCACGTTAGGTTGAACCTGTACTGTACTATTAGTCATGTTATGGTTACTCTGTACTGAACTCTGTGTCATGTTAACTGGTGTCGTGCAGTGGGATTACCATTAGTACTTGGACTTTCTTGTGCCATATATGGTGGTGGACAATTTCTGAACAACTGCAAAATTAGCTCATCATCGTCCAATTTCTTATCACGAGTTAGAGATTTCTTTGCCTCTCTCAATGTCTAATGTTCACCTAAGATTGAAGTCTCTTTCTTCGCTTCTTTCTCACTGTCTTCTGAAATCGCAGGAAATACCCCAATACAATGTAACGTATTGAGTGTCCACTGTCTCTGGCCATTATCGCACCTAGCTTCTGCAAGTGACTTCTCTGCTCTCCTCATTTTCCTCTCAAATTACAAGGCTTGTTGTTATCTGGCTACTAGCTCCTAGATCGCTAATGCTTCGAACTGTGCTGGTCTCGGCAGAGGATTTAAACTATACATCACTTGTCTCAAACTCTCTAAATTTCACAAATTAAATGTCCCATTTTCATGAAACGCTAAGCTCCCTTCTTTTCCTGTGTTTTTGCATCAATGTGTTAACCAAAAGGCATGCTCCAGTACCTTTCTCTTCAATTACAATATAGGCTGGAATACCTTCTGGCTGACAAATTTCTGCTACTCTCGCTGGAATGTATTTATCTTCCCTAGTAACACGTTTTAAAGCTTTGAAAAACTTAATGTTCACAAATTTATGTCAGAAATCAATAATCAGGAAGTGACTTTTAATCCCACAATCCTTTTTGTCTTCCTTCTCGACCATTTGCGCATCACGGTTGTCCACCAATTTGTGCGCGACCCTTCTCACTAACCAACCTATCCCAGCGCAGCACAAAATGACATCACACTTACACACAGCGGCTGACAAAGTCTTGCAGCTTGTCCTCCTTAACATAAAAACACTCAAAACTAATGTGGAATTATTTGCAAGCACTTCAATAAAACCAAAAAACAAAATCTGTCTGTCTACTACAGGTAGGGTAATACAATCGCTTCAAGAACCTTATGGATTTTCAGTGATGGCTTTTTCGCTCTAGCAGCTTTTCTTTCTTCTCTCAGTTCCCCAGATTTGCAAGCAAAATTTGATCCGCAAATTTTACTCTCAACTGATCAATGGGTCTGTCCTGGTCCAGCATCAGGACAGGAACAGAGAAAGGGGGACGGTTTCAAATTTTGGACTCTAAAATTACTAAACCATCAGCACATTAGTTCAGTATTGAACAGGCATAGTTAACTCAGAAAATAATATAGCACCAGAATGTCAGTAGACTGACTGGCAAAGCATGAAAAAGTGTCAAAGTGACAGATCACGCCAAGTTATGAAGTGAAGACTCTGGAAACCAGGAAAGTAATGCATGAATGACAAATGGCAACTGACATTTAATTAAACTTACTAAACCTTTTCTATTGAACAATAACATCAGGCGAAGAAAGATCCATCCAATTACAAAACCATCAGATATCACAACTGCATAAAATCTTAGGTTTGAGAGTGCTGATTTGCTTCTGTTCTCTTTACGTAATTCAGACATACTAAATGTATCTTGAACACTTCCTTCTCTGGCTGCGATCTGTAGGCCCTTTTGTTTGGCACATTCCAAATATGCTGTGACAGGTTGTTACAGAAAACTCAGTAACCTGGAAAGAAAAACATGAGTTTTAAAAATAACTACATACAAATATGTGAATTCAATGAATGGAGTATGTTAAACAACGGACGTGAAAGAGTTAGATAACTTCGCACTGTGGCCTTGCCTGCTTGAGGCCCAGCAGAAAACAAGAAATACTCATATTATTTTGCATCTATTTTAGCAGATCACATGTTCTTAAAAAAACAGAATATTTTCTCATCACAAAGTTACTTCAATATTATAAAACATCTGCAGGCCTTGTATTGGATGGTGGCCACTAAGTAAAGCACAATTTTCATATTAGCATTGATTTATGGTTAAATCATTTCACTCAATTAGTAAATCAGTATGAATACGTAAAGATAATTAATCACACTAGATTTCGTCTCACACACATCAAATGAAAAATAATTCTATGCGTTTTTTGCTTGTGATTGCAGCAGTGGAGCTAGTCCAATATGCAGCCCATGGCTATACCCTGTGCATTTATACATACTGTGCACAGCAGCTATTAACTATGCATACTTTCATTGCATGATTCCATACTCTGTGTGCAGTGCCCAAGTGCTGCTTTGGAGACATCACACTGACGAATGGCCTGTAGACTTGCAATATATCTATTGTATACAGGAAGGAGCTTGCAACGATGCACTTTGTGCTTAACACAAGGCATGGTCTTCATCAGTGCACTGCATGAACAATTCTGTGTCCAGGACACAAGGCAATAGTTTTAGTGTCATAAGAGATAAATCTTCTGCCTCAGCTAATAACTGCAGGAGCACCTTCCGGATAGCCTCTGTTATGCCTGGTTGTCACTTTCTATTATCGGAAATCAGCACGACGATGTCAGAACCTATTGCTCAATTAAAATCTCATTGACAGTTTCCATTATGTCCAGTTAGCATCTCATCGACCCGTTAACTATACAAAAACATTTTAAAGCTACTCTCGCAGAGCAGTAAGTGAAATACCCCTATCAAAAGTTTGCATATGCAAAAAAAGTATCATCAGCGATTTATAAGCAAGTCAAACTACGCACTTATTCTCAATATCCCCTGTTCATTGACAAAAAAACTTTCGAAAAACTCTTGCCGACCCAGTTATTGATGCATAGAAAGAGGGAGAAGTGCATAACAAACCGTAACAATAGATCGTCACGTCGACAGGCACAGTCGTCCCTTAGCTTTCGTACCCAACTGCAAACCAACATTGTCACTGGTAAGTCCCCCATCCGAAAAGTAATGCAGAGCCTTCAAGTGCTTGCAGATGCAATGCTTTTCAGGTTGGCTATAAGACTTTGTTTCTGTTTCGAATGGAGTCATAGCCATATGTCTCAATCTCATTTTATGGAGTACCCATTCCGAATGCCTGACCTTAATGTAATTTACTAATGTAGTAATATACCATAGTGTAGGAAAGTACCATCTTGCCTGGCATGTTACCCCCATTTTCACTGTATGTATGTTTGTTTTTGCCTATGTGTCAGTGGGATCCTGCCAGGCATGTTCCCTGTGTGGTGCCTAACTGTATCACTGAGGCTCTGCTAACTGGACAAAGGAAAGGGGAGTGATCACTCCCCTGACCAGCACCTCCCAGGGGAGGTGCCCAGAGCTCCTCCAGTGTGTCGCAGACCACTGCCATCTTGGATACAGAGGTATTGGGGCACATTGGACAGCTCTGAGTGGCCAGTGCCAGCAGGTGACGTCAGAGACCCCTCCTGATAGGTGCTTACCTTTC
This sequence comes from Pleurodeles waltl, assembly GCF_031143425.1. Lineage (NCBI taxonomy): Eukaryota > Metazoa > Chordata > Amphibia > Caudata > Salamandridae > Pleurodeles > Pleurodeles waltl. Next base: position 573,755,064 of record NC_090437.1, read on the forward strand.
TCTGTAGCCAATCCTCCTTTCTGGGCTATTTAGGGTCTCTCCTCTGGGCTATTCCTCAGATAACGAATACAAGAGCTCATCAGAGTTCTTTTGCACTTCCCTCTTCAACTTCTACCAAGGATCGACTGCTGACTGCTCCAGGATGCCTGCAAAACTGCAACAAAGTAGCAAGACGACTACCAGCAACATTGTAGCGCCTCATCCTTCTGGCTTTCTCAACTGTTTCCTGGTGGTGCATGCTCTGAGGACTGTCTGCCTTCACCCTGCACTGGAAGCCAAGAAGAAATCTCCTGTGGGTCGACTGCATCTTCCCCCTGCTAACGCAGGCACCAAACTTCTGCATCTCCGGTCCTCTGGGTCTCCTCTCAGCCTGATGAGCGTGGTCCCTGGAACACAGGAGCTGGGTCCAAGTGTCTCCCACAGCCCAGTGGACCTTCTGTCTAAATTTGGTGGAGGTAAGTCCTTGCCTTCCTACGCCAGACAGCAATCCTGTGTATTGCATGATCTGCAGCTGCTCGGGCTTCTGTGCACTTTTCCAAGACTTCCTTTGTTCACAGCCTAGCCTGCATCCCCAGCACTCCGTCCTGCATTGCCCAACTCGCTGAGTTGGACTCCGACGTCGTGGGACCCTCCTTTGTGACTCTGAGTCGACCGCCTTCCTCAGATCTTCTAAGTGCCTGTTTCAGTACTTCTGCAGGTGCTGCCTGCTTCTGTGGGGGCTCTCTGAGTTGCTGTGCACCCCTCTGTCTCCTCCTCCAAGGGGCGACCTCCTGGTCCTTCCTGAGCCCCAGCAGCACCCAAAATCCTCAACCGCAACTCTTGCAGCTAGTAAGGCTTGTTTGCGGTATTTCTGTGTGAATACAACTCTGATCCTCCAGCACACCGTGGGACATCTTCTGACCAAAGGAGAAGTTCCTGGCACCTTCCGTTGTTGCAGAATCTTTGGCTTCTTCCACCCAGAGACAGAACCTTTTGCACCTTCATCCGGGGTTTAGTGGGCTCCTGCCCCCCCTGGACACTTGCATGACTCTTGGACTTGGTCCCCTTCCTCTGCAGGTCCTCAGGTCCAGGAATCCATCTTCAGTGTTTTAGTAGCAGATGTTGTTCTTGCAGAATCCCCTATCTCGACTATACTGTCTTTCTGGGGTAGTAGGGTAATTTTACTCCTACTTTTCAGGGTCTTGCGGTGGGGTATTTTGGACACACTTACTGTTTTCTCACAGTCCCAGCGACCCTCTACAACCTACCATAGGCCTGTGGTCCATTAGTGGTTCGCATTCCACTTTTGGAGTATATGGTTTGTGTTGCCCCTAGGCCTATTTCTACCTATTGCATCCTATTGCAATTCTACATTGTTTGCACTACTTTTCTTACTGTTACTTATCTGATTTGGTTTGTTGACATATAATTTTTGTATATTATTTACCTCCTAAGTGAGGGTATCCTCTGAGATACTTTTGGCATATTGTCACTAAAATAAAGTACCTTTATTTTTAGTAACTCTGAGTATTGTGTTTTCTTGAAATAAAGGGCCTGATGTAGCAAGGCTTTTGCGCCTTGCTACATCAGGCGCAAAAGCCACCTTGCGATGTCCATTCCCATTTTGCCTGGTTACCGACTCGCAAAATGGGAATGCGACTCGCAAATAGGAAGGGATGTTACCCTTCCTATTTGCGAGTCACATTACGATGCAGATTTGCTTTGTGACCGCGAACGCGGTCGCAAAGCAATTCGCAGTTACTACCAGTGTCACACTGGTGGTAACCCATTCGCAAAAGGGAATGGTGACTGGCTCTGAAAAAATGACACTGACACGTTTCATTTTTTTCGTGTGTAATTCAACTCGTTTTACTTTAAGGAAAACGGGCTGCATTACAGAAAAAAAAAACTGCTTTATTGAAAAGCAGTCACAGACATGGTGGTCTGCTGTCTCCAGCAGACCACCATCCCTGTGAGTGCTGCGACTCGCAAGGGGGTCGCAAAATGCGACCCACCTCATTAATATTAATGAGGTGGGGCTTTGCGACCCCCTTGCGACTGGAAGATGGTGTCAGGGACACCATCCTGTATCCAGCATTGCGACTCACAAATTGCGAGTCGCTCTCCAATTTGCGAGTCGCAATGCCGGAATTTCCTACATCTGGCCCATAGTGCTATATGATATAAGTGGTATAGTAGGAGCTTTGCATGTCTCCTAGTTCAGCATAAGCTGCTCAGGTATAGCTACCTCTATCAGCCTAAGCTGCTAGAAACACCTCTATTCTACTAATAAGGGATAACTGGACCTGGCACAAGGTGTAAGTACCACAAGGTACCCACTATAAGCCAGGCCAGCCTCCTACACATAGTATATTCCTTCAGGCATGTTTCAATTGTGTGTTAATTCATAAATGTACTTGTTGCAGGAGCAATCTGGCTCCATAATCGAGATAATTCCCTGATGTATTTTTAAATTCTCCAACTAAAAATAGTGGTTTCAAGGAGAGGGTCAGGGAGGACAAGATAATTATATTAGCTACATATAGGAAAGATGCTTTTTTTCCTAGTACAACATTGGTCGTCAACTCGAAAGAATGTGGTGATCGCCCTCTGGATGTGAATCTGTCTACTAATGGGTAATGGGAAGAGGTAATAGATAACCAAAACACCTAAATACTCTTCGTTTGCCTTTAAATACATATATTTTATGTACCGTTACTTAATTAGCACTTTTATGAGGGTTACAGGAATTTTGCAGGATGTTGCTATTCCCAATATTTCCTAGTAGACTACTACAGAAACAACTTGTTTTCGCTGTGCTCTCACGGAAAAATAATTAAAAAGCCAGACGTCTATGGATGCACCATGAGCACGTTTGATTTCTTACATTTAACAAGCAGCACACTTTGGGGCATATTTATACTCCGTTTGCGCCGAATTTGCGTTGTTTTGTTCGACGCAAATTCGACGCAAAACTAACTCCATATTTATACTTTGGCGTTAGACGCGTCTAGCGCCAAAGTCCATGGAATTTGCGTCATTTTTTTGCGTGAACACCTTCCTTGCGTTAATGATATGCAAGGTAGGCGTTCCCGTCTTAAAAAATGACTGCGATGCTATTGCGTCGTATTTATACTCCCGGGCAAAAATGACGCCCGGGAGTGGGCGGGTCTAAAAAAAACACATTTGCGCCGGATTTTAGCGCCTGGGACAGGGCAGGCGTTAAGGGACCTGTGGGCTCAGAATGAGCCCTGAGGTGCCCTCCCCTGCCCCCAGGGACACCCCCTGCCACCCTTGCCCACCCCAGGAGGACACCCAAGGCTGGAGGGACCCACCCCAGGGACATTAAGGTAAGTCCAGGTAAGTATTTTTTTTTATTTTTTTGTGGCATAGGGGGGCCTGATTTGTGCCCCCCTACATGCCACTATGCCCAATGACCATGCCCAGGGGACAGAAGTCCCCTGGGCATGGCCATTGGGCAAGAGGGCATGACTCCTGTCTTTGCTAAGACAGGAGTCATTTCAATGGGGGATGGGCGTCGTAAAAAAATGGCGCAAATCGGGTTAAGACGATTTTTTTTGCATCAGCCTGACTTGCCCCATTTGTGGACGCCCAAACGCCATTTTTCCCTACGCCGGCGCTGCCTGGTGTACGTGTTTTTTTTTCACGCACACCAGGCAGCGCTGGTCGGCTAACGCCGGCTAACGCCATTCATTAAATACGGCGCCCGCATGGTGCTTCAGAATGGCGTTAGCCGGCGCTAATTTTTTTGTCGCAAAACTGCGTTAGCGCAGTTTTGCGTCAAAAAGTATAAATATGGGCCTTTATGCGTTGCAAACAGGCTAGACTAACGTTATGCTCTCTGTTAAATTTTTCTGTTTCGCCAAACACACAAACTAATACTCGAATAGAATAGTGCTATTCTGCTTACATCCAGCTGGTATTATGGTGTATGTTTTATGCACTAACTGGATCACAAAGTGTTTTCAGTTACATTGGGTTTCTGGGCACCCTTTTGGAGAGCATGTTGGGCTAGGATGCTGGTTGAAGATTGGACTGTGAAAGAATTATTGGATGAGGCCTGTGAGCTTTGAAGACATGCTCTAAATAGTGCAGAGGCATCACTGTAGTTACCCATGAAGCCTTGTGTACAGTGTAAGAATAGACACTCTCACAAAAGCCAATACTCGCCTTCTGTACGGAGATCTATATCATAAGACAGAAACCACCTTGATGTTGATCATGGGTCCACAAGTACTACAGTATATGAGTCTACCTAAGAGAGACGGAGGCTACACACTATGGACTCTAATAACTGGTCAGGGAGAAGTAGATAGCCTAACATGGGCGTCAATTTACCAAAATGCCAGGGGTAGCAGAAGTGACATCATGCGCCCTTTCACCTCCACTTCGTTCACAGTCACATACTTGCACATACACACAGATTCATACTTACACACATACATTCTCACATAAACACACTCTCACCTGCAAGCACGCACACTACATACATTTAAAGGCATTTTTACTTACCTCAGGTGACATGGAAGGCCATGTTCACATTTTTATTACACTAATAATGAGTAATATTTTATTTTACACCATAATAATATTTAAAAAAAATGACAGAAAACAAAGAAAGTGGAGCACAACTGACATCAATAAGGATGAGCTGCCCCTGTGTTCCTGTCACTGACTTTGCCACCTCTGAATCCATGGGTCGCAAAGGCAGTACTAAGGGGGTCACAGAGGGCAATCCAGGGGTTACAGCTGCGACCCATGGCGATCCCTAAATGGTGGCCATGTAGTCTACCCAAGACCAGTGGAAGCCCAATATTGAAGTAATTGTCAAGCAACCAGAAAGTACTGTGTGGCTTCCATCCAGAATCAACAGGTGCCCAAATCATGGAGTCCCTGTAAAGCAGCCACTTATATGTGAAATCCACACTAGAGTGACAGAAGACTGTCACACAACTGTAGAATATTATAAAGAGTCCAACAGGAGGTGAAGAGTTGCAACTCCTGAATGCACTGTTCAGAAATCACAGAACACTATATGAAGCCTACCCAGGAGCTGATAAGATGCAACCATCTTTTGTATGCATTTTCAAGGTGTCATTGAAGGAGCAGCAGGGAGTTATTCACAAGTGTGGACACTATATGGTAGGTTGTGTTACAAAGGTGCTATGGGACTACCCAAGTGTATTGCCGGTGCGAATCAATGGTGTGGGCCTTGTTAAGGAAACAAAATAGCAAAGGTACAATAGGTAAATTAGTCGAAACAATTCATTTAAATTCAGGAGAGTGTGGATTATGGGATTTGGTTCAGAGAAGGATGTAGGGACATCAAACACGGCAAAGGTACTGACAGATAGGCGCTGCCTGGCTCTAAATTACCAAACAGGAAAGAAACCACATAGAAATGCTTTTATCTTCTCTGCCATTTATCAGAACACCTAAGCTGGATTCCCTGGAAGGACGTGTTATGAAGGGTATTCAGAGATCAAAAACGGCACCACCAGCATGTGAGAGAGGAAAATGTAGTTGGGATGGAAGAGGCATGGGCAGTTTTGCAATGCAAGTGGGTAGGTGCCGTGAGATGTTAGTAATCAGAATTCCTAAACTATCTCTCTCACTAGGAAGACCATACTACAACATTGTAAACATGCAGTGCATAACATAAAACCCAGTAATTACTCCAAATCAGTTCAGACACTAAGGGCCAGATGTAGCAAAGACTTTGCGACTCGCAAACGGCAAAAATCGCCGTTTGCGAGTCGCAAATGCGTCTTTGCTATGTTGAAATGCATTTTGCGAGTCGGAACCGACTCGCAAAATGCATTTCCGAGTCGCAAATAGGAAGGGGTGTTCCCTTCCTATTTGCGAGTCGCAATGGTATGCATTTTCATTTGTGACCGCGATTGTGGTCGCAAATGAAAGCGCAGTTACCATCCACTTGAAGTGGATGGTAACCCAGGCACAAACGGGAAGGGGTCCCCATGGGACCCCTTCCCCTTTGTGTCTGGCACAAAAAATAATTTTTCAGGGCAGGCAGTGAATTCCCTGAAAAATACCGAAACTAAAGGTTTCGTTTTTTTTTTTCAAAGTGCAGCTCGTTTTCCTTTAAGGAAAACGGGTTGCACTTTGAAAAAAAAAAAAAACTTTATTTAAAAGCAGTCACGGACATGGTGGTCTGCTGTTCCCAGCAGGCCACCATCCCCGTGAGTGCCCTGAATCGCTATGGGGTCGCAAATTGCGACCCACCTCATTAATACTAATGAGGTCGGTCTTTGCGACCCCATAGCGACTCGCAGAAGGTGTCTGAGACACCTTTCTGCATCCCAAATTGCGACTTGCAATTTGCGAGTCGCAGGGACTCGCAAATTGCAAGTCGTAATTTGGGAATTTGCTACATCTGGCCCTAAGAGAGTAGTCCACTCTCAGTTCTGCCAAGACAGCATTGGCACAGCGGAATGAGTATGTGGCGGCTAAAGCCTCTCATAGGTGAATGCCACTTCATCACACACCCAGAAATGTTGGCTATGGGGTATGAGAGAGGAGGGGTAAGTGGAAGGGGAAGGGCAGGATGCAAGCCCCAACATATATAGGAAGGCGCTAAGGGCTGCTTTGAAGTACCTATAGGTAAAAGAAGCACAGAAAACTGCAATATAAACTTGTAGTGTATAATATAAAAGACAGGAAAATCCCTAAAATATGTCAGAAACCTGCAATGCAGTCCACTGCCTGTACTGCTGAAACAGCACCAGAGCAAGGGTGTTTGCAGAGGAAGCCTACAGGAGCTTGAGGACAGCTCAACTTCAAAATTAGAAATGAAACCTCCAGACAGAGAGAGCTAGAGGCAGATGGGATGGAAGGGTCAAGGTGTTAAGTCCCAGCACATGTAGGTAAGCACATACGTCTGCTTTTGGTTAGAATATCAAAAGTATTTATAGGTATATGGCTCACACAATACTACACCAAATAGGTGCAGAACATTAAACAAAGCACATCTCCCCAAATAATTTAGAAACCTGCAGAAAAATATTCTTGCTGTCCTACCACAACAGCATGAGAACAGGGTGGATAGGCAGAGAAAGCCTTCATGAGTGTGAATCCCACTCCATCTTCCAACCAGAAATGACACCTCCGGTACACAGGAGAGAATGGGAGAATGGGAAGGGTGCAAGTCTCAGCACACATTGTTAGGTACTAGGGGCTGACCACCAGAAGTATCTAGCCCTTCAGGAAGTATGCACTGATAAAATACATACAGAAATAATACAAAACCACAGGAAACCCTCCCACTCCACCCTCCTTCTCTTATCTCGCAGCCAAGAGCTGGAACAACCACCCCTAACACCTTTGACCCTCCACCTCTCTCATGGACTTCCGAATGAGCATCAAGGTATGGCTCTTCTAGATGAAACAGGCATGATCTCCTCGCTTTACTCAGCACCTGGATACTCTTATGGCTGCTTACCCAAGCTCCACAAATCCACATAACATATAACATAACATAACATAACATAACATAACATAACATAACATAACATAACATAGCATTACATAGTGTAACTCCATCTCCAAACAAGACATGGCACTTGGAAAGGACAGGAGAGTGAGGGGCAGGTGGAAGGAAATGAAAAGCATCCAATCCCCACCTTACAGGGATCGACATAGAGGTCTGCTATTAACCAGAGCCCCAGAAATGTCCATCTCTCCTGGAACCGCAAAATACTACTGTATATACATCATTAGACAACATAAAAATCTGGAAATCGCCAAGAAATAATTCAGAAACCTGGAGTGTGGTCCATTCTCTATCGTGCTAACAAAACATCAGAACACGGAACCTGTCTGTTTTCCAACCAGAAATGGCCTGCATTGTACACAATTTGTAAAGCAGTTTCTCTGGCTCCCAGTGGGAGAGCAGGGTGAGTTAAAGACTCAAATAAGCTCTTTTTGATCCCTTTTTTAGAATCGAGCTTTCAAGTGCTTTGGCCTGTTTAACCACGCCCACTACTGCTATTCATTCTTTGTTGTGCTTGTCTTATATACTTCATTTGTATCAGAGCATTTTGTGAAATGTCCCTCCTTTGTGTGCTCAGTTCCCTCCCAGGCAATTTCACTAAGTGAACATTTTTGTTGGTCATCACACTACGTCACGCTTTCCCCAATTACAGCGAGTGATGGCCCCTCCTCCGATTTTGGTTTTCCTGTCATTCCAGCCGCAATCCTTTCTAGACATTCACGGAGGGAGCCAATAACTCTCGTGCTCACACTCATGGAGGCCGTGGTGCTTTAAATTGACTTGTTTTTATTGCTGCAGCAATTAATCTGTTTCTCTAGAACCTTCCTCGTGTTTTCTGGCAGAACTGTGTGGAATAAGTGTATTAAATACTTTAACCTATTCTGTGTCTATAGGGAAATGCGTTGGTGCATAGAGGCCTAAATTTCCTCTTTCTATCAGAGTGGTTTCTTCCTTTCCATCTAGATGACTTGTATGGATCAGTGGATCTGCAAAAATGTGGACACTCCCTTAATTGGTGCACTTCTCTAATTCAATGCTTAAGTTTGGAAAAATATGAAGCTTAGAAGTAGGCCTAGGCGAAACTAAAAGTGTGGCAGCGTTGTTCACATAGTTTTTTGCAATTTCATGTTATTTTTGTTATGTGAAATTCACTACATTACTCCATTATGTCACATTGCAGTGTGCCGCTTGTGGCAACATTTTACAGTATATGCGCAATAACAATACAAATGAGAAATGTCCTATACAACATACGCTTGCCGGAACAGCGAGTGCCTTTTTCTGTGCCTCAACTATGCTTGTGCTGAACTACGTATATGCATGCTTAAGGCACAGAAAAAGGCAAGGTTGATCGGGAGAGGATACAGTGAGGTTAGTGGGGCTGGGGCAGGGTTGGTGGCTGGTTTTTAGAGGTGAGGGTGGATTAAGAGCTTGGGGTGGGTGGGAGGTTCAGGCTATTTTTTTTTAGGGGCGGGGTGGGGGATTTGGGTATTTAATATTTTAGGGCTTAGGGTGGGAGGCAGGTAGTTTATGTTTTTATGGGTGGGGAAGGCTTAAGGAAGGACAGGAGGGGGTCAGGTTAGTTTTTTTAGGGTTTATTTGGGGTAGTTTAGTTAATAGGGGTACGGTGAGGTTTTCAGAGCTCATGGCAGGGGGATTGAGGTTGTCGTGAAGGCTCGGGCAGGGATTTAGGGCTCTGGACTGGGTGGTTGGGGTAGATGTAAGGGTTGGGGTAGGGCTTGAGGGTTCAGGGCTTGGTAAAGGGGCAGTTTGCAGGGCTGTGGGCAGTTTTAGGGCTCAGGGTGGGGGAGTGGGTTTAGGGTAGTTTTAAGTAGGGGGCAAGATTTTTGGCATTAGGAGGGGAATCAGGGTCGTTTCAGCGGCAGAGTGGGATCCATTTTATGGCTCAGGGCGTGGGGGTTTAGAGCCCAGGGCGTGGGGAAGGGGCAGTTTTAAGGTCTGTGGTGGCTTGTTAGGGCCAAGGGCGGGGGGGAATTACTTTGCGTCTTCCTTTGCCATACATGCTTTTAAAACAGAATTAGTTGGAAAGGCATGCATGGTAAAAACACGGACGTTCTTAAGCCTGTGTTGTTCTGGCATGGGTGCTTTAGGCATTCATGTTTCCATCATACAATCAATGCAAACAGCCAGAATGTAGGGGCTGTTACTCCCACAACTTGTGTTTTTCACACATTTATTCCCATGGAATGCATGTTTGGCTTACAAAATTGACACAAGAATGTATTTTGTGCTAAAATACAGTGCTAAATAATGGACTTTCGTGTTTTGGAACTACGCATAATTTCATAAATATTTCCAGAATTTCAATAATTACGGGAAAGAAAATTCTGGAAATTTTGCAAACTGCTACTTATAAGCCCAGTGATATCAACATTTACTATATAAAATGAATAGACATGTAAAGTATTGTACATAGGTATGCAAAAAGAGAGAAACATCCACCTCCTTTACAGGTTCCAATGCTGGAATCCTTAAAGTAATACTGTCAACGTTGAGCAAGTAGATGTGTACATATGTAGACAGTAGTAGACAATTGCATAGATGTGTGATGCCACAATTTTATTATTAATCAATGAACACTATGGGGGTCATTACAACATTGGCGGTAAAAGGCGCTTACCGCCGTGCAGAAGACTGCCAATACACCGCCGCGGCCGTGGAATTCTGACCACAGCTATTATGACCCACATCTCGGAATCCGCCGAAATTCAGACACCCACACAAGTCCGCCACACCAAAGGTCAGTGTTAAACTGGTGAAAACAAAACCTCCACCTCCACGCCAACAGAAACACGCCCATGCTTTACAACCCACGAATCCACGCGGCGGTCTTTCAACCGCGGTACTCCATTGGCGGTACACACCGCCGCGCTCAAAATACACACACATCTCCAAAACTCTGCCACATTGGACAATTCAAAATATACACACCTGATACACATACACACACCACTCCCACACACCCAATTCAATATAAAACACACACCCAGATCACCCACAAACCCCTACAACCAAAAATTAGTCACGAAGGCCAGAGGGACAGAACAGATTAGAAAATCCCACCACACAGAGGCACACAACACCATCACCCACACAACATCCACGCACAAAACACCACACACCACTACACATCACCCCACTCATCACCACATACACCACCCTACACATCACCCACACCACCCCATGTCACGCCAAAGACACCCCCGCTTTTCTGAGGAGGAGCTCAGGGTCGTGGTGGAGGAAATCCTACGGGTAGAGCCACAGCTATTTGGCTCACAGGTGCAGCACACATCCATAGCCAGGAAGATGGAGCTATGGCGAAGAATAGTCGACAGGGTCAACGCTGTGGGACAGCACCCAAGAAATCGGGAGGACATCAGGAAGAGGTGGAACGACCTACGGGGAAAGGTGCGTTCAACGGTCTCCAGGCACAACATCGCGGTTCAGCGGACTGGCGGCGGACCCCCACCTCCTCCCCCACAACTAACAACATGGGAGGAGCAAGTCTTGACCATCATGCATCCTGAGGACCTCGGAGGAGTCGGTGGAGGAATGGACACTGGTAAGTCAAATCTTAAATATCATATCCCCCACCCTACCTGCATGCTATCACACACCCTCACCCTTACCCCCTCCCCTATCACTCCAAATCCTCACTAATGTACTAATAACACAAACCACCCATCCCAACACCAAGCCCTGCATGACACAACTAAGCATGGACACCCATCATGAAAGCATGCCCACTGCACATACCCATAACAACCCCCTAACCATCATCACACAAGCCCCCACACAAGAATGCTTGCAGTGGGGTACACGCACAACCACAAATTGCACACCATCACACACACACATGCAATAATCATGCTCTTATGCCCCTGCAGGATCACAAAGGACTGTCACCACACCGGAGGGTCCAGATATCTCCACTCCACCCACAGAAGAGCCCCACAGTGACAATAGCAGATCTGCCCTACTGGAGCCTGATGACCAGCCCGGACCATCGTGGGCCTCGGGACAGTCGGTTCCCCTTGCACAGGCACAGCCCAACACTGACCTTCCACCCTCTGGTAACACCAGTACAGCACCTACCCAGCGGGCCCAAACCTCTATACCCAGGACAGGTCAATCAGCTGTGTGTCCACCACTACAGGGAACCCAGGATAACCCACCACCCCAACAACAACAGGGACCTGGGGGCAGTGGTAGTGGGCACACGGTCCAGGGGACGGAGGCACAGGAACACAGGGGAACTGGGAGGGCTGCTGTGCGACAGGGGGCGGACAGGCCAAGGGAACCCACTCTCCACGAGGCCCTCTCCTCCATCATGGAAGCATACCACCACTCCAAGGAGACGATGGCAACGGTCCGGGTCAAGTTTCAGGAGACCCAGCACCTGCAGGAGGAACAGTATTTGGGGTTCAGGGAGGAGCTCAGGAGCATCAGCTCCGCCTTGGGCACCATCGTAGGGGTGCTGAAGGACATACAGCAGACCATGAGGGACACCGTGGCACTCCAAGGGGCCCCTGACACTAACATGGACGAAGAACTGCCCACCACCTCCGCCGGCGCTAGTGGACAGGATGGCCCGCCACAGGACCACCACAACAGCACCCCACCCCCTGCAGACGGACAACCACCACGCAAGCGGTCCCTGAGATCCAGGAACAGGACAGAGCAAGATGGCAAGACCCCGCCAGGAAATGAGACCACCCTGATTGTCCCCCCACTGTCCCACTTTGTTACCCTGTCCATACTTAAACTGCCCCAGCTCCACTTCCTATGCCCATATGGGCAGTGCACCTGTAAGACTAATAGACTGGACTCTGCCATGGACATTCCTCCACCATCACCCATCCTCATTTTACAACCCCCCTCCATTTTTGAGCACTTCATTAAACACCCTTGAACCACAAAACAATCTGGAGTCAGTCTATGATTTGGTAATATGTATTATCAATGACAGTGTCAAAATGCGTTTCTAGTTGTAAAGGAAACATACCTATGTCACACATCACAAGTCCTTGAAGGATGCATGCAGATGACACACGTTGGTAACCACACCTGTGAAACCGTAATGGAAAGGAACAACTCAATTACCAAATAATCCCATTAAATTACACACAGGATAGAGGAAGACGTGTGACAGTGAATGTAATGGTAAAAATGAAAATGTTCTCACCTGTGTGTCACTGGAAATATTGCTGTATGGCTGACACCCTGTTGTCGTTGTCTTCTTCCTCAGCTTCCTCCTCATCACTGTCCACAGGCTCCACAGGCTCCACAGCTGCCACAACACCGTCATCTGGACCATCCTCCTGCAGAAAAGGCACCTGGCGTCGCAATGCAAGATTGTGAAGCATCGAGCAGGCGATGATGATCTGGCACACCTTCTTCGGTGAGTAGAATAGGGAACCACCTGTCATGTGGAGGCACCTGAACCTGGCCTTAAGGAGCCCGAAGGTGCATTCGATCACCCTCCTAGTCCGCCCATGGGCCTCATTGTACCGTTCCTCTGCCCTGGTCCTGGGATTCCTCACTGGGGTCAATAGCCAGGACAGGTTGGGGTAACCAGAGTCTCCTAATAGCCACACCCGGTGCCTCTGGAGTTGACCCATCATATCAGGGATGCTGCTATTCCGCAGGATGTAGACGTCATGCACTGAGCCAGGGAACATAGCATTAGCCTGGGAGATGTACTGGTCTGCCAAACATACCATCTGTACATTCATCGAATGATAACTCTTCCTGTTCCTGTACACCTGTTCACTCCTGTGGGGGGGACCAGAGCTACATGGGTCCCATCAATAGCACATATGATGTTGGGGATATGTCCAAGGGCATAGAAGTCACCTTTCACTGTAGCCAAATCTTCCACCTCAGGGAAAATTATGTATCTCCTTACGTGTTTCAGCAGGGCAGACAACACTCTGGACAGCACGTTGGAAAACATAGGCTGGGACATCCCTGATGCCATGGCCACTGTTGTCTGAAAAGACCCACTTGCAAGGAAATGGAGCACTGATAGCACCTGCACGTCAGGGGGGATTCCAGTGGGATGGCGGATTGGTGACATCAGGTCTGGCTCCAACTGGGTACACAGTTCCTGGATTGTGGCACGGTCAAACCTGTATGTGACGATTAAATGTCGCTCCTCCATTGTCAACAGGTCCACCAGCGGTCGGTACACCGGAGGATTCCGCCATCTTCTCAAATGTCCCAGCTGACTGCGCCTAGGAAGGACAACAGCGACGACCGAGTCAATTTTTATCAAGGTATGTACCCACAGTTACACAGAAGACGACACCAAACACAAAACCCTTCCTGTATGTGTGTTGAGTGTAGGCCTAGCTATGTGTGACGCAGAGGTAAATGAAGCCATGTGGGCCCCTGAAATGGCGGCTGTCTGACCTCTAAACTGGGACAATGGGATTGTGGGGTAACTGCGTTGCCGTTGCACACCGTCGCGGTAGGCGGTCGTAGACCGCGGCACAATGCTGCATTGGTTAACAGTGGACCCTATGGGTCCCAGGAGCCAATGAACAAGTGCGCAGGCGGTCATGATACGCACCGCCGCAGACGTCACCGCCGTGGACGTCACCGCCATTTTCTATCTATTCAATCACTAGATACCTGATCTTCGACAGGAGAGGACCTACACTGCAAGTGCTGCTGTGACCTCGGTCTTGAAGCGACGATGGCTGCTGCATCCGGGGAAAGGGCCCCTGCCTTCACTGCTCAGGAATTGTAGAAACTGGTAGACGGGGTCCTCCCCCAGTACACGCCACTCTACGGTCCTCCAGACCAACAGGTTAGTACACAGGTAGCACGTTGTATGGGCTAGGCCTGGGTGGAGAGGGCTGGTTGTAAGAGGGAAGGGGGCAGAGTTCATGGAACATGAATGCATGTGAATGAATGTGCCACATGGCTAGGATAGTGAGGGGGGCCACTCACATCGACGGTGCAGTTGGTAATGACTTCTCTTCTTCCCTTGTGCATGTCATGTAGGTCAGCGCCCACCAGAAGAAGGACATTTGGCGTGCCATCGCCAAGGACGTACGGACCCTGGGGGTCCGCCAGAGACGGGGCACCCACTGCCGTAAAAGATGGGAGGACATTCGCCGCTGGAGCAAGAAGACGGCGGAGGCTCAGCTGGGGATGGCCTCCCAACGTGGGAGGGGTGCCCGTCGCCCCATGACCCCCCTGATGTTCCGGATCCTGGCGGTGGCCTACCCTGAGCTGGATGGGCGCTTGAGGGCATCACAGCAGACACAAGGGGGTGAGTAATCTCTCATTCTGTGGACTTTGCGCGCAGTGGAGGGGTTTGGGTGGGGTTACCTAGGCCAGGCAGAAATACGTAGACTAGGCCCCTCCATAATGCAGGCCATGTGCCACTCTACCCCACCGCAGTAGAGTGCCAAGTACAGGTATAGATGCCCCTGTGGCATCCATGTGTGCAGATGTCCACCATAGCCATGTAGGCCAGATCCCAGAAATTGCATCTGCAGAGGCCAGGAGCACGGCGTAGTGCAGGGGGCTTCTGTGTCTGTATTGTCCGCCAACGGTAGCAGTATGCCATGCACTCAACCTGTCTTTCTTCTGTCTTCCCTCCCTCCTTTTTGTGCTTTCCCTGTTCTTTTGTGCATCAGCATCAGACGGAGGTACAGTGGCACCGGAGCACGAGGGAGCTGCATCCCACATGGCCATGGAGGGCCACACCACGGACTCAGAATGCACCAGTGGGAGGGAGGGCGGGGGGAGCTTCACGTCGGCCACAGGATCACCAACCAGCGACACGGACTCGTCTGCAGATGGGAGCTCCCTTGTGGTGGCGGCACCATCTGTGCGCCCCACTTCTACAGGTACAGCCACCACCTCCCCTACCAGCACCACCCTCCCAGTAGCCCCTCAGCGTTCGCCCCGTGCCCGCTCACCCAGGAGGGTGGGTATACCTTCGCCCCATGCACCTCAGGCCCTGCCCCAGTCACCCCTGCTGCCCTCAGTGAGGAGGCCATTGACCTCCTCAGGTCACTCACTGTTGGGCAGTCTACCATTGTGAATGCCATCCAGGGTGTAGCAAGGGAGTTGCAACACGGTAATGCATTCCTGGAGGGCATTCATTCTGGTCAGGCTGTCCTTCAGCAAACCCTGCAATCTCTGGCCTCAGCACTGATGGCAGCCATTGTCCCTGTGTCTAGCCTCCCCCCTCCAACCTCCTCCACCCAGACCCAATCCCCTGTCCCCCAGCCCATCCAAAGCACACCTACAGACCAGCATGCACACACGTCAACACATAAGGGAAGCTCTGGCAAACATAGGCACCACACAACCCACAGGCACACACACAAGCATCACACACATGCAGACACACCAACACCCACTGCCTCCACTGTATCCCCCTCCTCGTCGTCTCCCTCCTCCCTCCCAGTGTCATCTACACTCCCACCAGCATGCACTACATCTACAGGCACCAGGAGTCACACCCTGCACCACACCCCGCTCACCTGCACTCACCACCTCCACTCCCATTTACACGTCCCCTGTGTCCTCTCCCAGTGTGTCTGTGACGCCCCCACCCAACGTACACAAACACGGGCACCCACACACCCAACATCCATCCACCTCATGACAGCCTCCAGTACCTGCACCTGCACCCAAAACACCTAAAGTGACACCTCCTACAACCACCTCCTCTTCCTCCACTCCCAGACCCCCTCTAACTACCCATCCCAGTGTTTGTCAGAAACTGTCCCTCTGCAAAGTTGACCTTTTTGCCCCCACCCCCCCCCCCTCCAATTCATCAGTCCCATCGTAGCGCCTCAGCCAAAAAGCCTCCAGTACCAGTGGTGCCTGTTCAAGGTGTGTGGAGTGCACCGGCCACCAGGGCAGGCAGTGTGACCCGGAGCCAAGGCACTGGCAGCCCACCCCCTGTAAAGGCTCTGAAATTGGAAAGTGGCCGTCGGGACCCTGTGAAGACTCCTGGAGGCAAAACAACTCACAGGGGTCCTAGGGGGATTGCAGCGTCAGCTGCGACTCCTCCAAAGGTGGGGAAGGGCCAGAGGAAGTCTGCACAGCCTGGTGTCAGCATCACGGCGGAGAAGGGCGGCATCCTTCCCGGCGGTCGGGACGCCACTGCCAGCACCGTCGTGACTGGTCCGGAGACCACCGCCAGAGTCAGTGCCCAGGGGGGCCCAAGTATCGTCACTGGTCAAGAGACCACCGCCACAGCCAGAGTCAGTGCCCAGGAGGGCCCAAGCATCGTCACTGGTCAGGAGACCACCGCCACCGCCGGAGTCAGTGCCCAGGAGGGCCCAAGTATCGTCAGTGGTCAGGAGACCACCGCCAGAGTCAGTGCCCAGGAGGGCCCAAGTATCGTCACTGGTCAGGAGGCCACCGCCGGAGTCAGTGCCCAGGAGGGCCCAAGTATCGTCACTGGTCCGGAGACCACCGTCAGAGTCAGTGCCCAGGAGGGCCCAAGTATCGTCACTGGTCAGGAGACCACCACCAGAGTCAGTGCCCAGGAGGGCCCAAGTATCGTCACTGGTCAGGAGACCACCGCCACCGCCAGAGTCAGTGCCCAGGAGGGCCCAAGTATCGTCACTGGTCTGGAGACCACCGCCAGAGTCAGTGCCTAGGAGGGCCCAAGTATCGTCACTGGTCGGGAGACCACTGCCAGAGTCAGTGCCCAGGAGGGCCCAAGTATCATCACTGGTCAAGAGACCACCGCCACCACCGGAGTCTGTGCCCAGGAGGGCCCCAGCTGCCACAGCCCCGCTGGGCAATGAGGGAACGTCATGCCACACACCAATGCCCAGTCCAGAACCGCCATGGCAAAGCACCGCTGAACAGTCCAGAACCGCCATGGCAACGCACCGCTGAACAGTCCATAACCACCATGGCAAAGCACCGCTGAACAGGGCATGCACCGGGGAAGAATGAAAAGGCCGCCACATCAAGCATCATTATCCCATGTGCAGCTGGGACAGTGACAGGACAGGAACTGCCATCGGGAGACTGATCCAGTCTGGGCACCAGTCCCCCTCCAGAACCAGTGGAGGCTGGTATCTACTTGCGAAACTGTGGCTTTGCACTCCCCAGGATGATACAGTGGGCAACCCACCCACTGTAGAGACTTGAGAGACTGTGGCTTTGCACTCCCCAGGATGGTACAGTGGGCAACCCACCGCCTGTAGAGACTTGAGAGACTGTGGCTTTGCACTCCCCAGGATGGTACAGTGGGCAACCCACCCACTGTAGAGACTTGAGAGACTGTGGCTTTGCACTCCCCAGGATGGTACAGTGGGCAACCCACCCACTGTAGAGACTTGTGAGACTGTGGCTTTGCACTCCCCAGGATACATCAATGGGCATGGAGCCCCGTCGTGGATCTGGCTTTGCAGTCATCCGGCTGAGGTGCACCCTCTTCCCTTCCCCCTGAGGTGCCTGTAGTATTTCTATCTGATGCCCTGGCAGTGTTCTCTCCGTTTGTGGACAGGTATCTTTTGTGGGCCTCGCCCATGCATTTTTGGACTAGTGGTGCACGGACATTGATATGTGCATATCTGCACTACTTCTCGTAATGTATATACTTTTGAATGATTTTATGATATATCTGTATATTTTTGAGACATGTATATTGATACATTACAATGTTTGAACTGATTTTGTTTTGTCTTTGCATTCTTCCGGGGGGATTGTGGGTTGTTACTGTGATTTTTGTGAATGCATTGGTGTGTGTGTTGTAATATGCGAGGGTGGGGGTGTTGCGTGTGTGTCCCCCTAACTTTTGCCTCCCCCCTCCCCTATGTCGTAGGTGCAGTTCTAACCGTTGTCTTCGCCGGCGCCGCCGTTGCTCTTCGTAGATGAGTAGGTATACAAGGGCCGGTAGGATTTGTAATTCCGGCTCCATGGAGTCCTCCTTCCTCGTGGGATGTGTTCAGGTGAGCGTTTTCCCATTGCAGTAACTGTTTCCGCAGTGAATCCGCCCCGGAAAAGGTGGCGGATTGGCGGGTTGTGATACTATGGGCGGTACATTATCTTCCGCCTGTCTGTTGGCTATGACCGCCGCACTGCTTGTCTGTACCGCCATGGCGGGCGGTGTGTTAAAGTGGCTGTCTTTGTTGGCGGTTTCCGCCAGGGTCATGATTCCCTTTTTTTCTCCGCCGGCCTGTTTGCGGTATTACCGCACCTTTAACACCGTCCGCCAGGGTTGTAATGACCCCCTATATCTAAATTAAAAAATTCATGGACCTAGTCTGAAAACTCTCTCCCAACCACCATTCATACCCACATACTCCACTCAAGCTCACTACTAAAAAATATAAATAGACTGTTGGCCTAGTTGACGCTATCCTCCAAGTGTTCCACTGGGGAGGACACTATCATCCATGTTTCAATATATTTCACGGAATAATTTTTCAAGTATAACTGTTTGTCATTCAATGTCCCAGATTTAAATCTTCATGTAATATAATCATTTAAAGTCTGTTATGATGTAGTTTTTCTTCTTGGATATGTCTTCCTCCAATGTATGTGCTAAATACAAGATGTGCATCAAGTTCCACGCAAAGGAACATCAAGGCAAACTTCTGGCCAACAGTCGTGCCGACATACGTTTAGGTATTAAGTGACCAACTGGTCGCACACCTTCTTCAGGGCACGTATTTATCCATTGTCACTAGTTAAAAGTTACATTTAGAGAGGTCTTGTCCATTAAAGCCAATCTGCTGTTCCCTACCTATGATGCTTTCTTTGTAAGAGAGATGGGTCACAGCATGTCACATACCAAGTCTTCACGTAGGGAAAGATTGAAACCTTTAGCGATAAAAGACAAGACTAACCTCACGACCAAGCCGTGCCAAACAAAAGTAAAAAGTATTGTACATAGGTCATGTTTGCCTTTTGCGTAAGGCAGGGTCATCCCCAGTCTTTTTGCCTCCTTCCTCCTGGTTTTTTCTGACCTTTCGCTGTTGGCCCTAGGACTCTGAGCACTTTATCACTGCTGACCAGTGCTAAAGTGCAGGTGCTCTCCCATCTAAAGTTGGTATGATTGGCTTATACCTAATTGGCATTTACCTATAAGTCCCTTGTACAGTGGTATCTCTATACCCAGGGCCTGTAAATTAAATACTACTAGTGGGCCTGCAGCGCTGCTTGCGCCACCCACTGAAGTAGACTTTTAAACCTGTCTCAGGCCTGCTAGCGCAGGGCCTGTGTGCGCAGTTTTCTGCCACAGGGACCTGGCATCTAAACTTACTTGCCAGACCCAGAACTCTCCTTTTACTACATGTAAGTCACCCCTAAGGTACGCCCTACCTAGCCTTATGGGCAGGGTGCTATGTATGTAGAAAGGCAGGACATGTGCCATATTGCATGGCCTGTCCTGGTAGTGACAAACAGCCTAACTTGGTGTCTCACTGCTGTGAGTGCTGCCTTCTCATAGGATTGCATTAGAAATGCCCTGCCTTATGTGTAAGGGGTATTGTCTGATTTATGAGGGGTAGCGTAGGCGTGTTTGGTATGGTTGTGATAGTGATGATAAATACTGCTTACTGGTGTGGGTGTATTTTTTATTACTATCACAGAAATTCCACTTCTAGAAAGTGTGCATTTATCTGTACTTATGACTCTGGTGTTTTGCAGCTTTACTTCAATCCACGTCTGGGCAGAGTGACAGTTGGGCCTTTGTGCATACTTTTCAGACAGCCTGTACACAGGGAGGGTGGCGGTGTCACAGAGGTGCATCTGCATACTGAATAGTCTTCCTGGGCTGAGAGAAGGGAGAGGCGGGGCACACCTACATTTGTAAAGGCTGTGCCCTGGCCTCACACAATAGGGTCGTTAACCCCCCACTGATGTTTGGAGCCTGTGCTGAAAGGAGACAGGGGGCACTCCCAGAACCAGTTGTAACTGGCTGGAACCTCCTCTCCCTACCATTGTAAAACATTGTAAGAACTGACTATAAGTACAGGGGAATTTGCCCCACAATTTGGAGACTCTTGGAATCATCTTGGAACTGGACACCAAAGGCTGAAAGGATTCACCAGGAAGCGCCATGGACTGCTGCTGCTGTGCTGACCTGTGACCTGCCTGGTCACTGTGAAGGACTTGCCACTTGCTGCCTTTCCCTTGTGCTGGCCTGTAGCTGGGCCCTCCACCTGAGGACCTTGTCTTAAGATTCTGCTCCCCAGGGGCAGGGTGCTGTGGCCCCTGACCCCTGCATCCATTTCTTCACGAGGGGTGCTTCTCCGTGGTTGCGGCTGCCATAGCGCTGATTGCAGCGCGCTTATGGAGCCCTGGGAGCTCTTTATTGTGCATTGTGCCCCTTTAAATAAGATCACCGCAGCGGCCCGGGAAGCTGGAAGAACACTCACGCACCGCATCGGGTGCAGGTGAGTGTCTGCTCGGGCCCCAGGAGGGGTCTGATCTTCTTGTGGCTCCACGGCAGGACCAGGGGAAGGCACGGGGAGTGGCCCCCTTCCCCCTGGCCTCTGCGTTAGGAGCAGGATGCTCCTTTTCTGCTGTTAGGTAAAACGGGCATTATTGTGCCCCGCCCCCCTTGGTGGAAGGGCCAGTGGATGCCCGGGGGGGCCCCCAGAGATCGTGGGTCCCGGGAGGGGCCTGTCATTAAACCGGAGTTGCCCTAAGTTGTTTTTGCTGGCTTTGTCCCCCCTCGTGAGGGCGGCTTGAGGCCCTAGGGGGCCCCCAGTAATCACGGTCCCCAGAGGGGCCTGTCTATAAAAGAGAGGAGGTGCATGTCGCCCTCCTCTGACCCCAGAGTATAAGGGAGGCCCCCGTTTTGCCCATAGGGGCGCCGCGGGCCCCATTGTTCACCTTCTAGGCACTGGAGGTGCCTTCATCCAACCAGGTACTGTTTAAAGGACCAATATAGTTGCAATCCAAAGTTCTTTCTACAGACTTATGTTTGATTCATATATTACCTACCTGCGTTTGATGTTTTTACATATGTGTATGCAAATGTTCCTTTTATGGACATGCTTGCTAATATGTTTTTCTAACTTGCCATATGTTTTCTAATGTTCCTACTATGGGCATTTTATGATATTCTTATGACAAGTGCTGTGATGTAATAACGTGTTTTCCTGACTACTGCTTATGTTGCAGAATACTGAGTAACCTGTGTGTTATGTGTGACTACTGCTAGGTTGCAGAGTAACTAATGTGTAACGTTCTGACAACTGCTAAGGTAGCAGGATAGTACTGATATGGGATGTTTGGTCTGATAATTGCCTTGTGTACATTACAGTATATTTTCATATAATCTGGTGTTGTGTTTCCTTTGTGGTGGGGATATTGCGTCACATGTGTTGTGTGTGTTGTGCAAACGCTTTACACATTGCCTCTGGGTTAAGCCTGACTGCTCGTGCCAAGCTACCAAGGGGGTGAGCAGGGGTTATCTTGGACGTGTAACTCCCTTGCCCTGACTAGAGTGGGTAAGTTCTGCCTGGCTGAGGTGCATACCCTAGCCAACCAGAAACCCCATTCCTAACAGGTCATATGCTGAGTAAACTCTTTCTGTTGAAGAATATCTCTCATACATTGCTGTATCGACGGAATACACAGTGGTTTTTGGTACACATCTTTATTAAAAGAGATGCTTACATGTTCACTTATATAGCTATTCTTTTCATTGCACAATGTTTTGAATTTTGACACTGTGTACAGCTTTATAATGCTGGGGAGCCAATCAAATTGTTGCACATTACGAATGCTAATAAATTGATTATTCATACCATGTGGGTAACACAAAATTATTAGAACCTTTTTTAACAGTTCATTTTCAGCATGTGTAGTCTCAAGACTTGGAAGCTCATGCAAAGGCTACTTTCACAAAGAGGATACAATTGAGGGTCTATTCAGCAAAAACGGTCATGAAGAGAACATTTCAAAAAGAGCCTTGCATGTTGGTGAGGAACCATTGTAACAAACTATGGGGCATAATTATAAGACCCTAGCGCAACAGGAGCGTCACTTTTTGTGACGCTTCTGTGGTGCTGTAAACTGTGCCGTATTTACAAGGCATCATTAAGACACTTTTGTGGCTTAACGCCACCTTGTAAATATGGCCCCTTAACGGGGAGCACTTTTTGTGTAAAGAGGCATGCAATGGGTGTTGTTGTGGGCGTTCTACAAGAACATCCATTGCATTTGCGCTGTCCTACATTTTTGAGATTTCGTAAGCCTGAGGCAGCGCCAAAATCTAATGCCACCCCAGGAGTAAGGTTAGCATGGTGCAATGAGAAGAAATGCTTACATTTCTCCTCATTATTAGCTCTTTCTGTGTGTGCTGCATTGTGTAGCACATACAGTAGGAGCAAATCGCTATTAAAGATTGTTTTTGTGCAGCAAGGTGTCGCTTCCTGCATAAAAACAATCTCCCCCGCAATGCAGCCATCTTTGCACCGTGGCTGCACTGGCGCTCAGCAGCTAATTAAGCGCCAGCGCAGGGAGAAACACAGGGATGCATAGTATTCTTTTAACTATGATGCATCCCTAAATTGTAGAGATGACACAGCATGGCGCTGCCAATTTTGGCACAGCGGCCGCACTGTGCCACTTCTGGTAAATATGCTCATATGTTTTATGTCATTGATTCACATATACAGGGTTGGTGATTCTATGATTTGCGAGGACATGGGTTTGATTTCTACCAACTACTGCAGTAAGAACAAGAGAGAATGACATATATTTGGGATTAAATTAAGTCTCCACATTCAATTAGCCGTTCTAAAAGGTCCAGCTGCAATTTAAAATGACAGTTCCTGTCTCAAGTAACCACGAAAAATCACAATTGGGGCAAATAGTCTGCACTTTTAAGTTTAATATTTAAGGGAGGAGCAAGTTTGTTTTCTGTGGGAGAAGAGGGTGATAAAGACTATTGTGTCCTGAACACCCACAAAGAACTAACTTTGGTGGTATTCACCAATATTCCAAATGCCTTTTGACACCCAGGTTGGACATATGTACTAAAGGGTTTATTTCAAGTTGTGCAGTGTTTTAGTAAAGCAGTAGCACACGTGAGCTCAGATTTACGAAGATTTCATGTAATGCATACAGCACAACAAGGGAAGTTGCTGAGCTGCATTGCAAGATAGGGAGAGGGCAGAACTGCACCATATTTACAAAGATATGGCGCTGTTCAGCGCTCTCCTTGCACTGTAGCACTTTGGGCTGCCTAGCACCAATGCAGGTACCCGTGTTCCATGGCAGAAGGGTGCCTGTGTTAAGGTCAGGATAGTTTTTCTGCAGGAATGTGTACCTTCCCACATGAAAAAACTATCATTTGAGGCTTATTCCTCTCTGCATGTGTGCTGCAGAATACAGCCTACATACATAGAAAAAACAAAAGGATAAATAAAGATATTTCTCCCTGTCACACCAGCCTTGGATAGGCACATCATTTTGGCACTAATCCATCAATACTGATTTTAGTAAATATGGGTTTGCATCAAAACACCCGGATGGATGAAAGGGAATGCCTATGCTCCACCCATGTAACGCCTACCTGATGCAAGGTAACACAAGGTAGTGCTGCCATACGTTACTTTTTGACCTGTATGTGTTAAGCTCCTCATATCTTGGAACTCCATTGGTGCCTAAATCAGGAAAACCCTGGGGACTTGTAAGGAACACCGTAGTGGTAAAAGTCATTTTTAGCATGCGCTTTTTCCATGAAAATTCCTTAAAACCCCAGTATTTTAGGCGGCATAGAGCAACTGATTTACCCACAAGGAAAAGAAAATAATACCAAAGTCACGAGTTCTAAAAATCTCATATCAAATCAGACCAAAAGCCTGCTACCATTACTGGTCGTTTTGGAAACAAGTGTTTACCTCAGAGCTAGTTGAAAACTAGCAATTTGGAAGTTCTTTACATTGGTCCCTTCCATATTTATAGTTGCAAAGGTACGAAGTTAGATGTTGAAAAATCAAGCAAGGGCCGTGCTTCTGATACACCTGTGTTGATTGCAGCAAATATCCGCTGTGCAATATAGAGTACACCCCCTAGGCAAGTAATGCGCCTGCTGGATTGTCAGCAATAAACTCGAGACTCAAATGCTTTTCAAAATTCATTTCTCTTCTGAGCCCCTTAGCTAGATGTGTTCTGCCTATACATTAAACATAACAGTAGTGTGATGAGGAAGACCTAAAAGACTGACTGCTAAAGCACACAGCTGCTCGGTGACACATAATACAGCCACACCAAATCCGGGCACAGGCATGCTCTGAGCTCCCACAGAGAAAAATATTCTTCAGCTATTCGAGCAACAAAGGTGCAATAATGCTGCAGAGTGAAATCATGAAGCCGCTCCATTACCCGCAGCACTGCCATCGAGTATTGAACAACATGGGTGCAGATAGGCACGCTTCTCCTGAAGCAGACTCCTAAGCCAGCATTTTCTCTTTCATATCACGTTTTGTTCTTTTTAGTATTCCTGTCGAGATTACGAATAATTGTTTATCAAGATTTTAAAGCTGTTTCTGGTTGCACGAGGACAATGCCAGGGAGTTCTAAAAAGACTTTCTCAGAAGTCACACTTTGCCCCAAGAGAAGCTGGAAAATGTTATGTTTAGGTTTCTGTCTTTATTAAGATTTTATCAACAAAAGAAAGAAAAAGAAAACAGTACTACGTTAGTGGTCATACCCATCAATAAAACTCGTATCCTGCCACCCATTCTCTTGCTCCTGGACCGTTCCAAGAATTTCTAAGTCCCACTGGTCATTTCCCCTTTACATCTCAGTGCAGGCCTACATCATGTTTTTAACAGTTGACAGCAATTTACTTCAATAGTTCCAATTTATTTGCATTTGAGCAGTCCTGTCTTTACCCAGGTCAATGCATATTGTTCAACAAGATAGCAATTGGCAGGTCCTTTGTAGTATTAGTTAACCCTGGTAGGTTTAATGTTTTCAAGATTTACATATGATTAAGTGCCTGGCAGAGGTGAAGTAAGTACACTTGACCAAGTGTTGCTGTGGCTTTAAATAGTCTGAATAAGTAAAATTACAGCATTTTAATGCTTAGTGCTTGAGAGCTCATTTAACCAGGAGGTTTCTGCTGTCTTTTTTGTGAAAGTATAGTGTTTGCTTGTAATCTTCTAGTATCAGCCAGAGCTGAGGCATTCTGAGATATATTGAAGATTGCCGGGTTAGCAGACTGGAAGGAAAGCGCATGAAGGTTGAGAGCAAGGTGGGGTGGGTAATGTGCCATTGTGAAACCAGAGGATGTTAGTGAAAACGAGTGGGATTTCTTTAATTTCCCGAGGATGCATTTGTACAAACACCCTTTGCTGTAGCTCTTCTTTTGAGTGTGGCTCTATCAGGTTTACCGTGAGAGAGACCACAGTCGGCCGAAGATTCCATTCCACGTGCTATAAGGATGAGCAGATATAGGACTGAATACTTGTGAATCAGGGGTGTAGCTACCATTCGTGCAGCAGGTGCAGAGGCACCGGGGCCCAGAGCCAAAGGGCCCTTTTTTGTTGCTTGCACCAGGTACCTATGGTATCCTTGCTATGCTACTGATGTTAATGGTTTTTGAACATCAGTAGTCTATTAGAGGAATATACATGTATGGAGCACGATTAGAAATAACAGAAAATGTGCCAGTTTTGTTGTAAAAGGAGCAGTTAGTAGATATGGCGTAGTCAAGTTAAGAAAGTTATATATAAAAATACCCAATTGTGTGTATAGTTAAAAAGGAATCCTGGCAGATTTTGTAGATTGTGTTCAAATTATATTAGAAAGGCCTAGTGAAATTAAAGCGCACTACTTTATATTATACAATCAAACAGGTGAATAAGACAAATGTATGCAGCGGGTTCTTAGTTGGAGGAGGTCTAGTGATGCAATTAAGTAGAAATGACTTTCTTACTGTTTGCTGGTTCAAAGCCATCAGCTTCAAAGCCGAATATTCAGTTTAATGTAGATGTTGGTGGGATTCTAACATTACGTGTTTTGTGAATGTTAATCAGTAATGGATGTGGTAAAATTGGGTGCTTGGGCGTTAGAGTTAGAAGGGTGGTAAAAATATAAAAGATACGTACAGGCCCACAAACTGCTTATTCAGTCGAACCCGTTTTTCCCATCCAGCAACGACATAAAACCATATAAAAAGCAGGTTTCTTTCCATTCTTAGAACACCTGGACCATAATAAAAAAAGGCTCCAGGAAAGCCTGAATATTCCTATCTCACAATACAAATAAATACCACAGTAAAAGCGCAAGGATACCTCACAGGTACACTCCGTACACTACAGTAATGCCCCCACGATGGATATTCCCATTAAGTTTCAAAGATCCCTACATATTGCGGTCAATGAAGGAGGAGTACCTTAGAATGTTCCTTATCACGCATTTTCCTGACTAAAGAAAAGGGAAGTGTTGCTCAGTCAGAATTTGCATTTCTTTCTATAGAAAAAAGATATCCCTGACACATCCTTACCTTTTTTCTTTAGTGAGGAGAGGAAAACATAAGGGGAAAGGAGTGTCGCTCCCTGCTTCCAGCACCGCCGCAAAGGTGAATAACAAAATGGTAATAAACTAAATTTTTGCAATTTTTTTCCCTTTCCCCAGCTGCGATGTGTTTGGGGGGCAGGGACACTGCTGCTGACTGGCAGCAGGGGAGTGGTGCTCATGCCACAAGTTTACACTGCGCATGCCACTTTGGTCGGCTGCCTTGCGACAGGCAACATGACACGCACAGTGTAAACCACTCCATCCAGCTATCTAAGACAGCTAAGTGGAGAGCAGGCACAGGCCGCCATTGCCTCCAGGAGTGTCGAGGCAGCCTGCCACAGCCAATCCTAGTGCTGCTCTCATGCTTCTGAACATTATCAGCAGCGTAAGATGAGTGTCTGGATTGGTGTGGAGAGTTCCATTGCTGCACTCAGAGTGCCAAGGGACTCATAGGACCGGAGGAGGCAAGCCAGTGGAGGTAAGGGTTTTTTTATTTTTTATTTTCCAGTTTTATTTTGTAATCAGCCTTGCCCTCAATGCCAGAGCTGTCAGTTGTGGTACAATGTGGCTGGTTGATTGCCCCACCAAATGTTTAGGGTACCAACTACAATGAGCTGTGCCTCAGTGGACATAAGAATATCATCTGGCTTGTGGCTTGGTTCTGAATGGGCGTGTTTTATGTTTTTTAAACTCCTAGATCTAGGCTTTATCTCATCTCAATATCGATACTAATAAAATGCGAACTCAAGTTCCAAAATAAACATTAAAATTGGAATTGTGTTTTTTTTCACTGAGAAAGCAAAAATGACGTGCTGTTTTTTTTATTTTTCAGAATAAATCTAGTTGCGGCTCGCATTGCTCACAAGGTGCTGGGTGGGCGGGTGCAATGCACGGGGGCATTTAATAAATAAAAAAAATAAAAAACGTACCTGATATGCACCGCTTTTCCTCTTTCTGTCGTCACTGCAGGCACAGGCTCCCAGTCTGCCCTGCAGCCAATCCTGATGCTGCTTAGAGCAGCGTCAGGATTGGCTGGGAGTGCCCAGCCAGCGTGCTCCCAGGCAGACTGGGAGCCTGTGCCTGCTCTCCAGCTCAGCAGTACAGTCCCGGGCTAGAGAGATGACTGTGTATGTGTGTATGGCTGGCCCAAGATGGCCGGCCAAACACACATGCGCTCTGAGGGGAGTGCACAGTGCACTCCCCTCATCCAGGTCACCCCACAAGACCCCGCCCCTTTCACAACGAAAGGATAATAAACATAGTTTATTATCCTTTTGTTGTGAAAGGTTTGCAGCTTCTGCTGCTGGCTTGTGATGCTCCTCCACCCTAATGGAGGAGCTGCCGATGAAAAAAACACTGCTCTCTTGTCTTGTTTTTAAGCTGACTTCATTGTTATCAATACCTTCTGTTTCAATACTTGATTTTATTCTAATACCACGTCAACAATAGGTGACACATGATGGCTTATGCATGTCAGTTTTATTCTATCCAACATCGTGAATACCATTTGCCACTAATTTTACTTGTTGGACTGTCAAGGCTTAGTTTACCCTGTCATGCAAATGAAATTATACTGAAGGACATGGCACGGGACAAAATAGGTACTATATTATCTATTATCTTTGGCATGTAGCTTTCATTACCTAAAAGAAATAACAATAGCACGGAGGTGTTCTTTTTCAAGCTGGACAAAGATTTTTACTCCTGTCACTCATACTTTTTCACTTATTTAAGGAATTGTGGGCTTAGTCGTGAACTTTTTATTTTGACATCATTTTCACTCCAACTTCCAAGATGGTGGATTTAACTAAAAAATCAGGTATCACCAGGGCTTTTTATGTCTGAGCGTCAGGAACTCATGTTGCCAACAATGTGATATAGTGCTGTTACATTTCTCAGTGTCCTATAATGGAAAAGGGAATTTGGGAATGGATGTTCTAAGGGCTACAAAGGGCAATTTGCAAACCAGTCCGTGGTTTTTTCACACTAGCAGATTTGTGACCTGCTCACTACTTTGTGACGCAACTGATTTACTAGTCAGTTGTGAGGCAAAGCACATATCCGTAGAATTAGTGCTACCTCCCGTGTCATTATTATTTATGAAGCAGGAAGCATTTAGCTATTCCCTATGAATGGATACTAATACTGGGATGGAGGCCTGAGAGGGACAGATCTCTATCTCGAAATACCATACAGCTTACATATTTATATTTAAACTCAGGGCCTCACTTATGAGGCCTGTGGTGCTGGGCAGCACAGCAAGTGCCTTGCTGCATTACCCGGCAACACCGGGGAAGGACAGAAATGCACTGTATCTACAACATATGGTGCATTTCTGTTCTGTCCCTCTGCATTGGTGCATAAATAGCTGCCTAGCACCAACGCAGATGCCCTTGCACCATGGTGCAAGGATGCCTGCGTTGCAGGGATGATTATTTTTGTGCAGAAAGGGATGCTTTCCTGCACAAAAAAAACAAAAACAACAAGATGTGTTTTCCTCTTTCTATATGTGCTGCAGAATGCAGCATACAGAGAAAGAAGAAAAAACAGGAAGAAATAATTATATTCCTCCCCGTTGTGTCATTCTTACGCCACCCCTGAGGTGGCATAGCAATCTGACGCATTCCCAGATTTGTAAATCGGGGAATGCCTCAAATTCCTTCCTGTTCCATAGGTGTTGCGTGGAAACACCAAAAGCAATAGCCTTGGAACGCCCCTTTCACGCAGTGTTATGAGTGAAAGGAGTCCATATTTACAAGGCCTTAAAAAGCCATGCAAGGTGGCTTTGCGTGACCTTGTAAATATGGGCTGGCACACAGTGCGCCACGGAGCGTAAAACAAAATTACATTCTGGTGGCACAGTGTGCTGCCAGAGCACCATAAATGAGGCCCTCATTCCTTATGTACCCGGACATGGCATTTTGTTTATAAAAACGGAATGACATCAATGGATGGTTAATGAGCATGCAATAGTTCTGTGGTCCATTGATAGTTCCCTCCACGGCCACATAGCATGACTGAGTAAACCAGTTACCAACCATTTCATATAGTGGAAAATGACCAATGGTTTGCCACTGCTGTTGCTTTCACAGACCATAAATACATTGAATACCAAATAGGAGAGGAAAGGGATGCCACTCCAGTTTGTTATTATGGAGTGGGTTGCAAAAAAGCATTTTGCATGTCAGAATTCTTTTGGTCTCACAGGAACTCATGCTTTTTCTGTAGTTAGGTCTTTTGCCAATTTCAGACTTTGTAATCCAAAAGCAATGTGCACACCAGGCACTTAGCTCTCATTACTGATTTTGTCTTCCATTTTGATCAGGGAAGCAACATCTTTCTTCTGGAAAAGCTTTACAGAGAGGTGAAAAGGTCAACCCCAATGAGGCGTTGTTTCCTGTAAGTGCCTTTCACATAGTTGTTTCATTGTAACTGTCAGTCATGGAGTTTTGGCTACTTAACGAGATGCAATGATTTTATTAAGCCAGCACTTGCACGGGTCTACTCAAGATGAGGCCAGCTCTTCAGCTCCCTAATGCTCAGGCAGGACCCTAAGGCAGGAGAGGACCAAGAGCACTGGCATGGGAGCGCAATAACCTCTGATGCCGCTTGAATGATTCCAGAATATCCAATCATACCTCCCTCAAAAATGAGGATGACTTGAGGTTCAGTGATGCTATCCATAATATCTCTGCTAAGCAAGGTTTGTTGCAAGCTATGGGGTTGTTTTGTGGCTGGATTTCTATAGAGTTGCAGCATCATGGATGGGCAGGACCTGAAGCTCTGCTGGCAGGACCTTCAGGTCGTAGTACAGCTGTGGAGCTGGCAGCTCTTTTGTCTTAGGGTGCACACTTCCACTATGGACACAGAAGAAATACAATCACATGACCTATCAGCATAGAAAAGGGCCTACACGGGCCTACATCGACATAATGCATGAACAGAGAAAGCATGCTAGATTTAGGAATGGCAGGTACTTCAGTCATGCATATTTCTTCCTACCACTTGCTAATTAATTATTAATTATTTGTATTATTTTATTACTTATTTATAATTATTAGTAATTAATAATTTGTTCTCGTTTATTTCCTTTTCCCACACTGTCTGTTCTAAAACATCTTTATTTATATTATGAAACAGATTGTGATGATACTCTTGCAAAAGCCCCTTAAGCAAAAGGATTTTCAAAGGAAAATTTTAACTTAAAGAATGTTTTTTTCCCTTCTACCTACTGTGGGCACAGAGATGGTATGGTTTGGCATGGCAAAGATACTCAGACGTTTAGGGCCTGATTTATGAAAAGTTTGCAGTGCCTTTACGTCATTTTTTGACGCTAAAGCAGTGCAAACTGACAAAATATAGTTATATTTTGTAAGTTTGCGCCACTTTAGTGTCAAAACATGATGTAAAGGCGGCACTAACATTTTATAAATCAGGCCCTTAGTATAATACTTCTGTCCAATTTGGAACTGCTCTTGAGCAATTGGTCTTTTTCTAGGTTGCAAGCTTACTTCAGAAAAGGTATAAGCACAGTGGGCCAGTGCTTTATAAATCATGCAGTAATATAATTGTTATTAAGAGTAGCACATTGTTCTTAATTTTTTATGTATTTAAAGCACCATAACATAGTGTCAACAATGATACTTTATTTAGGGCCTATTACATACAAGCTATTGTGAATGCATTTTAGCATCACGGCTGATTATTATTTTGAGGCTGCCCCCAGGTTGATATGATTCAATTTGAAATAACAGTTAAACGTGTTTCCTCACCTGCATAAAGCTAGGCAAGTGAGCATTTTTATGTAATTGGCATTCTTTAATTAGTTTCGTTGTGCATTAATTGCCAATGTCTATTAAAGATCTTGAAGATATTTATATGTGTGCTTAAAAAAGCTTGGGTGTTTGTGCAGAAGCCCTAAGCTGTCCTTTGTGTTTTCTGGGTATAATATTGTGAATGCTGGTCTTTTGTGGTTACACGATTGTGGAAACTTTTGTCCAGATCAAACTGACACAAAAGGCTTGTGGCCTTTATTCCACATTCAAGTTGTGCTATGAAAGCCTGAAGTTCTTGTGGATACGACTATCAGAGAGGAGTGGCTCTTCTTTGGAGACCATAAACACTAAAAATGAATTTTGAATGGATTAGAAGACACTTTGGGCCTGATTTAAGGAACATGGCACTGCACACAGTGTAATACAACTTTCCTTGCGCCCCTTAGCGCCCCCTAATGCCACCATGTGTGCACCATATCTAAGATATGGCACTCCATTGCAGTAGTTAGGGAAACTAGCATCAACATTTTTTACACTAGTTCAGAGCTTTGCAGGATTAGCGTGAAAAATGTTGACGCTAATCATGCAAAGCCCACTGGGGCCCAATGAAAACAATGGTGTGCCTCCTTAGATTACTTTGCCCCATTTCTTCAGCCCCCACTAACAGGAGAACACCCCTTTTTCATACATTATGCCTGGCCCAGGCATAATGTAGTGCAGAGGGTTACAAAGTGGTGCTATGTATGCATTGTGCCACTTTGTAAATTTGGCATTTGATTTTGGCCTTGTTGGACCGCATTAGTGCAAAAAAAAAGGACACTATTGTGGCACAAGGAGGCGCTAAGGCTCTTAAATCTGTCCCTTACTGCTTACCAGGTGTCTGAGGTGTTTGTGGGGATGGGTCAGCAATTTCAGGTAGACCTCGAGTACAATAAGTAACTGTTTCACAGAACATCTCCTCCAGGGAAAGAAAAGACATTCCAGAATCAGTATCTGGCACCCTTTAGTGGTTGTAGCTGTCTTGTCATCAATAAGTAGGACAGACTTAGGGCCAGATTTACAAGGCTCTTGCACCTCGGGAGCATCACTTTTTGTGACGCTCCAGTGGCACTGTGCAGTGCTCCACATTTACAAGGCGGCACTAAGCCACTTTTTGTGGCTTAATGTTACCTTGTAAATATGGGCTCCTCCGATGCAGTTTTCTGCAACAAAGGGGTGAGCAATAGGCGTTGCTGTGGGTGTTCCACCGTAACACCCATTGCTTTTGATGCTGGCCCAGATTCACAAGAAGTTGCAAATCTGTGGCAGCGCCAAAAACTAATGCCATCCCAGGAGTGGAGTTAGCATGGCACAACAATGAGGAATACTTTTATTCCTCTGCGTTTGTGGTCTTTCAATGTGAGCTGCATTCTGCAGCACACATAGAAAGAGCAAAAGACCATGAATGATTGTTTATGTGCAAGAAAGTGTCCTTTCCTGCACATAAACAATCATTCAAAAATGACGATTTGCATTCTTCAGCACACATAGAATTGCCAAATCACTATTGTAGATTGTTTCTGTGCAGGACGGGACACCTTCCTGCATATACACAATCATTCCCTTCAACCCAGACACCTTTGTACTATGGTGCAAGGATGCCTGCATTGGCACTGACAGCTATATTTAGTGCACACAGGGGTGTGCCATATTTTAGTAAATACGGTGCATCCCTGTGTTTGTAAAGTAATGCAGCGAAGCACTGCAAATTTTGACACAGCAGCATGCTGCACCACTTTGTAGTAAATCTGGCCCTTAGTTTAAAATTAATACATGAATGTTGGAGCAAGAGCTTCTCCTTGCTTATGATGTAAGTAGGATTCTCCTGGAATGTATAACACACTTATTCGGAAGAGCAGCCACATAAACTGTGGCCAGACATTGCAAGATATGCATAAAGATAGGCAGAAGGAAGTTACCCAAGAATATCTGTATGTACAGGTCCGCATGGGCACAGCTAAAATCACAATGAAGTCTATTGGAGGTCTTTAAAAAGCATGATTCTTGAGGTCAACTGTGGTTTGAAGGCAAGAGAGAAGGGAGCTACTCATGCTGGCCCAGTTTTACTTACATTTTGAGTAGTGGTTGCATCACTTTTTTGGCGCAGCCATGATGCACAACTTCTTTGATATATGCAAAGTGTTAGACCTTACAGCCTTAGGGTGGTCACCTCTAACATTTTGACTGCCTCTCTCCACTTTTTAGATATTGTTTTTGCTGGTTTTAAGACTGCGCCCTTTACCACTGCTAACCAGTGCTAAAGTGCATATGTTCTCTCCCTTTAAACATGATAAAATTGGATCATACCCAATGGGACTATTTAATTTACTTATAAGTCCCTAGTAGAGTGCTCCAGAGGTGCCCAGGGCCTGTATATTAAATGCTACTAGTGGGCCTGCAGCACCGATTGTGCCTCCCACTTAAGTAGCTCCTTTACCTTGTCTCAGGCCTACCATTGCAAGGCCTGTGTGTGCAGTTTCACTACCAATTCGACTTGGCATTTAAAAGTACTTGCCAAGCCTAAAACTCCCCTTTTTCTACATATAAATCACCCCTCAGGTATGCCCTAGGTAACCCATGGGACAGGGTGCTGTGTAGGCAAAAGGCAGGACATGTACTTGGTAGTTTACATGTCCTGTTAGTGTAAAACTCCTAAATTTGTTTTTATACTGCTGTGAGGCCTTCTCCCTTCATAGGTTAACATTGGGACTGCCCTTATATATTGTTTGAGTGGTAGCTGCTGATCTGAAAGGAGTAGGAAAGTCATATTTAGTATGGCCAGAATGGTGATACAAAATCCTGCTGACTGGTGAAGTTGGATTTAATATTGCTATTTTAGAAATGCCACTTTTAGAAAGTGAGCATTTCTCTGCACTTAAATCCTTCTGTGCCTTACAATCCACATCTGGTTGGGTTTAGTTGACAGCTCCCTTGTGCATTTACTCAGACACACCCCAAACACAGGATACTCAGCCTCACCTGCATACATTGGCATTTTGAATGGGTCTTCTTGGGCTGGGAGGGTGGAGTGCCTGACACTTACATGTCAAAGGACTGTAGCCTGGCCTCACACAAAGGACTGCCACACCCCCTACTGGGACCCTGGCAGACAA
This sequence comes from Pleurodeles waltl, assembly GCF_031143425.1. Classification (NCBI taxonomy): domain Eukaryota; kingdom Metazoa; phylum Chordata; class Amphibia; order Caudata; family Salamandridae; genus Pleurodeles; species Pleurodeles waltl. Next base: position 573,790,004 of record NC_090437.1, read on the forward strand.
GATTGAACTGAAAGGGGACCTTGTGCACTTCTAAGCCACTCTTTGAAGTCTCCCCCACTTCAAAGGCACATTTGGGTATTTAAACAGGGCCTCTGCCCCTACCAACTCAGGCACTTCCTGGCGAAAAGAACCTGAACCAGAACCTGCCTCCTGCCAAGAGAACTGCCTGGCTGCCATAAGGACTCACCTGTCTGCTTTTTGTGAAGGACTGCTGCCTTGCTGCTCTCTGGCTGTGGTGAAGAAGTGCTCTCCAAGGGCTTGGATAGAGCTTGCCTCCTGTTCCCTGAAGTCTCAGGACCAAAAAAACGTCATCTCTACAAGAAGGACTGCCTGTGCGGCGAAATTTGATGCACAGCCTGCCAGAAACAACGTACAGTCTGCACCGCAGTGAAAAATTCACTGCACTCCAAACTGGAATGACACAGCCTGACTTCGTAACGAGAAGATCGATGCAGTGCCAGCGTAGCGACCAGAAACTCTACGCATGGCCCACTGGATCAATGCACAGCCGAGCTGGAATGACGTAGCCCAACTTCCAGAGCAGAATCGCCATATCGCCTGCCATTCATTCGAAATTTCCATGCAACACCCTCCGGATCGACGCAGCCACTGTGACTTCATCCTGTCAGCGCCGGAAATCCACGCATTATCCCCTTCCGAAAACCCTGCAACCTGAAGAGGATCCACGAACGAGCACCGGAAATCGACGCACAGCCATCCCTGTATGAAAACTAAATGACGCATCGCCGTGTGCGGCCCGAGAAATCAAAGCACAACCCCTTTGTTTCCACGCATCTCCTCCTCTGCGGTTCTTTGCGGAGATTTTGCACACAAACCAGGTACTTTGTGCTTGAAAGAGACATTTATTGCTTTGAAAAGACTAAAGACACTTTATATAACTTTTACAGTGATATCTCAACATATAATTACTGCATTTTAATCGTTTTGACTTGCATCTTATCAGATAAATATTATATATTTTTCTAAACACTGTGTGGTGTATTTTTGTGGTGCTATGCTGTGTTATTGCATGAGTTATTGCACAAATACTGTACATATTGCCTTCTGATTTAAGCCTGACCGCTCAGTGCCAAGCTACCAGAGAGTGGGAACTGGATAATTTGGATTGTGTGTGACTTACCCTGACTAGAGTGAGGGTCCTTGCTTGGACAGGGAGTAACCTGACTTCCAACCAAAGACCCCATTTCTAACACAAAGTCTCACCAGGTCCGATTTGTGTAACGTTGCATACGTTCTAAACACTGTGTGGTGTATTTTTGTGGTGCTATACTGTGTTATTGCATGATTTATTGCACAAATACTGTACATATTGCCTTCTAGGTTAAGCCTGACCGCTCAGTGCCAAGCTACCAGAGAGTGGGAACAGGGTAATTTGGATTGTGTGTGACTTACCCTGACTAGAGTGAGGGTCCTTGCTTGGGCAGGGGGTAACCTGACTTCCAACCAAAGACCCCATTTCTAACACAAAGTCTCACCAGGTCCGATTTGTGTAACGTTGCATAGCTTTATAAACATAAAAACAGTAATGCAAAACAGTGCTTTGCTCTGTCTTGGGTCACACTGTGTCAAGCAGACATTGCATGGTGGAGCATGGGCAGTCCCATGTGTTCCCCAATGTATTTTGACGCAAAACCAGATTTACTAACAGCAGCAAATCTGTGTTTGTGCCAACACAGTGCACCTAACTGCGACTGCTGTAACAAAAAAATATATCTTAATTTTTCTTTGTTACTCACTTTGTCCATATGCTCTGCATTCTGCAGCATACAAAGAAAAAGGAATATGCCTGTAAGGATTGTTTTTTGTGCAGGAAGGTACACCTTTCTGCACAAAAACAATCCTGCCAATAAAGCAGGCACCCTTTCACAATGTCACAAGATTGCCTGTTTTGGCGCTAGGCTGTCTGACGTGCACCAGCACTATGAGAGAGCAAACGCGGCATATCTTAGTTGATATTGTGCATTTCTGCTCTCTCTTTTTTGTGCAACACAGCTGTCATGCTGACTTGTGGGAAAAATTTGTAAATCAAACTGTAGTATATACTGACTGAATTAAAAATACAGAAGCATGAACAAAAAATCTGCTAATGCTAGAATAGCAGCTGAATATCTGCTGGGAGAAATAAGTGACTGGTAGGAAAATGCACCGGAAAATGAAAGCCATGAGGAGATGTTTTGATGTGAGAACTGACCAGGAAGAGCTCTCTACCTGCAATTTCATCAGAGTATGGAGATAGATCTAATTCCATGCTTACTCAGAAAAGACATGACATATCTACTGCAAGTATGAAGACTGTTAAGTCCTAAAACGTACCAATAAGCATATCACCTCTAGTGCAAAACACAACCACTGCCAAACCAACAAATTGAAACCTCTCAGTAGTACAGCAGCAATAGGACTTAAATATGAGCTAGCAACTATTCTGCCTACCACAGCTGAATTTCCATTAAGTCAATGTGGATGTGCTTGGACTGGGTTAAACACTGAGGGACATATTTACGAATAGCTCATGCAATGCAGTGAGGCAAGGTAAGCTGCTGTGCTGTGTTGCATGAGTGCGAAAGAGCTCAACATCATCATATTTACTAAGACATGGTGCTGTTCAGCTTCCTCTATGCAGTGGCACAGTTGCAACTGCCTAGCTCAAATGCAGGCACTCTTGCACCGTGGTGCAAGAGTGCCTGCATTATTGGCAGGATAGTTTTTGTGCAGGAAAGGATAAGCTTGCTTCTGTACAAAAACCACTGTTAGAAGTATATTCCATTTGTGCTGCAGATTGCATAAGGAAAGAGAAAATAATGAGGAGAAAATAATATATTCCACATTGCTAATCCATGTAACGCCTACCTGATACAAAGTAATGCAAGGAAGCACTATGTTCTGCCTTTCATTCCTTCTTTTGAACAAAGCCAGTTATTGGAATTTCCATGGCTTTGTAAATCCCAAATATATTTTGCATCATGAAAAGGTTTTACAGCTCGCCTTCAAAAACTTAGGAAATTGAGGCCCCAGTCAAATAAATGCATAACAGTTAATGGTGCAAGTTTGTCATGAAGGCTACAAAAGTCATGAATTTTATATTGTCACTGGCATAGATTATTTTCACTGTCAACCAGGTCCCCATGTTTAATGTGCTAGTTCAAGTGCCCTGCTATTTACCAATAAACCAGCTGCACTTTCCTCTTTTCATCATCTTGCTTATCCTACAACGTGCTTACAATAAATGTATGTGCAGGTGTCTTTACAAACAACTAAACATATACACACATATCTATATGGAGGTGCATGCCCATATGCAAATAGATGTTTCTATAGCAATAGTCAAACTGACTCATGTTGATGCACTTACTGGTTCAAAAATATATGTGTGTCTTAGTTGTTATTTGTGCCTACAGAGCAGTGCCTATCTTGAGACTGATGTTTCAGGTGCTCAGCACTGCACTTAATTCTCAACACCGGCATTAATGACCATCCACTGCATGGTGGCACTGCCTGTCTAATTTTGAGGAAGGATACAAAAACAGTGTTTAATAATTCAATATGAATTAAAAAAAATGATACCTGCCGCCCAAGTCATTCTTGTATCTTTGGGCAGCCTGGAATAGTTTGAATTTTCACACTTGTAATATGAACCTCATTTATGAGCTTCCAGGGGTCACACCTTGTGTCCCCTGGCTTTGACTTTGCAACCCCTGACCTCAGAGGTGGCAAAGTCGGTGCAAAGAACAAAGGGATGGCTCATCTCATTAGCAGCCCGTTTTGTTTTACTAATAGAAAATAATATTCTGTTATTTACTGTTAGTGTAAAAAATGGAGCACAGTTAGGACCTTTTGGTGGCAGGTCTGGTAAGAAAAAATGTTTTTCAATGTATGTTGTATGCATGCTTGTGGGTGAAGCTGTGTTTACGTGAAAGAGTGCATGTTTATGTGTGAGCAAGTGTTTCTTTATGTGTAAGCATGTGTGTGTGAGAGAGAGTGAGGGAAAATCAAGTGGCAGGTAGTGAGTGAGATTGTGTGAGATTAAGGCCCACATTTTCTATTCTGCACCAAAGTTGCAGTGTTTCCTTGTATCAAAGGGAGAGAGAAAAATGCGTCATGTCTAAAAAGATATGGTGAATTTTTTCTCTCACCATGCGCTGTCAGAAGTTTTGCCAGCCATGCTTCAATGCTCACACCCTCGCTTTATAGTTCAAGGGAATGCGCGTTCTCTCAAGCACATGGTTTAGCACTTTAAGGGGTCCCTACCGGTACACAACATTATGCTTTACGATTTTTGTGTACTGCACAATGCAGCACACATGCACAGTTGGAAAAACAAGCAGAAATGTAAAAAAATCATCTTGTAACGCCTGCTTCAAAGAGGCATAATAAAGTGCACAAATTCCTATCTACCAATGTTTGTATGTATGGATTTCTGTCAAAACCCATGTGTGATTGCATTAGAATGTCTGTTGCACAAACTACAACTCTGGTATAGCTCTACAAGGTTTGCTTTCTCACCCACGGATGACACAGGTGAATTTGGTTCAAAGCACCAGTGCTGAATGTGAAAGTCAGTTTACTGTTGTCCTGCAGAACTCCACCCAATACATTTTTAAAGTGGAATCATTGCTTTTGGCTCACTGACAATCCTTAAACCGAGTTCTGGAGGACAGTGGTGCGGAAACAAACCTATTTTGCTCTTCACAAAATCACACTATCAAATGGCACTAGGAAAAATAGACACTTTTAACTAAAAATAGTTCCTCAGCACATCTAAAAGGATGAACCAGAATATCATAAAATAGCAAGAATGTACATTGCGAAAAACAAGTATAAAATGAACATTTCAAACATAGTTAAAATGTCCTTTTAAGCCTAACACCCTAAAACGTACCTGTATTCTCAAGGAAGGAACAGAAAGTAGAACTTGCAGTCTAGCTTTTCTTAGGGTGAAGAAACACACTGCATGCCTTGTTGGTAGCAAAATCTGTGGCTATCAAAGAGATGTGAAGGCATTGTTCACTGTGAAAAGAAAACACTCACTACAACAGCATCCTTTCTCCAGGATTCAGCTTGTTCTCTGCATCAGGTGTGAGGAAGCATCTTCTTGCTGCACTGGCAGAAGTCAAGACAGTCTACTGCAGTACATTATGTATTAATCTGGGCAAATGACCTCTTCTGACAAGATGTCAAGTGGCAGTCTTTTTATACTATCTCTTATCAAAAATTGAAATTCCTGACATAAGTTCAGAGATTCCTTACATAGGCTATTTACATCAAAGTGTTTTCTCATGCTATGCCCTCCGGCACAGGATAAGCTGTGGTGTTTGCAGTGTAGAGATCTCTTCACACTCCGTGGGATGAAGAATGCATCTGCAATCAACGGACCACAAACAGTGCAATTTTGTTTGCAGGGACGAAGTGGCCATTCAGTAGCAGTAGAACAACGATAATCACTGATAGCCACATGAAGAATCAAAAAGTTCCCAAATCGATCCAAGCACAGGACCACGATGGAATCAAGTACCTGTCACGAAACAAATGATAAGCGTGAATCAATCCCTGGCATGGAGTGACTGTAGATTATGATGAAAAGTCATGTGTACAAAGTTCAGAGTCAATCTCATAATTAGTGGGCTCTCGAAAATACATCATCCCAAGTGATATTGCATTAGATGGTAATTCATAATAATCAATGGAATTGCATTAAAAAGTAGGAACTGTCATGACAGCAGCAGTAGATTTTTCTGTGGAACGTAATGCTCTGCATAGAAAATTGGACATGTAGTGTGCTCAAATATCTCTGGCTGGGAACTTGAGTTACTAATGTTGCTGTTTTGTTCAAGTGGTAGTGTACTCAGAGAAGGGAGAGGTTGAGATGCTCTATTCTGGACCTTTCTTGGTGTCTGTGATGGTCTACTGTAGAGGATCCACCACATAGTGCTTTTTCATGTGGTTGATGGGCACCTGTCTGTTTCTCCTTGAAGCAGACAAATGAGTCAGGATGACAGCTCTGTTGCATTCTACCCCAAGAACTGTAGTGGATGGTCTGCATGATGTTTCACAAGTTTGCTTGTCATGGGTCTTTTCACAAACTAGGTCCACAGCTTTGGAAACCATCTGTCAGTGGCAGCTGGTAGCGGCATCAACGTGGTTCACATTAGATAGATTGTCTCTGACCTCTTGGATAGTCTGCAAAACATTCAAATGTACATCCAAGTCAAATTTTCTTTCATCAACCACCTTCCCAGGATTATCTAATATAGGCACATACATAGGAACTCCAAAAATAACCTAATATGGATTGTGGTCTCCCAATACTTATATAGGCAAGTTATGTAATGCTGTCTGGACTCCATACAGATTATGGTACCAAGTAAGAGCTGAACATAGTACCCTCATAGTCAAGGTTTGTTTGATCATGCAGTTAGCATGCTCAACGAATGCATTAGACTCGGGCCTTAACGAGTTGCTGAATTGCAGACAAACTCCCAGAGTAGACATTGAATCCCTATAATCCTTGGAGGTGAACACAGGACCATTATCTGCATTAAATGAATGAACTGCCCCTATTACTACCAGGCAATGCAAATCTTCAACAACTGCTGAAGAACTTGCATTTTTCTCTGTGGCCACATCCATAGAAATAGAGAATATGAACCAATTGCTATCATTATGTATATATATCCGATTACACAATTTATTGGACCAATGTGGTCCTAATATGTCAACCTGAAAGGGATGTTGTAGACTGTGAGAGGAGTTGGAGAGGGTATATTGACAGTGGAAGGCTTATGGCCTGATTATGACCTTGATAGATGGGATACTGTATCACAAACATGACAGATATCCCTTCTGCCCCATTACAGGTTCCTTTATATCCTACAGAACTTGTAAAATGATGGGCGGGATGTCCGTCACGTTTGTGACAGAGTATGCCATCTGCCAGGGTCGTAATCAGGCCCTTAGTTTCTTGATAAATGTCACATTGTCTGTTTATATAAACCAGGCCATCAGTAGTGTTGCTTTAACATTGCCATGGTTGCAATAGGTATTATTCTATCTTCCACTCCTGGTAGTGTAACTACAGGAATATGGTCTGCATTAAGGTTGTAGGAATATTTAGGAGGAAGCTTGCAAGAGGCTTTCTACCTTGCTTTGGTGTTTATATGGCTGTTAAAATATCTGTGTCGATGTTCATTTAAGATCTGGTCAGAACTGCTACTCTGACAGTCTGAATTGTGGCTGTAGCACTTAAGTCATCCACACAGTGCCCTTTAGCTTGAACACCATCATGTTGATGACCCAAATTATGCCTCACGTGGACCAGTGAAAACTTATCTTGGAAGACAGCTGCCTTTCGCCACATATGTTTTTTCTTCACAGGTTTTTCCTTTGACTGCTTGAATCCATTCAAATGCCAATATTGTAGGTCAAACTTATAACCATGTACACAGAAGGAAAGATTAGTCAGACACTTTAATTGTGCGAATTGACAAATTAGCATTCTGTTATCATGTTATCTATGTAACAGGGCATGAAGTTCAAAGTATTGCACTGTAATGGTGGCTATGATGTTAGTGGGTGCACTGCATACAGATTTCACAATCTTTCACTACACTACACCTTGCTGTGCAGGCTGTAAACTACTTACATTTTGTTCCTAACACTGGTTGAGGAGAGCCATTCATATAAGATGTAGTCTGGTAAGACTCGATGAGGAAGACAGTCAGAGTTGGAGCAACAAGTTCATGTTGGAAAAAAGCTTGTGGATGAAGAGTGGGATCATACTGAAACTTTACATCCACTGCACGTAAAGAAGAAGCCCATTGCACAATCTTGGGTGTAGGACATGACCATTGGGAATGCTTGCCTTGGTGGCTGCCTCTAGAGCTGATGTGAAAGAAACCACAATCAAGAGCCCAGAGGCTGCAAGTTACCACACTTCTGAAGGAAATCAGAAGCTAAACTCTTGCCATCACTGGATAACTTATATCTCTTGAAGGTCACCATCAAATAGGCAATCTTCAATTTTGTAAAGTTAATCCTGTAACCATATAATATATAGTAGTGATACAATTGTATTCACCCTATTCAGGTGTGTGTCCAAGTTGTCTTCAGTAAGATAGATATCATCAAAGTATGACACTACTTTCCCTTCAATTTATGTGTTTAAATTATAAACCCTGTCAGGAGGATATGAATGTTTATCTGAAGTCTCACCTCGCATAAACTCATCAGTTGGAATTGCATCCGGAAACCTCTGAAGTGTCTGATGCACACTATGACTTCTGCGGTGCTGTCTAGAAGCACTGTTACCCCAGTCCTGGTTTGCATGAGGACTTGTATTTTTAATAGCATGTTTCTTTGAAAGTCTTGCTATTTTCTTCTTCCTTAATGGAGTTTTAGAGTCTAATTGTTTCTCCTCCCTCTTTACACTGATGCCAGTCTTGCATCCTATTTTACTATTCCTGCTATACTCCTCCTTTTTCAGTACTTAGATTGGCTCCCTTCCTCTGCTCATTAGCTGTTAGTGTCCTGAAAAGAATGTTGAGAGAGGCTAGCAGAATACTGATATAATTTTATTGTGGTCCTTTTAGTTTTTACCAGTCCTCCTAAGTTCCCAAGAAGTAGGTCATCCAGTCCTACTTTCCTCTTTCTCCCTCTGTTTCTTCTTTCCTTCTGTTGTAGATTTCTCTTTAATGGAACCTTCACCATCACCTTTAGGTTGAGTCTTTATGGCTCACAGACCCAAGGTATCACAAGCCACAAAGGTATAAATTTCTGCAATTAATTTCTCTAATCCTCCTTCACAATCTGGAACTGGAACTGCTTCCAGTCTCTGAAGTATAGCCAGAACAAAAGCTTCTCCATCAATATTTCTTAGGATGATAGAGAAAACTGTAGAAATGTTCCCCATTAACTTCATTCCTAAGTCTAGAGCTGGTGCAACTCTGTGCCCATTCTATACCTTCTTCAGCACAACAGGGCGGACTGCCAATGAAAGCATGCCATGCAAGCTGGTATAAATGCATTCAAATATGCTTCCCCAGTATTACATTCATGTACGAGTGGCACCATCCCAAGAGGGAGACGCATAGTCAGTGTAATGGGCCTAATTTAGATGTTGGCGGAGAGGAATACTCTATCACAAACATGACGGATATCCCGTCCGCGGTATTATGATCCCACTACATCCTATGGTGACTGCCGACGGGATATCCCGCACGTTTGTGACAGAGTATCCCCTCCACCAAAATCTAAATCTGGCCCTCTATGTTTGTCTGGTGGTGTGTGGATATACTGCTTCCAACTGGTTGGTCTTATGGGCAACCCTGAAGGCCATTTTGCTATGCTTTGTGGGTGCTTTTCCCATGATAGCATTAATAGTCTGGGGACTAATGGTTTGCACTTGTGTCTGAACTGATAGTCCCACTTCAAGAACAGGTCTCTAGCTCAGAGTACATTGTACAAACGGTACAAGTCTCCTGCATAAGGCAACTGTGTAATTTAAAACACCCAGCACATCAGGAGGTACTAATGTGTCAGGACTTGCAATGGGTGTGCAACCAGCTAAGCCTGGCCACGTAACCCCACTATTGCTCAGAGGCCCCAAATGGACATTTCTGAGCGCATGTGGCAGTTGACCAGCAAATCTATTCTGGTTTTCCTGGTAAGGAATTTCCTAGTCTTGTGAAACCTTAGAATGTTAAGGAAATGGTGCTGTCTTATAAGCCTGAACAGGTTACACGATTCCTATGGATCAAGTAGGATTGTGTATCAGATCAACATAAATGTCAGAGTATAGGGCTCAGTCCGCATATACCATCAGGAAATATTGACACAATTCCTAGCTAGCTCACAGTGCCCCATCTGATACCCTAAACTCACCAGGGTTTCAAGACTGGTTTTGCAACCTTGAACATGACTACTCAGATACCCAAGGAAATTGTGGAAACAGATATACCCTTTCATTGTCACTCAGCATACCCAAGATGAAACATCCAAATAAATCAATTTAGTTTGAGCATATTTTTATTCTATGGGGAAGGAATACATATATAATATTAGGAAGCCAAGTCTAAGTGGTTGAAGAATATGTAAACTTTCTCAAGTAGTGTCAGACAAGGGCTGCAGCTGGACTTGAAAGGCCGAGCGCTACTCTCCGTCCATGTCAGCCACGAAATGGAGGTGAGAGAGCGTAGCACATGTAATCTATATTAAACATGAAATGTTGATGAATTAATGTGTGAAATTGCCGCATAGAAACTGTAATAGTGAATTTTGCTTAAACTTGCACTTGAAATGTGACCACGGGGAGTGGCCGCCAATGTATACGTGGACTAATAGTGATGATTAAATATTTATGAAATGTTATACTGAATACGTTTTATACTAATTATTAATGATTACGTTATTGAATTTGTGCTGAAACCCTTGTAGGCCTTAAGTTAGCATGAGCCGAAGCTCAGCTGCCTGGCTCTCATATTAAATGTATTTTTCCTATCTTGCAGTGTGCTGACTCGCAAAAGGACATGACCTCTTGTTTTCTTCAAACTAGAAGCTGAAATGTAACCATACTAGACCCTTTCCCATGAATTCCGCATTGCTGATAGAAAATATTAAGACGAAATGAAAGAGTGTAGATTAATGTAATGTACAAGGTCATTCAAACCGGTGAAGACAATGAAGTTACTGACCAAAAGATGTGCAAAGAATTACAGAAGGATGAAATCATACCAGACGTGCCACCTCCGAAGACGTCAATTATGAAGACCAATAAAATGTCTGTAAAATAATATGGGGTGAAAGATTAATGACATAATTGTTTCCCCATTGGATAAAGATAGTGGGGTATAACAGATGTCCAATAGAATTTTAGGGGAATGTACAACGAAAAAGGGATAAAAACTCATGACACGGGGAGCCATTTAGAATTAGGTAGGGAATGCTATTGATTTTATCCAGAAACTTTGTCACTCTGTTTGGTGACTTATTAGTTGGCTTAGAACCATCCTCGTCCTTAGATTGCCCATTTACACTTTACCTCCTTATGAGGGAAGTACCCCTTTTGCCCCGGAGCTGAGTTCTGACTGATGGTGTTTTGTCTGATGTCCTGAAGACGAAGACTGAACCTGAGTGCTGACCTAAACCGTGGAGGGTAACTATGACAATACAATTGTGTTTGTCTGTTTGCTTTTCCTTTCTAGGAACCAACTGCTTACTTTTGACAAAGACCATAGTTAGATGTTTTCCAAATTAGTGTTCTAAATCGTTTTGCATGAAGCCCAACATGCCAATGCTAATCAGTGGTTAGGACAGGTGCTCACTAAACTGACGCAAATAGACAAACAACTGAATCTATGCTGTGTTGAACCGACGCGCTATTGACATTCTGCTAAATTGATCTATGTTTACGCCGTGCTATGTTCTAATGTTCGTGATTTTTGCTTTGATGAAATCTTATCAGAGTTGCCATATTGTGACTATGCTATTATGTTTCTTGGTTTTGAGATTAACGCATCTGGTTTTAGAATTGTAACCAATAGGGAATAAAACTCATAAAATTCTACTAAACTGGTGTGGTTATTCATGACTGCAAGGTCATGGTAGCGTTTTGAATCGATTAATGACTTTGACCAAAGTGAAATGTATTGTTGTGATAAATATTGATGACATTATTGACGTATTGATTGACATATTGATTAGCTATCTCGTCCTAAGGTGTCTCTCAACTGGGCCTAAAACGAGTCCTGATGTGTAATAAATTATCATAAAGGGACGCGTTAACAGAGGCAAAATGGGTAAAAAAATAACATATAATAACAGGAGCCTTGCCTCAAAAGAGGTTGGTGAGGCACTTCAAATGCTGCTGTGAGCTCTGTGCATACAGCGAGATCAGGAGTTCGGCCTCCGACGTTCTTTCTGTTCTTTTTGAAGACCTAAAATTTGTAAAGGAGAGGGCATAAAGAACATGCATTTCTGACATGGACTGTGCCACTGTAATCACAAGAGCCAAAGATGAAAAGCATGATGAGTTGATTCGCGCTGGTTAAAGAAAATATATACCGCCTTGAAAACAAGGAGAAAGTGCCTCAATAATCATCGACATGGGCAAGATTTGCCCAAGATTAGTGCTCTCAGTGGTAAAGTGCACGTAAAAGCTGGTCGAGGCTGGGACTTTCCACCAGGTAAAAGGAACAAACAAAAAGTGATGCAGAACTCAGACGAGTTAAAATGAATAGGAAGTGATGCTGACATTAATGACAATGACGTGCTGGCCTGAAAAGTGGAAATGAGGGAACAAAGAGTGTAAAATGCTAGTAAAGGTTTGAAACTGAAGGGGAGAGAAGCAGGAAAACAAAATACTGTTGATGCATCATAAGAATATTTGGTAAATAATATATATTTATTTAAAAAAATGTTTTATTTGCAGTGTCTTACGACAATGAAGGAGTAAAAGTACCATTGAAGTCTTCACAGTTCCAAAAACACAAGCATGTTACTAAAATCTAAGCACAAATCAAGGCCACACAACAATGAATAAAAAGTAAGCTTGTCCAGGCCTGAACAGTGTGTCAGTGCCAGACCAGTGTAAGGCACTGTACAAATATTACAATACAAAATCTCGAGATTGTTTACAAGAAAGAGATGTCACTCACCCACAGTGTATGATTACGTCCTGTACTACAGTAAACGGTGGGAGTCATGGGCAGCTTTCTAATAATAATTGCATATCCCTAATGAAAACAGCACACAGACAGTTCTTGTTTGTGTGCACGCACTGGGGAGTGTGTTGGAGTGTGCGTGACATGAATGAGAAACAACCACTGATGGGAAAGGTCAGAAAGCTTTAGGTTGGCCAAAACAGAGGAAAATTAAAATCAAGCATTTATTTTCAGGGGACTCTCCAATTTGTATACTCGTGATAACAGTGCCCACAATAATTAACAACATAATTATAGCAGATCACATAGTTTAAAATATTTTTTGCTTCTGCACATTTAATAATGATAGAATCATTAAAGTAGGACGTGAGATTGTTTCATTCACGGTGCTACAAATGCACAGAAGAATGTTACACGATTTCAACCCAAAGCCTATGTCATTCTTCTTACAAGACCTTCATGTCTTAGACATGTGATACTGTGTTGCTGTGTCGGCGGGGTGGGGAGGTTGCTCTAGTAAGCCTGCTATGCCTTAATACAGAGAGCATGGTGGCTTCTCTGAATGGGATGCATACAGCTCAGAGGCTGAGCACCAGTGTACTGCCGGCGGGAGGTCTGTCTCCTGGGGGGCTAATGTTTACTGCACCATGCTCAGAAATGCAGAAAATACACTCGTATTGTAGACAAACTGGAGGCGTTTGAGGGAAGGGAAACAATGCTGTTAGGTGTGCTTTTGACATTACATGCACAGGTACTACTTGAACATCTAAAAAATAACACAATCCCATATGGGTTACAAGTAAAAAATATTCCTGTAATCTTCACAAGTGACCCTAAATATTTGACACAATTCAGCGGGGTGGGCACTAAGTGTTCCCGTGATTGGCTAGCACTATCAGTTGAAACAGCGTTAAGGATCAGTGAATGTGAACTAAAAGAAATTGCCACCCTTGAACAAGAAATATCAACAGATGAGTCGATACAAAATGTCCAGCAATTGTTGGATACAGTTAATAAAATCATAACAGATTTCAAAACTAACACGATTAGCCAAAAAACAACTAAACTAGCTCGAGATATAAAGAATTTTGACATCTTACATACTTACCCTTACTTAAGAGAAGATTTCTACAAAAACAATAATCCAAATAACCTCAATTTGCTATCCCAAACAAGATCGCGGAAAAAATTCATCACTTTCTCAGATACATCCTCTGAATCCGAACCAGATATACAAGGGACTTATCCAGTGCCACAACCTTTTTTAGGCAGAGGTACTCGGAGAGGTTCAAGAGGAGGGGGAGGCAATTTCAGGGGCCAATTCCAAGACCACAATTTTTTCCGAACCAGAAGGAGGGCATACAGACGACAATAATGGAATCTAACAATTTAATTCCCATTTACAACTTATCAACACATCCTTTAACAGAAATTGAAAAACAGGTGTTAAGTAAAGGCTTATCCTTTGTCCCAATCAGAAGTCCAGATCCAGTGGAAAGCAAAACAGAAGTATTAAAATTTCTTCGTAAAGTCAGATTGAGAGCTTTCTTTAATGCATTTCCAATGCAAGATAGTACAGAGGACAGTGGCCTCAGACCTCGATCAAGTTTCTTACCAGATAAAAATGATCTACCAGAAGAAATCAGAATATTTGAAAATCTAGTTTTGAAAGAACTAGATGACCTCAATTCCCCCAAAAAAATTTTTAATGACAATTGTTCTAAAATAGAGAAAGAAGCTATCCAAAAATTGGCTAATAACCAAGAAATCATTATAAAACCGGCTGATAAAGGTGGTGGGATTGTGATTTGGGGGCAAGAACATTACAACTCAGAAGCCATGCGCCAATTGAGTAATTTACACCATTATCGTGTAATACAAAGAGATATACCTAAACAGGTCAAGAACATAATTGAAACGCTTACTGCAAGGGCAAAAGAACAGGGTTGGATAAGTACAAAAGAACATGATTTTTTAAATCAGTCCGATGAAAGAATTCCCTGTTTTTATATTTTACCCAAAATACATAAAAATTTAGAACACCCACCGGGTAGACCAATAGTATCAGTCTGTGGATCTATTCTAGAACCCCTTGCCCAATTTGTTGATGTATTCATAAAACCAGCTGTAACTAAAACATCGGCTTATATAAGAGACTCTATGGATATTATCAACAAGCTGGAGGATTTAACATATGATAAAAATAACCAGTTTCTGGTGACTTTTGATATTGAATCGTTATATACGAATATTCCCCAAGATGAAGCAATTGAAGTTATTCGACATACTTTGAACAACAATAGTCAATTGCATACCCCTCCGACAGAATTTTTAGTTGAATTGGCCACATTGTGTTTGAAACATAACTTTTTCAAATATGATGATCAACTATATCGCCAAGTTAAAGGTGTGGCAATGGGCTGCAGTTTTGCCCCAGAGGTCGCAAACTTGGTAATGGATTTTTTCGAACAAAAATGGGTTTACCCACAAACTAACCCATTCAGAAAGCATATTAATCACTGGTTCCGCTATATTGATGACATTCTGATTATTTGGCAAGGGCCAGAAGAGACTTTAGATGCATTCTATGAATGGCTAAACCATCGCACAGTGGATTTCACTTTCACTATGAATAAGGATAAAGAAAAAATCAATTTCCTTGACCTATGGTTATGGAATAATGATGGCAATCTAGCCGTCAAGCTATATAAAAAACCTACTGATCGTAACACTCTCCTGCATTTCTCAAGTGGACATCCACGCTCACTTAAACAAAACCTACCTTTTGGACAATTCCTAAGGATCAGGAGAAATTGTACAGAAAAAACTGATTTCTTGGAGAATGCAGATGAATTGATTAAGAAACTTACCGATAGGGGATACCCCAGGAAATTAGTTAAAAATGCAGCTAAAAGAGCTTGGTTTATACCGAGAGAAACATTGCTGGTCCCTAAAGAGAAGTCAAAAAAGCTCCCGCTTACATGTGTGATCACATTTAGCCCTAAGGCAAATAAAATACGATCAATCATTGAACGTAATTGGAAAATCATTGGTGACTTGCGCATAGATCAACCACTGTTCTCATTCAAAAAGGCACGCAGCTTAAGAGAGCAATGGGTCAAGGCAGAACAGCCCCAAACTGATAGAAAGAAAGATCTAAGGACGCTTTTACAACTGCCAGCGGTCCAAGGGCATTATAAATGTGGAAAATGTGTGGCTTGCCAGTTTACACAAGACACCAAAGAGGTTAAAATAAATGGGAAAACACATGTACAGAAAGATTTCACAAATTGTAATTCGAAAAATGTTATTTATTGCATTATGTGTCCATGTGAGAAAGCATATATTGGACAGACTTCACAAGTAGTCAAAACCAGAATTCTCCAACATCGGTCGAGAATCAAGTGTGGAGTCAAGGGAGCCCCTCTTGTGGAACACTTCCAAGAATGGTTGCATACAGCGGAAGATATCAGGTGGACAGTTCTACTGACAATACAACCCAACGGAGCATTGACAACTAAGAACCTTCTACGAATGGAAGCAAGATTGATAGAAAAATTTCAAACTGCAAAAACAGGACTTAATGATGCTGATGAAATATGGGCTCTAATTAAGTAAAAATGGTAACTATTGCCAGAAATTCATAAATTATGTTGGGGTTACTGCTTTATTAAAGAATGCGCAAATTGAGATATGTGATATCAGAGATATAAGCAGATCAATGGGCATACAGTTTAGTGTTTGCCGAGACAATTGGTTTAAATTTATGCTAGGCAGCTAGTTTGAAGAAGGATGAAATGCTCGTGTTTGACTATAACATAAAAAGAGCAGTGTTAATCATATAAGTCCCCAATAATAGACCAGCTCAGACAACTTGGCAAATTCAGTCAATTATGACAAAATGAAACGTTTGAACAGCCAGATAGATAGTCAAGTAGTTTCTCCACCTCATATCACTAAAAGATGCATTTTAGTTACCTTCTGGTAGTTATAATCATTAGAAGATTTACGAGTTTAATAGTGTTAAGATGGCCGCCGGGATTTAGTTGGTTGTTAAGAAGGGTTAGAGTTCCCACAATTCTATGGGGTCGCCAAGGCAACCAGACAGTAAACGGAAAGACGCCAGTTAAGGACACGAGCAGCCGGCCGCCGAGTAGCGAGTGCTGCACGGAACACGGCTTCAAAATTGCACGTGTTCCTAAATGCGAGCGTTCCCAATTTAGACGCCGGTCACGGTAAGCCGAAAGTCTTACAAATGAAGTGGCTCTGATTTCGGTGACAGTTTTGAAATATAGCCATAGAAAAAATATATACTGACTAGACCACTCGTTTTTTCGCTAGAGAAAGGCGACTAGAAGCATCTTCAGTCGGCTCTTAACAGGAATTGATTTTAAACAAGTTCGGTACCCCAGATGTGGGCAACAAGAACTAAGGTAAATATGTGTTATATTGCATTGTGCAAACTAAGTAGAGATATATTTGAAATATAGAAATTATCCAGCAGAGATAATGTTAATAATTAGGGCTCTAGAATGTTTTTCAAAAAAAAATTTCTGCAGTTAAGCCATTTAAAAAAAAAATTTTCTGCAGTTAAGCCATTTAATTGATTCTCTGGGTGTAGTAGGACACACTACAAATACCTGGGCACTATCGATTTTAGATAGATCTTAAATAAGTTTTTAACACAAAATAAAAACATTTTGTAGATGTGATGTATATATGTATAATACACTTTTGGTGATTGGGTTATAAATGACATGTGGTAGGCACATTTGTAAGAATTCATTTTGGTTTTCTTTTTTTAGAATTCCTTCTGCCCTTTTCCAGTCCTGATGAGGCCTTAAATTGAAAGGCCGAAACGCGTTGACTTTATAGAGTGCAAGAGCACTGGGTTTATTAAATACTTGATGAGAATATAAAGAGTGTAGGTACACTAGAATACACTAGTGTGAAAGCAATATTTAACACTAGATTAGTAAGTGTACGCAGAAGCCCAGTACCTTAGCATGCAGAAGTGGATTACATGTGAAATGTTAATGGTGACCACTATTTAAATGTATAGGGCTCATGTTTGTGTTTTTGTCCTCCTGTAATATCATTAATTGTGATTGTATAAGTCCTGTGTTTGTGTAGGTCGATTGTTATACCTAGTAAAGTACAATTTGTTATGTGTTTTCAGTCACTGTATTGTATACAAGCCTTTTCATTTTCCTAATTTCCCTATCGTTTTTTGACTATTATAATTGGTTTTGAAATAATTCTGAGTAAGAAATAAACTCAATAGTAACAGAATTCAAGACTGTGCTTATAACTTAGGTTAAATCTGTCTCTACCCGCCAATGCTTGTTTTGTTAGGTGTGCTTTTGACATCATGTGATTCATCACTTTCCAAATAAATAACCGGGAGACGTGAGGGGCACAGCACCTTTAGGCCCATAGTTATACTTTTTTAGCGCTGCATTTTGCGCCAATTTGTACCACAAAATCAGCATAAACTTACAAAATACACTTGTATTTTGTAAGTTTGCGCCACTTTTGCGTCAAAAAATTACGCAAATGCGGTGAAAAAAAAAAAAGTATAAATATGGACCTTAGTGTGAATTTTATTTTATATACTGTAGGTGTGACCAAGTATTTTCAGCAACTCGCATTTTTGATCTTGCAAGGGAATGTGCCCTAGTCATTGGCGTACTTCCAGCGCTGCTGCCTCTGCCTTAATATTACGTAGTATAATTGAGGGAACTTAGGCAAAATTGCCAATTAATTTCATCCTCAAGTCCAGAGCAGGGGCAGCTCCATATTCATTTTGAATCTGTTTAAGCAATTATATCAAAACAGTGATTGATGGTATACCTCGTGTTGTGGTACGTACAGCAGCAAAGACGGTGCCCCAGGTGGCACAATCTTAAATGGAGGGAACCATACCAAGTAGTAGGCACATAGTAAGAATCCTATGTTTATTTTAGGGGCCCAAATGGGGAACAGGGCTGCAAACTGATTGTTTTTTTATGCTATCCAGAATGGAATTTCTTCAGTCGGGTCGGAACCTTACCCATAAATGCATAAATAGTAACAGAACTAATTGAAGGCACAGCTAACTGGTTGGACAACCTGAACAGGCCTAGCTGGGACAATTGTTATCGTACGCATAACAAACTGAGTCAGGCATTTAATGCTGCTAAATTTGGATAGGTTGTGTAACCAGCTAAAACAGGCCAGGTCACCCCATCATTACTGAAGAGACACAGGCGGTCATTCTGACCGCGGCGGGCGGCGGTCGCCGCCTGCCATGTGGTTACCGCCGAATGACCACCCCGCGGTCAAAAGACCGCGGCGGCCATTCCAACTTTCCCGCTGGGCCGGCGGGTGACCGCCAAAAGGCCGCCTGCTGGCCCAGCGGGAAAGCCCCTGCAACGAGGAAGCCGGCTCCGAATGGAGCCGGCGGAGTTGCAGGGGTGCGACGGGTGCAGTGGCACCCGTCGCGATTTTCACTGTCTGCAAAGCAGACAGTGAAAATCTGTATGGGGCCCTGTTAGGGGGCCCCTGCACTGCCCATGCCAGTGGCATGGGCAGTGCAGGGGCCCCCAGGGGCCCCACAACACCCATTCCCGCCATCCTGGTTCTGGCGGTGAAAACCGCCAGAAACAGGCTGGCAGGAAGGGGGTCGGAATCCCCATGGCGGCGCTGCTTGGAGGATTCCCTGGGCCAGGGGAAAACGAGCGGGAAACCGCCGGTTCCCCTTTTCTGACCGCGGCTTTACCGCCGCGGTCAGAATAGCCCAGGAAGCACCGCCAGCCTGTTGGCGGTGCTTCCGCTGCCCTCCGCACTGGCGGTCAGAGACCGCCAGGGTTGGAATGAGGGCCACAGTCTTGAGTTTACCAGTGCATGTGGAAGGGTGCCTTGAAACCAAATGTGATGTACTTGATTTGTTAATGGCATTTCTAAGAAGTAATATGGTCTGTATCAATCAGGTACTGCCATCTGAGTATATGTATGACATGTTTGTGTGTTTGCTGTTACTGCTGAAAAATCGACCCATGAATAGAAAACTTCACATATATATATTATTTGTGAGCGTGTACCAGGAAAGTAATTCCCCCACCAATGTTAGGGAGACCCTGCCTTGCCAAATATGTTGTGACAGCCTGTCTGAAGTTAACTGGAATGTTAACTACAGTTCGCCATGTAAAGAATAAGGTTCAGAGAGGGAACATTATAGTGGGATAATCCTTTTAAAGATTCAAGCTTGAACAACCTATAAAACAAAATAAGGGTTTTCTAATAAACTGAGGATTACTCCATAACACTATAGACGTCTCCATATAAAGGTAAAAAAGGGAGCACTTGGGTACTCAACAACGACTTAGTGGACCCATTAAATAAGGGCCTGATCTAAAATGTTGGTGGCACCATTTTATAGGGTTACTATGAATCAAGTAGGACTGTGTATGTGGTCAACATATACATCAGAGTATAGGAACTCAGTGCACATATATACAATCAGGAAATGTTGACCTGGTGCCTAGCTAGCTCGCAGTGCCCCATCTCAACCCCAGATCACACCAGGGTACCAGATAGGTTTTGCAGATGTGCTTTGCGACCTCGAACATGACTACTTAGATTCCTAAGGAAATCATGGAAACTGTTCTACCGTTTCATTGTCACTGAGTGTACCCAAGATGAGACACATGAAAGATGCAAAAATGTATTTTACTGCATTTATTGCAACAATCCTATTCTTGCATAAAAAAACATGAGCTGTGATTATTAGGCAAATGAGACAAAGAATGGTAACCAGCATTACAAAAATGTGTTGGAACACTCCTATCTGCTATTAGTTATACTATTGGGAGCATAGTGGGAGTACATTCTACCAGATCAGTTGGGTGAGCCCGACTCCCTACACCTGGGTAAGATGTACCAGAAAGCTGGTCTGGTGTAATGCATGCTATTGTCCTGTACGAGTAGAGGTCAGAATTAGGATCAGCGTCATAGTCAGCCAAGCTGCATCTTGTGTGCTATGTTCCAGGATAATCCCAGCAGAAGGCCTCCTCTGCTGAATATGGCGAAGAGGCAGTTTTTATAACACAAGCACTGTTCGTGCCTCACTCTGTCAGGGGTCCAGGCTCAAGGTTATAATGTGTCTGCAAATGTGGAGCTGTCTCCAGGGACAATCAGAATACCGTGGGCATCACGTTCTGTATGCTTAGCCTTGGACAGAGTGTACAGACTATATGGCATCAACGCTTGCAAGAAACAAGTAACATGTACAATGATTTGTCAGTACATTATCGCATGAATGAAAAGCAATTTAAAGATTACCAGCAGAAAAGAAACACTAAAGTAAAATGTGCATTTAAAAGTGGAGGCTGTAAGCAGGCCCCATTTCCTTTACCACAAAACTGCCTGAAGGCAGTGTCCAGAGGCTCAAACTCCATCCATGAGTAATATGTTTCAAAGGCATACGCTGCCCCTCCCACATATGACACCCTGTGACTTGAGATGCTGAGCACCTACTTCCTTGTAACTGGCTCCTAGCTAGGGATAACCAAGGAGAAGGGATTCAATTGAAAATGGAATCAAAGGATTTAAACTCAGAATAAAGAATAAGTCAAACTTGATACTCCTGCGGCAATAGGCGCTCCATTATCCCTCAATAGGAGGTAACTATGATTACTCTGGACTTCTTCGTAATGACATAATAATGGTTCACATGTATATAAATATTGAATGAAATACTCAAGACCTAACTTTAAGTTGCAAGCACAACATTTAATGCCAACTGTTTGAGCGTAATCTATGACTCTGGTGTAGCTCTACAAGGTTTGCTTTCTCACACACAGGTGAGACAGGTGAACGTGGTTCAATGCACCAGTGCTAAATGTGAAAGTTAGCTTATTGTGGCCCTGACTAACCCCACCCAATACGTTTTTGATGTGGAATAATTGCTTTTGGGTTATTAACAATCCTTAATCCAGGATCTAGGTCACTAAGGTACCAGATACAAACGTATTTCACTCTTCACAACATCACACACGCAAATGACACTAAGAAGAATTAACACTTTTCAATAAAAACATATATAGCAACAGGATGAAAATGTGTCTCAGCACATCTTACATGACCACACAGAATTTCATAAAAACAACAATAATGCCTGTTGAGAACAACAAGAATTTTAATGAGCATTTTTAACATAGCCAAAAAGTAATCAAAAGCCTAACACCCTAGTACTTATTTCTATGTGTTATGCTGGGAAAACTTGGAAAGTAGAACAAACAATCAAGATTTTGTTAGGGAGAAGAAGTGCACTGCATACCTTGTTGACAGCAAAAGCTGTTGCTATCAGAGAGACATGAAGGCAGTGTTCCCTCTGAAAAAAAAAGACACCCAGTGACAGTGTCGTTATTTCTCAACTCAATTTGTTATTCGCATCAGGTAAGATGCACCATCTTCTCTTGCACTGGCAGCAGTCAAGACCATCTCCAGCAGTATTTTGTGTGATAATCTGCGTGATGGACCTCTCCTGACAAGTGGTTAAGTGGCAGTCTGTTAGACCTGTCAGCCTTACAGGGCCCTTCTCTGTGCACTTTAACACTATCAACAAGTGCTAAAATGATGGTGCTCTCTCCTTTAAACATGGTGAAATAGGCTTACAACGAATTGAAAATTAGTTTACAGGTACGACCCTAGTGAAGTGGTACTACTGTACCTAGGGCCCTGTAAATGAAATACTACTAGGGGCCTGCTGCACCCATTGCTCCCATTGCACCACCCATTAAGAAGCTCTTGAAACATGTCAGGCCTGCCACTGTAGCCTGTGTGTGCAGGTTTAAACTGCCATTTTGACCTGGAAAAATAAACTTTTTGTCAGGCCTAAGCCTTCCCTTTCAATACATATGTCACCACTAGGGTAGGACCTAAATAGCCCATAGGACAGTGTGCACTGTATTTAAAAATGTGAATATGTATGTTTAAGTTTTGTTTGTCCTGGTAGTGAAACACTCTTAAATTGTTTTTTTTTTTAACTATTGGAATGCTTACCTATCCCATAGGATAACATTTGGATTCTTATTACAGTTAACAAGTGATACTCTTCAATTGAGAGCAAGTAGACGGGAATATTTTGTTGTCTAAAGAATTGTAATTCAAATCTCCCTTTAATGATAAAGAAAGTTGGCATTTTCCTATACTAACCATTTGGTGTCTGCTGTCTGTATCCTGTGTCACATGATTAGGTGTAGTTGGTAGGTGGTCTTTGTGTATTACTCCACAACAGTGAAACAAAGTGCCATAGGTGTTGGCAGGATGGACCATCTCTAACTTGATGAGGCGAAGAAGCTGTCACCCCCTACACTTGCACATCACAAAGGCTCTGCCTGACCACAGTTACAAAGGGTTTGGCACTACTCTATTGTGACCCTAGATAAGGTGGGGCCAGGGCAGGTCAACCTCCTGGGGTGGAAACTTCCATACCTTCTCCTGTTTCAGAGCTGGCACCAGGTATAAATAATGGACCCAAAGAACAAACTCTTCAGTACACCTCTGAACCTGTAGAAGACTAAGAAATGCTGCTGTGCACCTCCACCAAAAGGACTGCTACTATGTGTTCCTGCTGCCCTTGTACCCTGATCCCTGATGCCTGAGTGAAAGACTGGACCTGCTTTTTGAATGACTCCATGGGCCAGTTTGCTGGCCTCCTGATCAGAATCCTCCAGAACAAGCTTCAATCATTTTGAACCCAGCACATGGACTCAGTCTGCTGTGAGTGAGTCTTGTCCCCCAAGTGGTGCAAACCCAGTCCTGGATTCTTGGAAGTGGGCCTGAGGGCGCTCTGCTAGCCCACCTGTGGCATCAGCAGAACCAGTGCAGGGTGATGCATCACTTCCAAAAACTCTGCATCAAAACCTTAGTCCATTACCTCACACAACTCTGCATTGGAACCAATTTGCGATGCATCCCCAATGCAGGACTTTGCCTCACATCCTGCAGATGCCTCAGAACTGCTGCTGTGATGCATCTTCAAACTAAATTCTTGCATCTAAAGTCCCTCATCAACAGTATCCTTGGCAAGAAGGCAGGACTCCACTTCGCAAGTGCCAGTTTCTTAAGAACCAGCCGGCGCACAACACATCCTCGATGCAGGACTTAGCATTGCAAGCCCCTCATCGATGGCATCCAGAACACCAGTATAGGACCTTACATCGCTACCTTACAGCATCCTGGCACCGCTGCTGTGCAATGCATCTCCACACCAGCACCTCACATCACCTTGGCTACGTGACACATCCACAACATGGGACCCCAGAATGCTCCACAACCATAAAATGAATTAAGGTACTCTTGATCAGTGGGCCTATCTTGGTGCCTGTATCTGGCCTACACTCCATCATGATTGGCATGAACTTTTGACTTTGTACCGGCCCAGTTTGACCAGATAATCACATTTGGTGCGGTGTGCTTTTAGGCACTATTTTCACTTAAACATTTAAAAGTTCTTAACTCCATTTCTACTGATTGCATTTTTTTCAAATAATGTATTAAATATTACTATTGATTTAGTAAATTGGTGTGGGATTTTACTTGTGTGGTGATTTTACTTTATTACTGTTTGAAGTGCTGCATAAATGGTTTACGCATTGCGACTAAGTTAAGCCTGACTGCTTTTTGCCAAGCTAGCAGAACACTGAGCATAGATTAATTTAGAATTTGCTTCTGTTCACCCTGACAGAGATTATGGTTCTTGCTTGATAAGGGTTTCATGCCCCACAAACAGTAACCCTGTTAACAATACAGTGCTTTTCTACTATTTCTTACCAAAGATTGGAATATCTGATATAAACTCAGGAATTCCTTGCGTAGACTATTTGCATCAAGGTGTGTGTCCCAGACATATCCTTATGAACATATAAGCTAAGTGGTCATCAATCCAGACTACACTGTTTTGACTATTTGTCTGTATTTGCTCTTATTTGACCTTGACAATGTGATAAGACACGTATCCCAGACCAATTTCACATCAGGTATTCTACTATATATGTGCCTGAATGACTTGACTCTTTCACAGTTCTTAGAAAGATAAGGTTAGACGACATTTATGACAACGGGCAACATGACAATGATCCTCAGAAATAGAGAAGATGGAGACTCTTTTTGCTTAAAATGGAATTGGAGACCTACCCAAAAGGAAGCAATGCCTTATGGACTTGACTAGCACCCATGGACCACACCTGATACAAAAAGCACAAAACAGCGTGTTAATTTGGGATGCTATTCAAAGCGAATACTCAATTGCACATGGTCATATGATGCAACTTCCTCTGATGTCACTAAGGTCAAAGGGTGTGTGATGTCGCTTTGCTACCACTGGCATTTTGGTGAATCAATGCTCATGACTTGTAGGAGTGTGAAGGTTAGTAGTTATGTTACTAATGTCATTGGCAGCACTGACAGAGGCAAAGCGTGGTGCAGGCTGCAGTGGCCTCCTGAGAAGGGCCTTGGCACATACTTTTTTACAGATTAATAGTGTCACAGAGGAATGGGAAAGAGGTCAAAGAGGTGGAGACAGCTGAGCTTAGTGTTAAAGGATGAAGTGTTCAGGGTAAAACAACAGGTAGTTTGTGAATAGAGTCATAAAGATGATACTTCAATCAAATATTACAGAAAATACCACCGTAAAACAGGACTCCGCACGCTGTGGTGCAGTGGAGCCACCACCCTTAAGGGCTTTTACCAAGCAAATCTTACGACATGCTCTTTGGGGCGGGGCCATCATCATCTGACAAAAACTGGTACACCAGTAATCATAAGGCAAAGCAGCTAGTATGGAACTATCGATCCTAATCCTACCCTCCTGTAGGGTGACAGTGTCATTTTTGGAGGATTTTGAGAAAAGCTCCACATCTGTTGAAAATATAGAGACTGAGCAATTCTTTATGATTAATGTAGAGGTTGCAGTAAAGGAGGAGTTTGCATCAAAAATACCCAACAACTTCCTCTTCTTGTAAAAAGCCATGTCTGTGCACATACAGGCGTGAACAATTTAGCTGAGCTTGTCTGTTGAGTAAAGTCCTTCAATGTCACTGCAAACAACACGTTCGCTAAGAAAGCCCTACTTGACAAAGGTGCTAAAATTGAAGCCTACATGACAGGAAGTGGAAGGTTCTGACAAACTGATGAAAATTACTTGAAAGCCTGTCGAGCGCCTGATGCAAATCTGCATAAACCAATCGACCTTACGCTGCGGAGTGTATTTGAGTTTTTACCCATCTATGAAGAAACGAGGCTAACACAGAGTTTTTATCCAGACAGCACTGTCGTTTATGGAGAAGTGCCTGTCCGTTGCTCACATCTGACAAAACATAAAAGATGTCTTCACAAACCGAAGCTCCGAAGGGGGCTGTCCATGCAGCGTAAAGAGATCATCTTCCTACTACAAACATGTGCTACGAGGTGACAGGCAATCAATCAAAAATGAGACCCAGGCCATGTACTACATGTTGTACGTGAATCGTGGAAAGGTGTAGCTCTACGTCGTTTGCATTTTAAAACGCTACAGTTGTTCGTATAGAGGAAGCCCCATAAGGTGGTTTTGAACCATGTTTATGGCAAAGTGACGTTTTACGGTTGTCCACTATTTTTTAGGTTTTGCTTAAAAATGTGAAGCCATTTTGGATTTTTTTATTTTAAATTATCAAGGGTCAACAAAACCAACTGGAAACACCATACAGAAGATGGGCTTAGCGGCCAGAA
The DNA here is from genome assembly GCF_031143425.1 of Pleurodeles waltl. Lineage (NCBI taxonomy): Eukaryota > Metazoa > Chordata > Amphibia > Caudata > Salamandridae > Pleurodeles > Pleurodeles waltl. Next base: position 573,816,427 of record NC_090437.1, read on the forward strand.
CTAACAACTTTGTGAAGTGGAAATCAGATTGTAGGCCTGTCCTCAACATTTTATGGTGTAGGGCTAATCACTTAATCGCCGCGTGCCGAAAAAAAGTATTATGTAATCTCATGCCCATGTAAAAGCGCTCTAATGTCAAAGGTACCATGGCCCATATTTATACTTTTTGACGCAAAACTGCGCTAACGCAGTTTTGCGCCAAAAAAATTAGCGCCGGCTAACGCCATTCTGAAGCGCCATGCGGGCGCCGTATTTATTGAATGGCGTTAGCCGGCGTTAGCCGACCGGCGCTTCCTGGTGTGCGTGAAAAAAAACCACGTACATCAGGCAGCGCCGGCGTAGGGAAAAATGGCGTTTGGGCGTCCAAAAATGGGGCAAGTCAGGCTGAGGCAAAAAAAAGTCTTAACCCGATTTGCGCCATTTGTTTTTGGCGCCCAGACGCCATTAACATGACTCCTGTCTTAGCAAAGACAGGAGTCATGCCCCCTTGCCCAATGGCCATGCCCAGGGGACTTCTGTCCCCTGGGCATGGTCATTGGGCATAGTGGCTTGTAGGGGGGCACAAATCAGGCCCCCCTATGCCAAAAAAATAAAATAAATAATACTTACCACAACTTACCTTTTCTTCCCTGGGGTGGGTCCCTCCATCCTTGGGTGTCCTCCTGGGGTGGGCAAGGGTGGCAGGGGGTGTCCCTGGGGGCAGGGGAGGGCACCTCTGGGCTCATTCTGAGCCCACAGGTCCCTTAACGCCTGCCCTGACCCAGGCGCTAAAATCCGGCGCAAATGCGGGTTTTTTAGTCCCGCCCACTCCCGGGCGTCATTTTTGCCCGGGAGTATAAATCCGACGCAATAGCATCGGAGTCATTTTTTTAGACGGGAACGCCTACCTTCCATATCATTAACGCAAGGAAGGTGTTCACGCAAAAAAATGACGCTAACTCCATGTACTTTGGCGCTAGACGCGTCTAACGCCAAAGTATAAATATGGAGTTAGTTTTGCGTCGAATTTGCGTCGAAAAAAACGACGCAAATTCGGCGCAAACGGAGTATAAATATGCCCCCATGTTTGTGATTTCTAAAACTGCAAAAGATAGAAAAAACAAATTGTTTGCATGTGCTAGTTAAAGAAACGGTCAAATGGTACAATTCCCAGAATCCTCAGTAAAGCAAAATCAAAGTTCCATTATTATCTTGAGTAACACTTGTCAATCCTTTACTTGTGGTGTGGCATATGAATTATAACTGTCTCATGGAAATTACAGTGATTGTGTTATGATCAAACATGCATTGCATATTTGAGCTATATAGGTATGCTCACTCATGTGCATAATCATCAACTGTCGTGTCTGTGTGTAGTCTCCCATACTTCACTACCACATATAGCCAGAGTGAATCCTTCCATTGGATCAGACGTCAATGTACCTGCATGAGGTCAACATCAAGGATCAGGTCAACCAGGTTAACTACAACCACCTGTACAAGCTGATATGTAAAATGCTAGCTTGAAGTATGTTCCATGTCGTACTGTACAGTTACGTAAATATTAGATATGTATTAGCAAGTCCATTACTTTGTTTTTACATGCAAACTTAACTCATATACATTGGTGTGACATGTGATATATAGAATGTCTATAGAAACGCACCCATATTCTTATAGGTCCCCTGATATTGGCAAAGTCCTCATCCCAGGCAAGAGTGACTTCTGCTCTTCGTACTGATGTCACAACTGGTCAGGCACCACACAGCAGATAGATGGTAAACACTGGTAAGGTCACTTACATAGAACTTTATAGGAGTCTAATTCTCTGATTTCATGGATGACATGTTATTGAAATGTGGTCTGTCAAATATTCCTGTTGTTACCTAGTTATATATGCACAAATATGGTTTACAGGAGTAGGAAACTTCATAGTATGTTGGGTAATGTTGAGTGTATGACCCAACTATGTAACAATATAATTCATATTGTCTCCTCTAAGTGAGAGTGGCTCAAACGTTTCAGAAAATATATTCAAATTCCACATACATTATATTCCACACACATAGATTTTAATTCTGTAATATCTATGTGCTGCCTTCATTACAGCTCCTGTCTTGACCACATTTGTCATAAAGAACAAATAAGTTAACACATCCTGTGCATCCAGAGGACTACTGGCAACAGCAAACAGACCCACTGTCATCTGTCCATCAGGTAAGTGTGTCAAATTGTGTAGCTATGTATCATTTTGTATAGTGATCAAATGAATCTGTATAGTTGTAGCACTTAAACTAGTATGTCATATACTTTATTTATAGCAATCCAAGCCTTTCAGGTACTGGGGACAATGAGTCACTCGATGAAGCCAAACTATCCAACAGAAGAGCGACCTGAGGTAAGAATCAAGTCCTCCTCCAAGTAACAATGTCAGTGATGAGCACTGCTCTGTGAGAGGAGGATGATGAGGAAGAAGATGAGCAGGAGCTGGTTGAGGAGGAGGACATGGATGAAGAAGAGGACATTGTTGGCTTACTGCCCTAAAGACTAAAGGCTGCATCATGTCCAATCAGCACTGTTCCTCCCGCTTCCAGTCTGAGGACTGGCAGTCTCCAGCAATCAGTCAACCAGTCACAGAGTCTACCGTCATCAACACAGTCATCATCTCCTTACAGCTCTCATGTCGTAGGTCAATGTGTAGATTGTCCTTCACACTCCTCCCATGAAGGTGCACCCCAGGTCTTCTTTCAAGCATTTGCAGGAGAGAGAACACCTGTTGAGGAGCTGGTATTCTTTAGGCATGAATATCACCTCCATAGCCTCCCACCTGCCACCCCTTCCCATGCTGGTCAACATGATGGTCAAATCAGAGGGAGTCACTTGCAGAGAAGAATGGCCGATGCTCATGCTGGCCAGTGAAAGGAACAGTTTTTCCGACAGCAGACCGATGTGCAGAAGGACATTCATGAACAAGGGGCTACTCTGTCGGACATTGCAGACTCACTTCAAGGACTCCCTGAGCTATTTGACATGCAGACACATGCCTTGGACATTGTGAAATATTTCATAGGCATGTCGAGGATGCACCAAGACCAAATCAAAATGTTTGTGGAAGAGAGTGCAAGGCTCCATGCCTTGTTCATGAAGGTAATTGAGGAAATGTTGAAAATGTTCTAAAGTCTTTCTTCATGGCCAACACATGGAGGGGAATATACACCCACCCTTAATAGCCACCTGCACCCTTACCTTTAAGGGACCCCCCCACCTGTATAGGCACATGCAGACACTCCTGTACAGTCATTCACCCTGACCTCTACAGGCATCCCCCACCTGCACCCCCCCCCCTACTGGTACAGCCCACACCCACCATTTCAGCTACCCCCCATCTTTACAGCCCTCCCCACCTGTACAACCACCTCCTACCTGCACAAGCACCCCACTAGTTAGCTGCGCCAACTGATCCACCTGCACAGCCAGATGCCACACAGGTACACTCACACTAGTAACTACTCAGAATGCACACCTGGTCACAGAGACCCTCACCCCCACAATTGCAAAGTCATAAGAGATATCCTCCTTAACTACTATAAATATGTTTATATAAACCACATGCTTGTATATAAATAAAAATATGTGCAACAATCACAACTTCAATCCTGAGTTGACTTCGATGTTCTTTAAAATTATTACCCTGGTTGTAGGACATATATGGCTCTACAACTGTGTGTGAGTATTACATGTTTACTGGAAGGACTATCCGTGAGACAAAGCATTTTGTTGAAAGCATAACTAAAGACCTACAGATATACACTTAACCACATTGGGTCTGATTCACAAAAGTAAACTTAGACCAAAAGTCTAAGTTTAGACCACAAGTGTAAACGTAGAACAAAAGCCTAACTTTACTCATAGTAAAGTTAGACTTTTGGTTGCAGTTTACCCTTTTGAGCTAAACTTAGACCAAAAGTGTCAACTTAAACCAAAAGTCTAACTTTACTATCTGTAAAGTTAGATTTTTGGTCTACGTTTAGACTTTTAGTCTAAACTTAGACCAAAAGTGTAAACTTAAACCAAAAGTCTAACTTTACTATGAGTTTGACAGAGAAGGGAGTTACAACATTATAATACCAACCATTCTGCTGCAATGTGGAAAAATATTGGTTCATCCCTAGTCTCACTTGGTTAGTGCCAGGTACTATTCCATCTCCAGTGCTGACATTAAGGGGCATATTTATACTCCGTTTGCGCCGAATTTGCGTCGTTTTTTTCGACGCAAATTCGACGCAAAACTAACTCCATATTTATACTTTGGCGTTAGACGCGTCTAGCGCCAAAGTTCATGGAGTTAGCGTAATTTTTGTGCGTGAACACCTTCCTTGCGTTAATGATATGCAAGGTAGGCGTTCCCGTCTTAAAAAATGACTCCGATGCTATTGCGTCGGATTTATACTCCCGGGCAAAAATGACGCCCGGGAGTGGGCGGGTCTAAAAAACCCGCATTTGCGCCTGATTTTAGCGCCTGGGTCAGGGCAGGCGTTAAGGGACCTGTGGGCTCAGAATGAGCCCAGAGGTGCCCTCCCCTGCCCCCAGGGACACGCCCTGCCACCCTTGCCCACCCCAGGAGGACACCCAAGGATGGAGGGACCCACCCCAGGGACATTAAGGTAAGTCCAGGTAGGTATTTATTTTTATTTTTTTTGTGGCATAGGGGGGCCTGATTTGTGCCCCCCACATGCCACTATGCCCAATGACCATGCCCAGGGGACAGAAGTCCCCTGGGCATGGCCATTGGGCAAGGGGGCATGACTCCTGTCTTTGCTAAGACAGGAGTCATTTCAATGGGGGATGGGCGTCGTTAAAAAATGGCGCAAATCGGGTTGTGGCGATTTTTTTGCCTCAACCTGACTTGCACCATTTCTGGACGCCCATACGCCATTTTCCCCCTCGCCGGCGCTGCCTGGTGTACGTCGTTTTTTTTAACGCACACCAGACAGCGCCGGCGGCTAACGCCGGCTAACGTCATTCAATAAATACAGCGCCCGCATGGCGCTTCAGAATGGCGTTAGCCGGCGCTAATTTTTTTGACGCAAAACTGCGTTGGCGCAGTTTTGCGTCAAAAAGTATAAATATGGGCCTAAGTTCTAATATATTACACTATTATGTACTGTGTGACTTTTGACCATTAGTTGTCCATACAATGTACAGTAAGTTGACCAATTAGTAGTCATCACTGCCTATCACCCCATGTAACATTTGTTGGTATGGGCCCTTCAAAAAGGGACAATAGGCTGCACAAGCTGGCACCTGAAACCCGTCGGAAAGTCTGATTGTTTGTTGTTTGTGTCACCCATTAATCATAATATGCCATTTTCTAGCTATGTGCATAATCTTACTTGCTGTAAACATACCTGAGGGTTTCCGTCTTGTTCACAATGCCATTCCTCAGTCACTCAATGCCTAGACATTACACATCATGACTCTTGTTGCAGATAGCGTTGGTGATGTCCACTGGTATCTCACATGTGCAATCACCTTTATTCCCACAGGGCAGTGGAGTCCTTTACTCTTTCCGTAGCTCGACAGATTACAAACATGCCCCAAAAAAGATTTGTATGAGCTATCTTTTAACTCTTGATGACAGCTGTTGTTTATATCTATTATGAAGGGCTTACAGGGTAATCTCAGGATGCAATTCCCACCAATCATCATTGACAATAGACTGTGAAACTACATAAAGGCCTTAATACAACTGTTGGCTCAAGAGTAACAAGTGTTGACCAGCTGGTCATGTACCTACATACGGTGTCCTCCCTTCTTACAAATGCCCCAGATCTCTGAATACAGCCCTCGGTGAGGACTCAGACATGAATGTAAGCCTTGAAGTACTGCAATGTTGAGCAAGGTACAACAGGCTACTAATATCTTGTGCACAACTTCAGAGGAGTGCAGCAACACCCACCCGTATGGCCAAGACATCTGAATTTTGACTTCAGAAGACCAAAAGTGCACTGTATGATGGCTTGTCTATGAATGTGTGCCCTATTGCACCTATGCTGAGGTACAGTGGTCACACATCTGTAAGGTGTGAGGAGATGCAGAGTGAGTGTATACGCTGCATCATCTGAGGTGGGAAAATTGCAGTAATTTGTAAATCTTCCTCTCACATCAGTATACTATGTTATGTCTGAAAAGCTACATGCAGTGTCTAATAGGGTCATGTGTGTGGTATGAGTTTTAGTGGTCTGGCATGGTTGTGGATATGCCAGCAACGTTTATACATACTAGACCTTTATGGCTCATGCATACTTACTCATAAACCACATGTTACCTAATTCTACCATTGCCAGGTAGCAAGAGTTGACCTGTAGAATATGTGTGTGTGGCCTGGAAATACAGCATACACATCATAAATCAGCCACTGGCATCACACACACATTGCACGTTGATTGAGCGCCAGCAGTGTCAGTTGCAGAAGATGTGTGCTGTATGGTGAGGTAGCTGAAATGCCATATGAGTGCAATCAATTACACCTACCACACATGGGAAGTGGGAAAAGAGGTAAATATCCAGAGCAACCCTTTGTCTTCCTGCCAATGGAAGTGGCATGGCTATGTAGAAATGCATACTCATATTAACGCAGCTCAGAACCTGATGCAAGCATCGGGCCTGGCCTAAATGAGAAATGCCCACAATGTCACTGGACACCCTCTGAAATGACCCAGTGGCAAAGAAATGTAGAGCTGCTAACATCTTCACATTGGATGGGATGACCTGGGAGCAGCATGTTGGGGAATCAAGATCCTGCTCCCAGACACAAACCATGCCCGAGATGACTGAAGGTGGGAAACTGAATCTGAGGTTACATCTTGACTGGACATCCCAAGGATTTTAATCCCTTGCCTGAAAATCCTCTTAGTTCTTCTCCTCCTTCTCAGATGATTCTTTCTCATAACAAGGGGCAAACCCATGAGCACATTCAGTGACATGTTAAAGGTATATAAGGGCTTGTTTCAGCTTCCTCCTAATTTATGTATTCAGCCTCGTTGAGATTGGCTGTTGGGCTAAAGACATTCTGGTTGAGCTGGGTGGGTGGATGATAAACACATTCACAAGTGTGTGAATTATTTGATACAATGTAGGACATGCGAGGTTTGATTTGAGGTTTTGACTAACATTCACATTTGAAAAGACTGTTGAAAACAATACAAGATAGATGTTGTTATTACATTTGCATCTGAAGAAGAGATGCTGTAACAAACATACTTTTAATTTTCCAGTTGCTATTTGTAGGGCAATATGATGATGTAATTGGTAATGTATAAGTGGATATTTCTGTACTGTTTAGGGTAGGTGTTGCTGGTCAAGTCTAATGCCCTCACATTTGAACCACAGCTATTGTTTTCTGTCCTCTGAGTTACATTTGTCTGTCACTCATTGTGTACTCTAATGTTTAGTTACAAACACACAAGCCTGATAGTGCTAAATTTTCTTCTTATATTTGGCATTTGGTACTAATCTTTGTTGTACTACTACATGTGGTATATGTAATGGTATCTCATTCTGCCCATACATGTAGAAGCCTGCCTCTCTTCCAGCCTTGTCAACTGATTGTGGTGTGCTCCACCCAGAGTGTGGAAATTCCACAACCAGTGCTGAGTTTCCGAACTTCCGCAATCATGAAGATACTACTCATAAGTCCATTTGTGAATATTGAAAAGTAGTAAACTTAGACTTCAGGGCTAAGGGCCAGATTCAGATCTTGGCAGTCACACTGCCAAACTGTGTCAGTGGTGGACCTGAAAAGACAGTGTTCTGCCCGCCGTATTTAGATGTTACAGCTCTGAAAGTGGTGGAGTGGTGGCGGATTAAATGAAGGAGAGAGGACATTGGGGGACCTAATGGACAGCAGACAATGGCAGTGGCTGTGAAAAAGAGGTAAGTTACAAATGCACACACTGTACCTTTACCATTTGTACCCCCCTGCACTACACACAACACACCACATACACACCCGTGACCATTGCCATTCCACCACAACACAACATGTACATTCCGCAAACAAACATTGATGGACATCCATACAATATACATACATTCACCATTGACACTGCACCCACACACGACACAACCACAACAACCAACATATCTACACAAACACTCAGACAACTCAGCACAACTACACACATCACAAAAACAGCCACACACCACTCACCTAAATGTTGCACGCAGAAACACGACACACACAACAACATCACAGCCATAGGCAGGTGGCACACATATTGACACAACAACAACACCCACTCTAGCTCCCTACCCCTCACCCACCCAATCACATTGCATACGAACATACACTTACTAACTTACACACACAACTTACAGCACAACATGATAGGTACAGGTCCTCTGACACTGTGTACACATGGACACAGCTGACAAGTGTGAATGTAGTGTCATTGTGGTGCCAGCATTCATTTGCCAATGAATACTGTCACCATAATGATAGTTGTGCATGTTGTGTAATATGTGTTGTGTACCAGTGTGTCCCGGTTTGTGTCCAACCCACTTGTGTCCCTGACATATGCATGTCACAGTAACTTAAAAAAAATACTGTGACATATATATGGCTGCAGAGGTCCCAACCTCCAGTGCAGTGCCTATCCAATGCACCCTGACAATGCGGTGTCCCTACCTTCAAGTCCAGCGATGGGGGGTTGTGTTTTATCCATGGGTCCGTAGCAGTAGTAATGGCAGGTGTTTTCCTGCCGTGTCCAGTTGAAGACGGAGAAGGAATGGGAGAAAAAAGGCAAGCTTTCACCCTTTTCCCCTCCCAATCTGCCAACTTAGACACAGAGGTAGGATTGTCACTTTTTTCTTGGCAGTAAGGGTCATCCAAACCTGCACAGTGGGAATGGGGGTTGTGCTCCCGCCAGCATCCCCTTTTCCCTTTCACGCCCTTGATGTGATCAGTATTTCTTGGTGGAGACAGCAGCTCAAATGCAAGCTTTGTCCATGGGACCACTAACATCTAAATATGGCAGGTGGACTATCAGGGTGGCAGATGGGTTTCCAGTTGACCGTTACTGCCAATATATAAATCAGTTCCTAAGTTTACCTTTGTGAATCAGACCTAAAGAATTTATGACAAAGAATAAAACAATACTAAAAACAATAAAAAATTACTCTTTTATTGTTCGTCATAAATCCTTTCTTTTAAAAAATCAATAAGTACTGTGGTGCTTCCAATATAGTAGTGTGGTACTGAGCTATATATAAAACAATAAAAAATACTTTTCACTAACTACTCACACTTTGATAAAGTGCCTCATTTCATCCTATGGGTTAAAAGACATAGGCGGTCATTCCTACTTTGGCGGGCGGCGGAAGACCGTACCGCGGTCAAAAGACCGCGGCGGTAATTCTGACTTTCCCGCTGGGCTGGCGGGCGACCGCCAAAAGGCCGCCCGCCCGCCCAGCGGGAAAGCACCAGCAACGAGGAAGCCGGCTCCGAAAGGAGCCGGCGGAGTTGCTGGTGTGCGACGGGTGCAGTTGCACCCGTCGCGATTTTCAGTGTCTGCCAAGGAGACACTGAAAATCAATGTGGGGCCCTGTTAGGGGGCCCCTGCAGTGCCCATGCCAGTGGCATGGGCACTGCAGGGGCCCCCAGGGGCCCCACGACACCAGTTCCCGCCAGCCAGGTTCTGGCGGTGAAAACCACCAGAACCAGGCTGGCGGGAAGGGGGTCGGAATCCCCATGGCGGCGCTGCTTGCAGCGCCGCCGTGGAGGATTCACAGGGGCAGTGGGAAGCCGCCGGGAAACCGCCGGCTTCCCTTTTCTGACCGCGGCTTTACCGCCGCGGTCACAATAGCCCCAGAAGCACCGCCAGCCTGTTGGCGGTCCTTCCTTCATCCCCTACCCTGGCGGTCTCGGACCGCCAGGGTAGGAATGACCCTCATAGTAAAAATGTATATCTCATGCAGAAACAAGAACTCAGGCATTTGGCCGCTATGCCTACCTAACAAGTGTAGTGGATCCTATTTAGTTTTATTGGGAATCAGGAGTTTAGCTTAGCCTTCTGGTTTACAGTCCTGTGCCCTCATCACCTAGTGACTTTAAATCTACTTAACCCCTATGCTGTCAGGTCTTTCCCCCCTCAGGTGCCAAGCCTTTTTTTGGCTATTTGGGGTAGTTCGCGCTTAGACCCTCATAACTTTTTGTCCACATCAGCTACCCACGCCAAATTTGTGTCCTTTTTTTCAAACATCCTAGGGATTCTAGAGGTACCTGGGCTTTGTGTGTTCCTGTTAGAAATGGGGTCTTTGGTTGACAGTCAGGTTACCCCCTGTTCAAGCAAGGACCCTCACTCTAGTTAGGATAAAAGAGAATCACCCTCAGCTAACCCCTGCTTACCCCCTTGGTAGCTTGGCAGAGCAGTAGGCTTAACCTCAGAGTGCTGGGCGTAAAGTATTTGTACCAACACACACAGTAACTTAATGAAAACACTACAAAATGACACAACACCAGTTTAGAAAAATAGGAAATATTTATCTAGACAAAACAAGACCAAAACGACAAAAATCCAACATACACAAGTCAAGTTATGATTTTTTAAAGGTTTAAAATAAAAAGAGTCTTTAGGTAGTTGTAACAACACACTAGCGCTGCTAGCGTGTAAATGTACCTGGTTTGCGTCAAAAATAACCCCGCACGGGCTGTGCGCGTCGAAAATAACCCTGCACGGTTATATGCGTCGAAAACAACTCGGCACGGCGATGCGCGTCGAAACAGCCAGCCACGCGACGGTCCGAAAGTCCCGCGGCGCAGGTTGCGATCTCTCAGCCTTCGTCAGCGATGCTGCGCGTCGTTTCTCCTGCTCCGGGCGTCGATTCTCCGGTCGCGTTTCCTGCGGCGTCGTTTCTCAGCTGCGGAGCCGGCGTCGCGTCGTTTTCTCAGCCGCGATCGGATTCGCGTCGATCTTTTCTCCGCACGGCGCTCGGTGCGTGTATTTTTGTCCTTGGGCTGCCAGCCTCTCCTTTCAGGGTCCCAGGAACTGGAAGGGCACCACAGAGCAGAGTAGGGGTCTCTCCAGAGACTCCAGGTGCTGGCAGGAAGAAGTCTTTGCTATCCCTGAGACTTCAACAACAGGAGGCAAGCTCTACATCAAGCCCTTGGAGATTTCTTCTTCAAGATGGAAGGCACACAAAGTCCAGTCTTTGCCCTCTTACTCTGGCAGAAGCAGCACTGCAGGAAAGCTCCACAAAGCACAGTCACAGGCAGGGCAGCACGTTTTCCTCAGCTATCAGCTCTTCTCCAGGCAGAGGTTCCTCTTGGTTCCAGAAGTGTTTCTCAAGTTTGTAAGTTTGGGTGCCCTTCTTATACCCATTTTAGTCTTTGAAGTCACCTTCCTTCAAAGGGGACTCACACCTTCTTGTGAAATCCTGCCTTGCCCAGGCAAGGCCTCAGACACACACCAGGGGGCTGGAGACAGCATTGTCAGAGGCAGGCACAGTCCTTTCAGATGAGAGTGACCACTCCACCCCTCCCTCCTAGCAGAGATGGCTAATCAGGAAATGCAGATCACACCCCAGCTCCCTTTGTGTCACTGTCTGGTGTGAGGTGAAAAACAACCCAACTGTCAAACTGACCCAGACAGGGAATCCACAAACAAGGCAGAGTCACAGAATGGTTTAAGCAAGAAAATGCTCACTTTCTAAAAGTGGCATTTTCAAACGCACAATCTCAAAATCAACTTTACTAAAAGATGTATTTTTAAATTGTGAGTTCAGGGATCCCAAACTCCACCTGTCCATCTACTCTCTAGGGGAATCTACACTTTAATCATATTTAAAGGTAGCCCCCATATTATCCTATGAGAGAGAGACAGACCTTGCAACAGTGAAAACGAAATTGGCAGTATTTCACTGTCAGGACATATAAACCACATTACTATATCCATACACTGCACCCTGCCCTTGGGGCTACCTAGGGCCTACCTTAGGGGTGCCTTACATGTAAGAAAAGGGAAGGTTTAGGCCTGGCAAGTGGGTACACTTGCCAAGTCGAATTTACAGTGTAAGAATACACATACAGACACTGCAGTGGCAGGTCTGAGACATGATTACAGAGCTACTTATGTGGGTGGCACAACCAGTGCTGCAGGCCCACTAGTAGCATTTGATTTACAGGCCCTGGCACCTCTAGTGCACCTTACTAGGGACTTACTAGTAAATCAAATATGCCAATCATGGATAAACCACTTACATACAGTTCAAACAGGAGAGCATATGCACTTTAGCACTGGTTAGCAGTGGTAAAGTGCTCAGAGTTGAAAAGCCAACAGCAACATGTCAGAAAAATATAGGAGGCAGGAGGCAAAAAAGTCTGGGGATGACCCTGCAAAAGCAAAAGTCCAACAGTTCCCCTGAAGGAGACCAAGAAATTAGCCAAAATACAGCAAAAATTGTTTGTTTGTTTTTTAAATGGGAAAAAATGGCTGCACAAGGAGGCTTGTGGTTTTCTCCCTGGAAATAGCATCAACAAAGGGTTTGTGGTGCTAAAATCACCATCTTCCTAGCTTTTAGGAACAGGCAAACTTGAATCAGAAAAACCCATTTTTCAACACAATTCTGGCATTTTACTGGGACATACCCCATTTTTACTGTTTTTTGGGCTTTCAGCCTCCTTCCAGTTAGGGACAGAAATGGGTGTGAAACCAGTGCTGGATCCCAGAAAGCTAAACATTTCTGAAACGTAGACAAAATCCTAAATTCAGCAAGGGGTAATTTGTGCAGATCCTACAAGGGTTTCCTACAGAAAATAACAGCTGAAATAAAAAATATTGAAATTGAGGTGAGAAAAATAGCTATTTTTCTAAATGTTTTACTCTGTAACTATTTCCTGCGATGTCAGACTTTTTAAAGCAATACAGCTGCTGAACTCTTCTCGATGCGGGGATATATTGGGCTTGTAGGGTCAAGAGCCCCAGGTACCAAGAGCCAATAAATGAGCTGCACCTTGCAATGGGTTTTCATTCTATACCGGGTATACAGCAATTCATTTGCTGAAATATAAAGAGTGAAAAATAGGTATCAAGAAAACCTTTGTATTTCCAAAATGGACACAAGATAAGGTGTTGAGAAGCAGTGGTTATTTGCACATCTCGTCTTTTTTACACACAGACTTACATTTGGAAGGAAAATATGTAGAGAAAGACAAGGGGCAATAACACTTGTTTTGCTATTCTGTGTTCCCCCAAGTCTCCCGATAGAAATGGTACCTCACTTGCAAGGGTAGGCCTAATGCTCGCGTCAAACAACGCAAAATGGACACATCACATTTTTACATTGAAATGTGATGTGTTTTTTGCAAAGTTCCTAGCTGTAGATTTTGGCCTCTAGCTCAGCTGGCACCTAGGGAAACCTACCAAAACTGCGCATTTTTGGAAAGTAGACACATAAGGGAATCCAAGATGGGGTGACTTGTGGGGCTCACACCAGGTTCTGTTACACAGAATCCTTTCCAAACCTCAACATTTGGCCAAATAAACAGTTTTTCCTCACATTTCGGTGACATAACGTTCCGAAATCTGAGAGGAGCCACAAGTTTCCTTCCACCCAGCATTGCGCCAAGTCTCCTTATAAAAATGGTACCTCACTTGTGTGGGTAGGCCTAGTGCCCGTGACAGGAAATGCCCCAAAACACAACGTGGACACATCACATTTTCCCAAAGAAAACAGCTGTTTTTTGCAAAGTGCCTAGCTGTGGATTTTGGCCTCGAGCTCAGCCGGCACCTAGGAAAACCTACCAAATCTGCACATTATTGAAAACTAGACACCTAGGGGAATCCAAGAAGGGGTGACTTGTGGGGCTCTCACCAGGTTCTGTTACCCAGAATCCTTTGCAAACCTCAAAATGTGGCTAAAAAACACTTTTTCCTCACACTTTGGTGACAGAAAGTTCTGGAATGTGAGAGGAGCCACAAACTTCCTTCCACCCAGCATTTTCCCAAGTCTCCCGATAAAAATGGTACCTCACTTGTGTGGGTAGGCCTAGTGCCCGTGACAGGAAATGCCCCAAAACACAACGTGGACACATCACATTTTCCCAAAGAAAACAGCTGTTTTTTGCAAAGTGCCTAGCTGTGGATTTTGGCCTCGAGCTCAGCCGGCACCTAGGAAAACCTACCAAATCTGCACATTATTGAAAACTAGACACCTAGGGGAATCCAAGAAGGGGTGACTTGTGGGGCTCTCACCAGGTTCTGTTACCCAGAATCCTTTGCAAACCTCAAAATGTGGCTAAAAAACACTTTTTCCTCACACTTTGGTGACAGAAAGTTCTGGAATGTGAGAGGAGCCACAAACTTCCTTCCACCCAGCATTTTCCCAAGTCTCCTTATAAAAATGGTACCTCACTTGTGTGGGTAGGCCTAGTGCCCGTGACAGGAAATGCCCCAAAACACAACGTGGACACATCACATTTTCCAAAAGAAAACAGAGCTGTTTTTTGCAAAGTGCCTAGCTGTGGATTTTGGCCTCCAGCTTAGCCGGCACATAGGGAAACCTACCAAACCTGTGCATTTTTTAAAACTAGACACCTAGGGGAATCCAAGATGGGGTGACTTGTGGGGCTCTCACCAGAATATTTTACCCAGAATCCTTTGCAAACCTCAAAATCTGGCTAAAAAAACACTTTTTCCTCACATTTCGGTGACAGAAAGTTCTGGAATCTGAGAGGAACCACAAATTTCCTTCCACCCTGCGCTTTCCCAAGTGTCCCAATACATATGGTAGCTCACCTGTGTGGGTAGGCCTAGTGCCCGAGACAGGAAATGCCCCAAAACACAACGTGGACACATCACATTTTCCCAAAGAAAACAGAGCTGTTTTTTGCAAAGTGCCTAGCTGTGGATTTTGGCCTCTAGCTCAGCCGGCACCTATGGAAACCTACCAAACCTTCGCATTTTTAAAAACTAGACACCTAGGGGAATGACAGATGGGGTGAATTGTGGGGCTCTCACCAGGTTTTGTTACCCAGAATCCTTTGCAAACCTCAAAATTGTGCTAAAAAACACTTTTTCCTCACATTTCGGTGACATAACGTTTTGGAACCTGAGAGGTGCCACAAATTTCCTTCCATCCAGCATTCCCCCAAGTCTCCTGATAAGAATGGTACCTCACTTGTGTGGGTAGGCCTAGTGCCCACGAAAGGAAATGCCCCAAAACACAAGGTGGACACATCACATTTTCCCAAAGAAAACAGAGCTGTTTTTTGCAAAGTGCCTAGCTGTGGATTTTGGCCTCTAGCTCAGCCAGCACCTAGGGAAACCTACCAAACCTGCACATTTTTTAAAACTAGACACCTAGGGGAATCGAAGACGGGGTGACTTGTGGGGCTCTCACCAGGTTCTGTTACCCAGAATCCTTTGCAAACCTCAACATTTGGCAAACAAAATACTTTTTCCTCACATTTCAGTGACATAACGTTCTGGAATCTGAGAGGAGACACAAATTTCCTTCCACCCAGCCTTCCCCCAAGTCTCCTGATAAAAACTGTACCTCACTTGTGTGGGTAGGCCTAGTGTCCGCGACAGGAAATGCCCCAAAACACAACGTGGACACGTCACATTTTCCCAAAGAAACCAGAGCTGTTTTTTGCAAAGTGCCTAGCTGTGGATTCTGGCCTCTAGCTCAGCTGGCACCTAGGGAAACCTACCAAACCTGTGCATTTGTGAAAACCAGACATCTCGGGGAATCCAAGTTGGGGTGACTTGTGGGGCTCTCACCAGGTTCTGTTACCCAAAATCCTTTGCAAACCTGAAAATTTAGCTAAAAAAACACTTCTTCCACACATTTCGGTGACAGAAAGTTCTGGAATCTGAGAGGAGCCACAAAATGCCCAAAACTGAGATTGAGGGGTTAGCACTGCGAGTTGATAAGCACATATTTTTCTTTTATACATCTGACTCTGCTTTGGGGACCCACACAAGTGATGTATCATTTTACTTGGGAGACTGTGGGGAACGCTGGGTGGTAGGAAATTTGTGCCGGAGCTGTGATCCTACAAAAAAAGTGAGGAAAATGTAAACAAATTTTGAGGTTTGCAGAGGAGTCTGTGTAAGAAAATGTTGAGGGATCCAGGCAAGCCACACCTACCTGGACTCCTTGGGGTGTCTAGTTTTAAAACATGTCTGGGTTTGGTAGGTTTCCCTAGATGAAGGCTGCACCCGGGACCAAACACATAGGTCACCCCCCAAACACAGGTAGTTTTGCAATAGATCATTTTGATATGTCCACATTCTTATGTGATGTTCCAAACACTAAAATTGTGAAAAGAAACACACTTAGGTTATGTTAAAAAGACCCCTCACCCACCAACCAAGTTGGCGGCATGCTTCATCATCGGGGCCCCACCCGAGACACCCAGCATGTTACGGGTGTGCTGCAATGCCTGATTACACCGGAGCAGGTTTTGTTATTTTTACCACACATACTGGTTGTATTTGGCATGAGTGTGAGTGATGGTTCAGTAGATCAAATTTTATTAACAAGAGATTTCACAAAAACGAAATGCACTGTTAATAACTGAAAGGCCAAAAAACTGAACCAACGACTCACAGCTGGTGAGCTGTAAAGCCACGACAAGGCACCAATCGCTTTATAGTCCATTCACACACCTTTCATACATGACATGCACAAGACCATTCACTCCGCCAGCCACGGGCCCAGCACATTACAACACTCGCATCGACAGACAGCGCCACTCAAGGGCCAATCACTTACATACGCCCTCATGCCTGATACAGCAATCACAACAGTTTATGAGAGTGTGTGGACTGGTGGTTGCCTGGCAGTGTGTTGCAGTAGCCAACAGCAAGTCAATATTTACACCGCCAGCCAAGCGCCACCCCATGCACACTGCCAGCCAAGTGCCACCCACTCACACCGCCAGCCAAGCGCCATCCCACTCACACCGCCAGCCAAGCGCCACCCAACTCACACCTCCAGCCAAGCCCCACCCCACTCACACCGCCAGCCATGCACCACCCCACTCACACCACCAGCCAAGTGCCACCCCACGCACACCGCCAGCCAAGCGCCACCCCACGCACACCGCCAGCCAAGTGCCACCCTACGCACAACGCCATAACTTTTTTGTTTTTAAACAACAAAGTGAAGCGCCACCCCACGTACACCGCCATCACTTTTTTTTGTTTTTAAACAACAAAGAAACCACTAATTTTAGATAAGTACAAAACTACAAACACAAAAGCTCTAACTGAATACATGACAGTAATTCCAACTGTGAAACTGAACATATGAAAATATAAAACCGCAGTTTCCCAATAATTCTTCTGTGTGTGGTAGCTCTTGAAACAGCCACCCACACACAGCCCAGGCTTTGAACGAAAATCATGGCAGTACATCCTAGTCTCCTTCCTGATACCTCTTCGAGCACAGACTCTGCATCTCTTAGCAGGAAAGTTTTTTTAGGCCGTGGAAGGAATGTGCTCAGCAAAGTGACAATCTTTCAATCCAGCCACATCCTCCACCACTGCTTCTCTAGGAACTCTTGCCTGTTCCCTAACAACAAGGCTCGCTATGATAGACTCCTGAAATTTCACAAATGTCATCCTTGAACACAACAAAAGCATTAAAAGTTGCCAAGTGGAACAGGTGAACCACTAATTTCTTATACCAAACATAAGACTTATGAGCAGCAGTGTAAGGTTCCAACCTCTGATCTACTCTATCAACACCCCCATGTACTTATTGTAGTCTAAAATGCACACAGGTTTGCGCCCTTCAGCAACTTGACCCCAAACAGCCACAGGTAAAGTACTCTCATCATGGATGGTAGTTAGCATGTACACATCCCTCCTGTCTACAAATTTTAGAGCTAGCAGCTCATCATTCGGCAAGGCACAGCACTGTCCCTTCTCAAGTTCTTTACAGACAAGCTCTCTTGGATAGCCTTTCCGATTCGAGCGGATTGTGCCACAAGCAACAGTGTCCACTCTGAACAACTCCTTGAACAACTGAACTCTGGTGTAGAAGTATAAATGGTGACCTTTGTTAAACAGTCTCCTACCAAGTTCCCACACAATTTTCTCACTAACTCCAAAAGTGGGTGGACAACCAGGGGGGTCAATACTGGAATCCCTACCAGTGTAGACCCGGAAATTATAAACATATCCTGTACTACTTTCAGACAGCATATACAATTTAATTCCATACCGTGCCCTCTTGCTAGGAATGTACCGCCTAAAAACCAAACAACCCTTGAACAGAACCAAAGACTCATCTACAGAGATTTCCTTGCCTGGAACATAGATCTCTGAAAACCAATCTACCAAATTTTCAAGGACAGGTCTAATCTTAAAAAGACGGTCAGAATCAGGGTGATTTGTGGCAAGGCTAAAACATTATCTGCAAAATTCAACATCTGAAGAAGAAGCTCATACCGGCAGATTAGGTTTATCACCCCCTGCTCTCTTTAGGTTAGAGATGAGGTTCTCCATGTTAGGGTTTTAGAGATATTTTACATTTTATGTTATTGCAAGATGGTGGGGGCCTTCATATTCACAACTCTCATCTTTAATATTCTGCTCCTTGCATTGTTCATTATCCTAATCATTGCAGCTCATACATTTTACAATAGATTGTAGACTTGTTAATAAAACCAATTGAAAACCTTCCTGAATTTCCTTCAGAGCCTATGTGTGACTGAGACTTATTGCTCATGTGACAAAAGGGTATTCTCCATTTAACCACAACTCCCCTGAGATGTTGCACTCTTCAGTCCATGTGTAAAGGCTGCCAGAAATCACCTTGTACTATTTGGGTTTTTGGTGAGGTACTGCTTGTGAGCAGGGAGGGTTGGGCCGATAGTTGCCACTTGAGTCACCTACAAACAAAAGTGCTGTCATCCTGTTGGAAAATTGGTTATTGGTAAGGGCAGGAAGGTACCTACACTTAGCAATAAGCCACTAACCTCCACTTAGGTCCAGTTAGGTCTCAGTAAATTAAACCCAGCTCAACCCTTGGTAGCTTGGCAATGAGCGACAAGGTTTAACTTAGGAGACAGAGTGGAAAGCATTCAAATATCACAAAACTGTAATTAAATAAAACACAGGAAACAGTTTAAAATTCCAAAATAAATTTATAAAAATAGATTATATTTTATCTTTAAAATGACACAAAAACGAATAAAATCGGATAATGGGAACTGGGGATATGAATTTTTAAAGAATTATTGTTTTCTCGCGCCTAGAAACAAAAAGTGCCAATATCGTCATCTAGTCGCACCTCGACCGGGGCAAAGTCAAAGTTTAAGGCTGACCGCGATGGAGCCTGACTCGGCTACAACCCACGGGAGGCCTCGGTCAAAAGTTTACCTTCGGACTTATTTGTTTTTCCGAAGATTCTCTTCAGCGGGACAAACCTGCCAGTCCAATCCGACCTCCTGGAACTCTTCCTCAGATACGCGTCGCGGGAACCCTTGGTGGAGTTTCTTACCTTCTGACTTATTTGTTTTTTCGAGGTGAAAATCCTTCGACCGGGGCAAATCTTGATCCGACGTCCTTGGAGCCCTCCTCGGATTTGCTGGCTGGAAGGTCCCGGTCTACTTCCTAAGTTCGGACTTAGGGGGTTATTCTAACTTTGGAGGAGTGTTAATCCGTCCCAAAAGTGACGGTAAAGTGACGGATATACCACCAGCCGTATTACGAGTTCCATAGGATATAATGGACTCGTAATACGGCTGGTGGTAAATCCGTCACTTTTCCGTCACTTTTGGGACGGATTAACACCTCCTCCAAAGTTAGAATAACCCCCTTAGTCTCTTTTTTTGGAGATTTTCTTCACCGGGACAAACCTGCAAGTCAGGCCGGGTCACGGTTGAGGCAAGCTGGCTAGAGTTGCCGTGGCGGGTCAGTCCCTCTATGGAGCTTTTTTTCAAAAGTTCTCCAAACTTCTCCAAACTTTTGGATCTTCTCCCAGATGTTCCTTTAAGGTTCCTTTTGGGGTCCACAGCTCACCCCAAGGTTCCAAAAGCTCTGAGATGATCCTTGGGGGTGTGGACTACAACTCCCAGAATGCACCTGGTGCAAGCTCCTTTTTGGCCACTGGACAGTGGTCAGCTGGTTGGTTTCTGCAGGAGTTGGTGCAGGGGACTCTGGTTAGCAATTTTTCACCTGTAGCAAACAGGGAGTCCCTCCTTGAACCAGTTGAAGCCAGGCAAAGTCCTTCTTGTGGTGAAGCCCAAGTGTGCAGCTGGTGCAGTCCTTCAGAGTGCAGGGTCCAGGTGCAGGCCAGGGGTCCAGCAGGGCAGTCCTTCTTCTCCTGTGGTTCTTCCCTGTTGGAATCTGATGTGGATCTGAGGTGTGGGTGCAGGTCTTCCAGTTTTATCCCTGCTACTGGGTGAAAAATAGGGGGGTCCTGGTTCTCCAAGCAGGGTCCTTCCCCCTGTGATGACCACTTCCTGGGAAGTGTGGCAAAAATCAATCCCAGGGAGCAACATTCCTCAAAAATCCATCGTGGCTGAAAGTGATTTTTGGAGGTTACATCTGGCTGAGCCTACCCACTGGTGTGGCTAAAAGTCCGAAACACACCCCTCTCCTGCCCTCTCCTAATCTAATCAAGGGGGCGCCTAATTGTCTGGGTTTGCAGGATGTGGGGGTGTTGCTGGGTTGCTCCAAATGTCCTTCTCTGCCTTTGAAGACCAGCTTAACAGCACTCCCCATTCCTGCCTCACCATCTGCTGATGGGAGATCTCCTCCCACAAGCACATCTCTTTGTGTAAAGCCAGGCCACCTCACACCTCATCAAGGGAGCCTGGCCAGGCTGCCAGAGGCTGGCCAATCAGAGCACAGCAGCAAAAACACTGCAGGGCTGAAGTTGGCAACATTTCAGGTAAAGTTTAAAACTCTTTACCAGGAACAAGTTATATTAAATCCCACAACTGGAAGTTGTGGGATTTATTATAACAATTAATTTAATACTAAACTTCTGGTATCTGTTACTTAAGGGGACTTTTAAAATTAAAATAAAGTCTCCTCATTCTAGCCTATGTAGGACATTCACTACAATGAGGGAAAAACAAATTTGGTTGTTTTTACCTCACCATGGCTTATAAAACTAATTTTATACGGTCCCTGCTTATAGTTACCCAGCCCTAGGGGCACATAGGGCACACCTTAGGGGTGACTTATATGTAAAAATAAGGTAGTTTAAGACTTTGGAACTACATTAAATTCCAAAGTCGAATTTGCATATAAATTTAATTTAAAAGCAGCCAGCAGGGTATGCCTGCCTTTAAAATGACACTGAGCACCTCAGCAGTGCACCTATGGGGGCACTACCTATGCTGGTGTCCCTAAACCTACCTGCCCTACCATATACTAGGGACTTATTGGTAGGTTGCTTAGCCAATTATAATTAGACTAATTTGCATACTGAAATACACAGAGCACAGACCCTGGGACTGGTTAGCAGTACCCAGGGCACCATCAGAGTCAGGAAGAATACCAGCAAAAAGTGGAAAATGGGGGCAAAAAGTTAGGGGGTCTCTGCAATCAGCCCTGTTCTCTCACACATCCCCAAACCAGTATTCTCACCTTGGAGCAAGAGTCCAACTACGACACGGCACAACCAACAATGGTGTTTTGGCACTAATTTATGGATGCCCTGAGTATCTCTGTCTCACAAACAGCAGGTACCCTAAGCACCATTACACAGAGATGTCCGTGGTTTTGGGGATAATCCTCCTCAGCTGAACAGGGAGCACCTAACTAGGCTGTAGGTTGTTTGAACTCGAACTCTTAAAAGGACTTTCTCCCCATTTGGTGTTCCATCTCTCTACCCATTTCACAGCATGGCTAATGCCATAGACATTCTAGAGAATGTCAGATATGCATTAACACTACATCTAATAGGGCATGGCTTAACAGATGAGGGAGGGGATATCACATTCATTGAAGAAGCTCAGGAAGCTTACTAAACAGAAACATTCTATTCCTGGGTCACCTTTCCTGAGGAAGACTCTACAATATACACATCCCATAGATACAGAGTTGCAAATGTACCACAAATGTACCAAGCATACCTGTATCTTGAAATACCGATAACTTATCAAGAACATCGGAACTGGTTTAATGGCGCCCTACCACAAGTAATACAATGGATGAGATTAGGTCCCTTAGGTAATGATGGACCAATGTGCCCAATGTTTGACACATATACACCACACCCCGGTGTACAAAACATCCAGGCAGCTGATCTGCGCAAACTTTACAATGAGTTAGTGACACTATATAGACGACTTGTTCAGTTCATGATGCAAACTTTGAACACAACACAAGCGCGTCCAGCATCACCAGCACCCGCTGGATACCAATTGGCCGTTACTGGGATTAACTCACAAACAGTACATTCTATCATGGACAAAGTGCCAATGGAGAAAATCCCACTCTGGATAGCCCAGAAAAAAAATCAGCTGGAAGCTGTTTTTCCCCATATGGGACCACAGGAGAAACATAGAATTCTCACAATGTGCTTGCTATTCGGAATGGGTCCTTCAGTAGATGACTGCACTGCACGGGGTACAGTCTTCCCTGCAATATATACTACTACACATGGTACCCCTACACTTGCCAATTGACCTGAAATGTTGCAACAAATCCAAAATGAGCACGGGCTGCTCTAGCCCTGGACCTGGGGATGAAATTGATGTGTAACTTTGATGCAGTCTTCTCAATAATACTCAGTAATATTAAAGGGGAAGCAGTAGCTTTGGCCATATGCCAGCAGCCCTGGGAGATTCCACACCTGGAACAGGAGAAACAGCTACCGGAAATTATACTAATTCACATCCCTCTTGCTCCTTTCAGGACACACCGGATAGACGTAGCGAGAGAATAGGCCAGTCAGAGCAAAGTCCTGCCTATATGAAAAAGAAGAAAGACGCACAGTGGTCTTCAAACAAGAAAGAAGACAAGTCCCCACAACAAAAGCCACAATTTGAAAAGAAAAAGGTGGCAGCACTTTCAATTTAAAATGCCAGCAAGCTTGAGAGCATTGCTGAAGAATAAGACGTGGCCAGTGACAGCGCAACAGAAGTCACGACATATCGCCAGAGTTTGAAAGATCATCTGGATGCGAAAGCCACTAGCGACTTTATTGCAGTCAAGACTGCAGACGGGCGCGTTCTCCCACCCAACAGGGTTTATGATTTAAAGATCCAAATTGAGGGAGACATAGAACACACCTTTAGTGTAATATTCTGGGATGAACTTAGTTTTGATATCCTATTGGCCGTAAGGTACTGTCCTCCTGAACATGTCCGTACGCTCCCACATGATGAAGATGTCATTTTGCCTTCTTAATCTGATCTTGTTCCAGAGGCGGTAAAACAAGCCTACGCTGTCAACTGGGCTTTAGTGCAGGCACAAGCTCTATACCGCCACCATGTAGGTTGGGATAAGGATTCTCTATACCATGTAATACCTATCGGGTCTACACCCCATCATCAGCCCCAATATCCTGTTTAACATGATGCCAAAGCTCCAGTGAGGGAGATCCTCACTCAGCTTGAGTAAAAGGGTGCAATTGAGCCCTGTGTCTCTGCGATGAATAAGCTGTTATTCCCGGTCACTAAATGAGACCATTCATATAGAACAGTCTTAGAATACAGACACTTAAACAATCACACATGAACATATGCAATACAAAATTCACACAGAATAGCACGAATTAACAACATAAAGCGTGAAATATACAAAACAAATACAAACTTGGATATTTCCAATGTTTTTTTCTGCCAAAACATGAAAAACATGAAAGTCGGGACCGGAGTGCATTCTGATTTGGCTCACAAAAATGCTTCTGTTGTGTGCCCCAGGGCTGTTCCCAGCCCGTGTAACATCGATATTGCATGATATTGACCCTGAGGCCTTGTCGAATGTGGATGACATCTATCTCACAGATGACGACCCGAACATTCATCTTGCCTGGGTCAATCGGATCATTCTAGGATTTTCAGCACTTGGCTACAAATTAAATTTCAAGAAAACTAAAATAGCCTTTTTTCAGTGTATTGTTCCTGGGATATGAGCTATCAAATTAGGGCACTATTTAGAAAAATGTGCTCAACTCCAAACATTATCAAGAAACTGCAGTCTTTACTTGGTTTCCTCAGCTTTGGCAGAATGTACATTCCTTACTGTGCACAACACATCAAGCCACTCTATGATTTAATACACCCAGATTTCTCAAGCAGACACCGGACAGTTGAACACACATGCATCCTTAGAGGATTACAGCAGGATATGCCAGAAGCAACACACTTACACACTCATGACAACAACAAATTTGGTCATCAGAATAATTGCTCGTGCCATCGGGTTCACCTATGTCACCTTTAATGGGGGTGACACGGTGCCCATAGCATATAAATCAAATTTATACTCCAATGCGGAACAATGCTTTGCACCCACAGAAAAAAAGTCTGACTGCTGTACAGGTGGCAGAGAGGCCACTTGCCCAAGAGAAACATATTATTGTCATTACCTCAGTGACAGCCTTAGAAGCTGTCACCAAAGCAAGTGTTTATCCAATGGGCAACCTCCCTGACTGCCATCGATGTCAATTACATCTTTGAACCAAAAATCCAGACACAAGAATTTTTCCAGTTTGAACAGGAGTACCTCGCACATCTTAACATCTTGCCACTTGACAGACACCACTGTCATTTACACTGATGGTTCAGCACAGCCAGTTGTAGGTACAAAACATCAATATTTAGCCACTTGCGCACCCATGAGAGGAGTGAAAAAGGATGGTGTATTCCACCCTCACAATACCGGCATGCAGACCCTATGGGACTGCACAGCACAATTGGCTGAACTCAAAGCCCTCACCCTGGCACTGGAACATACACATCCAAGACATCTCACATTGATTGTGTGTGATTCGTATAATTGTGCCCAGTCCTACAAAGATTATCTTAATCATTGGCAGTTGAACAGGTTCAGAGACTCCAAGGGGAACACCATAAAAAACAGAACTCAGTGGGGGAGGGTGTCTGATCTAAAGGATAAGTACCCGATGCTAATGTAGTCCATATAGTGGGCCACCAACGTGTAGGTGCACACGTTATTGGCAATACCTTGGCTCATGAAGCAGCCAAATCTGCTGTAGCCGGTACTGCAGTGACTCATTCCCAGGCGAGATTTGATAATGAAATTCCCAACCAGGACCAGAGATTAGATCTCATCAAAGCAGCGCATGAGGGTGTCGCATCTGCTCATGCTGGTGCTGCGGCCATAATAACACTCTTACAGAAACGCTTCTGGTGGCTGGGTCTATACAAACAGACCAAGCAAAATGTTCTTTGCTGTGACATTTGCCAGCAGATAAAGGGCTCAAATATCAAACGCCCACCACAGATATCCTTCTTAGTGTTAAATAGGCCACTACAATGTGTGTACCAGGACTATTGTGATCCCGTACAACCTGGTGGTGCATATTAATACATTTTAGTGGTTGTAGATTCTTGAACTAGATTCCTGTGGGTATGGCCACAGTGATTAGCTGATGCTCAAACTACTATAAAAGACTTGCTGATTTCTATCCCTAGTCCAGCAGCCTCACCTAGGAGCGAGAGTCCAACTACGACTAAAGTTGATGGAAAATGCATGACACACCACACCACTCCAATGTGTGACGCGCCACTCCACTCTACAACATCCAACATTACTCTACCACAAGCCACTCCATTGTACAATATGCCGTTTTTGCTTTATATCACTCCAGCCACTTCACTTTGTGACTTGCCACTCCCCTGCATGACACACTACTCCAATGTAAGATATGTAATTCCACTGTATGACATGGCACTCCACTTTGTCCACCTCCACTCCAAATTACTTTATGACATGCAACTCTGTGCTATGCCTCTCTACTCCACTATACAAATGTTACTTCACTCCCCTGTACGCATTGAAATCAAACAAATAATTGATATATGACAAAAGGCACTGTATGGCACGCCACTCCACTCCACTCTAGAGCATGCCACTCTACTCTATGGCAGGCCATTTCACTCTACGGTGCACCACTCAACTCTATGACATAGAACTACATTATACAACATGCCAATCAACTGTACACCAGTTCACTCTATGCCACTCCGCTCCACCTCACTCAACTCTACATCACTCCACCCTATGCCACCCCAACCTACTCCTCTCCACTGTATGCTAGGACACTGTAAGCTACACATTCTTCACCACAATACTCTACATCATAACCCTGTACAACACGACCGTCCTTCCTTACCAGATGCAACCCTACACTGACTTCCTCCTGTAACTTTCTCCTCCTTTACAGACCTCCACCTAACAATTCAACATTCCCAGACACTTTTCTAAATACAGCCTCAAACCTTATACCATTAGACTCAAACATTTGCATTCTTGGGGACCTAAACATTTGGTTCAAATGCCCCTTCAAAAAACTATCATCAGTGGCCTAGTCACATTGAACCTACATCAGATTGTACACAATCCTACACACATCCTTGGACACATGGACTGCATTGATTCCACATTCCAATTGGAATCATCTCTCATGATGCTTTTTGAAAATCTAGCAGTGTCAGCTGTGCAGCCACTGAGCAAACCATCTTGTACTACCTTACTACCTGAGGAAGGCGGAAGCTGAAACGTAGTAGAAATATATTTTTGTTCTTTGGTGAGATCATCTGTTTGAGTCACTTCTTTCTTGGATATATATATATATATATATATATATATATATATATATGTGTGTGTATGCATGTGTGTACATGTGTGAATGGATATGTGTATGGATAAACATATATATGTAGTTTTTATTCATGGGTCATTGCATAGCTCCTAGATAAGTTGTTATATTAGATACTTATGAATCCCTGCTTTCTTTTATATATCACAAGAAGCAAATGTTATCTTAACTATTTAACAACAAGGATTTAGCTATTGAAAAATTGGGGAAAGAACACTTATTAATTCACATAAAATATTACAAATCTTGAAAATATGTATTTATACAATGGAATTTTACTTCTCATATTATTTTACCCATTATTATATTCCTTGAACATATATTTCCTTACTGTGTATTTACATATCTATTTATTTATCACTTGAGTCCTACTGTAGCAGAGAAAAAATAAATACAAATAAATAAAATTAAATCTATAAATACAATTCAAAAATAAATAATAAAATAAATAAATCAATAAATAAAAACAATAATATAAATGTTATTCTCTTGTAAGCTTTACTCTGTCTCCCCATCACCCTATGTCTCTATCAATCTATCCTCCAACCCCACTCCGACTCATCCCAAACCCATTCTACTACTTTGATCTCCACAATAACCCCACCTCAGCTCTTCCCTCCTCTACCGCATCTAGCTCACCCCAAACCTCAATTTACTACCATGATCTCCCAAACAACTGTTGTAAATTCTTCCTCATTTATCTCACCTTTGACTCATCCAAAACCTCTTCTGCTACTATGATCACCCTCACTCCTTTCCACAGACTCTTTCCTCCTCCATTTCTCCTTTACTCATCCCAAACCTCATCCTATTACTATAAACTCCCAATTAACACTTCTGGATTCTTCCCTCCTCTGTCCCTCCATTATTCTGGTCAATCCAGCTAACAAACTCCCATATCCTCTGCTCAAATTAACTCATACTAATAATAATACCGTACTCATATTTCCCAATACTAATCCGCCAATAACTCTTCTTGGGTTCTGAAGTGGCGTGCTACTCGCCGTTAAGCGCTTCAATGCCTCGTCAGGGGTAGTAAGCGCTATTGAAATGCAATTACAATTACGACACAACACTTTATTATAGGACAATTTATGACATTCCATTGTATGCCACTCCACCCTACTTAACTC
This sequence comes from Pleurodeles waltl, assembly GCF_031143425.1. Lineage (NCBI taxonomy): Eukaryota > Metazoa > Chordata > Amphibia > Caudata > Salamandridae > Pleurodeles > Pleurodeles waltl. Next base: position 573,844,359 of record NC_090437.1, read on the forward strand.
TACACCCCTCCACTCTACAACACTAACTCCACTTTATAATACACTATACAACTGTGCTCCACTCTTGGACTCTGTATGCAACTTTTTCTATGCCACTCTATACCACGTTACTCTACTGCTTTCTATGACACACTACTCCACTTTACTTCACTCTACTTCAGTATTTCACTGTATGCCACTTCACTCTACCCCACTTCACTCTTACACACTATACAACATGCCACTCTATGAAACGCCACTCCCTTCTATGACACCCCACCCCACTCTACTTCATGACACATCACTCCACTCTATGCCACTCCACTCTACAACATTCTACTCTCCTCTACACGCCTCTACTCTGCACCAATTTACTCCACTCTATGACACTGGATGGCACACTAGTCTACAACACACCACTTTAATTTACTCTATAACATGCCACTATATTCTACAACACTCTACTACACTTTGTTCCTATTCACTCCATGTCACTCTACTCCACTCTACCTCAGTATTCTAATCTACGCCACTCCACCCTACACCGTCCCACTCTCACATACTGTCCAAAACACACCACTCTATGACATTCCATTCAACTCTACTTCACATCACTCCACTCCACACCACTCCACTCTACAACACTCTATTCCACTCTATGCCCAAATATTATATGGCTATTTTCTCCACTCTATGACACTATAGGGCACTCCACTCCATTCAATGATACACCACACCACTCTATGACACACCATTTCACTCTACGACACTTAACACCACTTCACTCTATGACATGCCACTACTCTGTATGTCACTCAACTCTATGTCCCTCCACTTTATGGCAATATACAACACACCACTTCATGACACACCATTCCACTCTACTCCACAACACTCCATTCTACAGCACTCCATTCTACTCTATGTCACTCTACACTATTCCACTCTATCCCCCTCTCTACGCTATGCCACTCACTCAAATCTTTGCTACTCTATGACTTTGTACTCCACTCTAAAACACTGTAAAAAGAAATCCCTATATGCCACTCTGCTGCATTTTGCTCCTCTGTATTCTATGACACAGTAATCCACTCTGCTTTACTCTACGCCCCGACTCTACACCACTCTGCTCTACGACACTCTACTCCACTCTATGCTCCTCCACTCTATGGCCCTCATTATGACATTGGCGATAAGTCCCGCTTACCGCCATGCTGACTGCCACCAACATACCGCCGGTGCGGCAGAATACAGCTACCCATATTATGACTGACACAAACATACCAATCTGTTACTATACAGACACACACACAGGTCCGCCAGCCCAAAGGTCGGTGATAAGCTGGCGGTATTAAACAAACACCGTTACGCCAACAGAATTACGCCCACAGCATTATGACCCACGAATCACCGAAGTGGACATTCAACCGCGGTAAACCATTGGCGATACATTCACTGTGCTCAAAATACACACACACATACAAAACAACACCACATTGGACAATTCAAACTACACACACCTAACACACATGCACACACCACACACCCACACCACTATAAAACACCCACCCACACTACCCACAACCCCTTATGACTAAATAATATTGCCAACTGAGAGAGACAGACCAAGAGCACCCACAGAGCCAGAGCCACATAACACCATCACCCATACACCATACACGTACCTAACAGCACAGACCCCAACACATAACCCCATACACCCTCACACACACCACTCACACTACACCCATGGCACCACAAAGACTGCCCAGGTTCTCAGAGGAGGAGCTAAGGGTCATGGTGGAGGAAATCATCTGGGTAGAGCCACAGCTATTTGGATCACAGGTGCAGCAGACTTCCATCGCTAAGAAGATGGAGCTATGGCAGAGAATCGTGGACAGGGTCAACACCGTGGGACAGAACCCCAGAACAAGGGATGACACCTGGAAGAAGTGGAATGACCTACGGGAGAAGGTGCATTCTGTGGTAGCAAGACACCAAATTGCAGTACAGAGGACTGGCGGTGGACCCCCACCTCCTCCCCCACAACTAACAACATGGGAGGAGCAAGTCTTGGCAATCATGCAACCTGAGGGCCTGGCAGGAGTAGCAGGAGGACTAGACTCTGGTAAGTCAAATCTTTATTACACCCCCTCTACCTGCATGCCATCACATACCCCCACCCGTACCCTCACCACCATCACTCCACCACCTCACATACACCCCACCATCACAACCCACCCATCCCAATACCAAGCCCTGCATGTAACACCAATGCACGGACCCCTATCACAGACCTGCATGGACACCCATCACTTAAGCATGCACACTAGAGACAATCACCTAGCCCACCAAATGACTACTAACACAAGGCAAAGCTGTCAGGGCAATAACAACCATAGAGGGCAGCACACCCATGCACAAGATGTCACATGCAGAAACAATAACACTGCATTTATTTCCCCACAGGTCCCCCATCCAACGTCACCGGAGAGGCACTGCCAGCAACATCCAGTCCCCCCACAGAAAAGGGCCACAGTGGCGACAGTAGCTCTGGACGCCTGGATCTGGATGACCAACCTGGCCCATCTCGGCACAGTCGGTTACCCAGACACAGTCCCATGTCACCACAGAGCCTCCCCCCTCAGGAAACACCAGCACCGCACCCACCCAGCGGGCCCATACCTCTGTCCACAGGATACGTCAATCAGCAGTGTATCCACCACTACAGGGACCCCAGGGCACCCCACAAACACAGGACAATCAGGGACCTGGGGTCAGTGGCAGTAGGCACACGGTTCAGGGGACAGAGGCACAGGACAACAGGGAAGCTGGGAGGACTGCTGTACGACAGGGGGAGGACAGGCCCAGGGAACCGACTCTCCAGGAGGCACTTGCAGGGATCCTGGGAGCATACCACCATTCCCAGGAGACGATGGGCCAGATACTGGACAAGTTGCAGGAGACCCAGCGGCTGCAGGAGGGACAGTACCTGGGGATCAGGGAGGGCCTGAAGGACATCCACACCACCCTGGTCACCATTGCAGGTGTGCTGGCAGACATGGCCAACACCATGAGGAAGGCAGTGGCACACCAATGGGCCCCTGACACTCTCCACATCAAGGAACAGCCCTCCACCTCTGCTGCCGCTAGGGGACAGGAGGCCCCACCACAGGAACAACAGACCACAAGCACCCCTCCCCCTGCAGAAGGAAAACCTCCCCGCAATTGGTCCCTGCGATCCAGGCAGAAGCCATAGACTATTGACAAGACCCCCACTAGGAAATAAGACTCTCCTGATTGTCACCCTTGTTTCCCACTCTGTCACCCTGTCCATCTTGAACTGCCGTTACTCCACTTCCTATGCCCCCTTGGACAATGCACCTGTGATACAAATAAACTAACCTCTAACTTGGAATTTCCTTCACCATCACCCCAGCCCATTGCAATACACCCTCCACTTATTAGCACTTAAATAAACACCCTTGAAAAAAATACAAGTATGGAGTCTGTCAAATGATTGAACTATGTATTCATTTAAAAGCTTTAAACATTGCAATTCAGCTGTACAGTAATGTATACACAGGAATGACCTGTAGTCGGCTGCAGTCAATACACCGGGAGCCAGAGTGGGGCACAGATATCTGAAAATAGAGACGCCAAAGGGTACAGTGAGTGGCCATAGAAGTGAGAAAATCAGTCTGCCAGTGACAATGTCAAACTCAAAACTGTCAATGTAAAGTGAAGTTCCAGTGTCTTCCATGTGTGTCAGTGTAAGTATTGTCGGATTATTGCAGTTCTGTTGTCCTCATCCTCATCCTCTGCCTCCTCATCTTCACTGTCCACAGGGTCCACCGCTGCCACATGGCCATCTCCAGCCTCATCCTCCTTCATAAAAGGCACCTGGTGTCTCAAGTACACGTTATGCGACATGCAGCATGCCATGATGATCTGGCAGACCTTCTTGGGTGAGTAGTACATGGATCCACCAGTTAGATGGATGCAACAAAACCTGGCCATAAGGAGGCCAAAGGTCCTCTCGATAATCCTTCTTGTCTGCTCATGTGGCTCATTGGAACATTCCTCTGCCCTTGTCCTGGGATTCCTCACAGGGGTCATTAGCCATGATAGGTTGGGGTAACCAGAGTCACTTGCAAATATTGAGGGACAAATGTTAGACACACACTAACCCTTAGGGGCCACACCATACCCATACACCAACATCCACTGGGTGGGAACCAGTGCTCAACTATTAGCCACACCCTCTGCAGTTGGGCCATCACATATGGGATGCTGCTATTCCTCAGGATAAAGTCACCATGCACAGACCCAGGATACTTTGCATTGACATGGGAGATGTACTGGTCCGCCAGGCACACTATCTGCACATTCATTGAGTGAAAGCTCTTTCTATTCCTGAACACCTGTTCATTTCTCCAGGGGGAGGGGAAAAATGCAATATGTGTACCATCAGTAGCCTCAATAATGTTGGGGATATGTCCCATTGCATAGAAGTTATCTTTCACTGTGGCCAAATCCTCCACCTGTGGGAAAACAATGTAGCTGCGCATGTGTTTAATCAGGGTAGACAACTCTCTGGTCAGCACTATTGAGAACATTGGCTGTGACATTCCTGCTGCCAAAACCACTGTCACTTGGAAGGAGCCAGTTGCCAAGAAATGGAGCACAGATAGAACTTGCACAAGAGGGGGCATCCCGGTGGGGTGACGGATATCAGATATCAGGTCAGGCTCCAATTGGGCACACAGCTCTGTGATTGTGGCCCTGTCAAGTCTATAGGTGAGGATAATGTGCATGTCCTCCATAGTTGCAAGGTCCACCAGGGGTCTGTACACATGCGGATGTCTCTATCTCCTACTCATCCACAGCGGTTGTAATCTAGGTGGCAAAACGGTGAGAAGCAGGTCAGTATACCATATTTCCAAACACTGCACTGCATTGCATGTTGTGACTGTAACAGTATATTGTTGTATAGGCTCAAATGGTGCATATGTGTACTGTGATGCAGTTAGGTGCCATGGCCTGCCCCCCCTGAAATGGCGCACACCTGTCCTGTATAGAGGGACATGTGGAAATCAGGTAATTCCGCTAACGTTGTGTGCTGTTGCGGGATTCGGTCAAGTACCGCCGTGCAACTCCTTATTGGTTATTATTGGCCCCTATGGGGTACAGTGGCCAATGGAGATGTACGTAGGTGGTGATGGTATGCACCGCCGGTGACGTGACCGCCATTTTCCATCTGTTCTCTCACTTGCTACCTGACCTTCAACAGGAGAGGACCTACACTGCAAGTGCTGCAGTGACCTATGTCTGAAACCGATCATGGCTCGAGTCACTGGGGAAAGGGCCCTTGCCTTCACCACTGCGGTGTTGGAGAGACTGGTGGATGGGGTCCTACCCCAGTAGCGAATGCAGTATGGGCCTCCAGACCGAGAGGTGAGTACACTGTGAGCACGATGCCTGGGGCATGAATGAATGGAGTGCTGTGTGTGAGGGCCTCGTGTAAGTGGGGTGGTTGGTGGAAGGTTCCATGGCAGCGTTCTGCATGTATGGTGGGCAATGAAAAATGGTATATGGTGTGCCATCGCCAAGGACCTGCGGACCCTGGGGGTCTACTGCTGGCAGAGCACCCACTGTCGCAAACAGTGGGTGGACCTGAGACGGTGGGAAAGGAAGACGGTGGAGGCCCAGCTAGGGATGGCCTCACAACAAGGAAGGGGTGCCTGTCGAACCCTGAGCCCCCTGGTGGCCTGCAAACTGGCGGTGGCCTATCCGGAGCTGGATGGGCACTTGAGGGCATCAGAGAAGCCACAAGGGAGTGAGTACAGTTTCCCAATATACTACTTGCGCAAGGTAGGGTGGCATCCGGGTGGGGGATGTGGGTCTATGGGTGTCCCTAGGCCAGGTCGGACATTGCATCGTTGGGCAGGGTATGATCTGAACAACCTCCAACCAAGCTAGTGGGCATCCACTACTGGACAGGGCTCTGTGGGTCTCAGGTATGCTGCTGTTGGCGTTAGGTGTCCCTATCCATGGGCTGGTGTCTAGCATTGTGACTGGTAGTGCATTGCCTAATGCGTAGGGCTGTTCCCTGTGTGTGAGTGTGTTGTGTACGTCAACGGTGGTTTTGGTGACACCATTGACCAAGTGTATCCTTTGTCTCTTCTCCCCCCTTTTTGTTTTGTCACCCTGTCTTTATGTGCATTAGTATCATCTGGCAGAGGATCAGAGGCACTGTCGATGGAGGGAGCTGCATCCCACATGGCCCAGGAGGCCAAATCCACTGACGGTGAGGGCACCAGTGGGACGGAGGGCGAGGGGAGCACCACGGCGGAGACTGGAGGGGACAGTTCGGACAGTGATACCTCCTCCGATGGAAGCTCCCTGGTGGTGGCGGACACCTCTGTGACTGACCTAACTACAGGTACAGCCGCCACCCCGTACCAGCGCCGCCCTCCCAGCAGCCCCTCAGCATGTTTCCCATGCCCGCTCACCCAGGATGCAGCACACTGGGCACAAGGCCCCCTCCAGAAAAAGTGGAAGAAGCCATCCACTAGACAGACAGTGGCCTTGCACTCCCCAGGACCAAGCAGTGGGCAAACCACCCACTTGAGAGACTGTGGCTTTGCACTCCCCAGGACCAAGCAGTGGGCAAACCACCCACTTGAGAGAATGTGGCCTTGCACTCACCAGGACCAAGCAGTGGGCAAACCACCACTTGAGAGACTGTGGCTTTGCACTCCCCAGGACAGCGCACAGGGCATGTAGCCCTCTCCAGGACCAGTAGTGTTGTACCATCTTCCGGCTGAGGTGCCCCCCCCACTCCCCGTCCCCCTGAGGTGCCTGTGTATTTCGACCCCTGCAGTGTTCTCTCCGTGTTGTTGCAGGAGTGAGGTGGGGCTTGCCCTATGTGATGTGGCCCTGTGGCCCACGGGCATTGTGGGCTGGGCAGTGTCCCAACATTTGTAAATATGTATATACATTTGTATTTTGATGCACTTATTCCTGTTATTTTATGGTATTGCACTCACTTTCTTACAATCATTTTGTCCTTGCATTATTCCTGAGGGGTACGGGATTTATATGTAATGTTACTGCATCTGCTTGTGTGTATGGTGTTGGGGGTGGGGGTGTTGCGTGTGTGTGTCACTCTCTTTTTCCTCCCCCCTCCCTTGTGTGCTAGGTGGCAGTACTCACCTTGGTCGTCTTCGCCGGCGTTGGTAGTCATAGTACAGGAGAAAGTAGATGAACATCGGAAAAATGTGCAACTCGGGCCCCTTGACGTCGTGGTTGTTCCCTGAGTCTTCAGAGGTGAGTCCTTTGACTTCTGTGTTCTGTTTCCGCTGTGCTTTTGATGTCGTTGGTACCATCCCGTAAAAGATGGTGGAGAGGTGTGTCATATTACTGTGGGTGGAACATTGTCTTCCGCCTAGTTGTTGGCGGTTATCGCCATGGTGCTTGTTGATACCGATGTGGTGGTCGGTGTGTTAACATGGCTGTCTGTTTCGGGGGTGTCCGCTGTGGTCATAATTCGATTTTTGTTACCGCCGGCCTGTTGGCAGTATTACAGCCGCTTTATCACCGACCGCCAGGGTTATAATGAGGGCCTTGTGCCCATTGTGCTGCATCCTGGGAAGGATGGAGTGAGTGGATGGCTTCTTTCACTGGTTCTGGAGGGGGGCCTTGTGCCCAGTGTGCTGCATCCTGGGAAGGATGGGGTGAGTGGATGGCTTCTTTCACTGGTTCTGGAGAGGGCCTTGTGCCCAGTGTGCTGCATCCTGGGAAGGATGGGGTGAGTGCATGACTTCTTCCACTGGTTCTGGATGGGGCTTTGTGCCCTGTGATACAGAACTTGGGGAGTGCAGGGTCACAGTCTCTCACCTGGGTGTCACACCTACAGTACTTGCAGGGGCCAGGACACACCACAGCCCATGGAGGCAGGGCTACACACTACCCGTGGGCGGTGATGGCTGCTCAGCGGTGGCAGTGGCGGGGCTGATGTTGGGGCTGGCAGTGGTGGGGGAAGGCTCCAGCCCATCCCGTGTAGCCTCAGACGGCTGCCCACTGGGGCTGCTGATGCTGGTAGTAGTCCTGGTGGTGGTGCTGGCAGTGGTGGGGGGAGGCTCCAGCCCTTCCCCTTCAGCCTCGGACCGCTGCCCTCTGGGGCTGCTGATGCTGGCAGTGGTGCTGGTGGCGGTGCTGGCAGTGGTGGGTGGGAGGCTTCAGCCCTTCCCCTGCAGCCTCGGACGGCTGCCCACTGGGGCTGCTGATGCTGGCAGTGGTGCTGGTGGCGATGCTGGCAGTGGTGGGGGGAGGCTCCAGCCCTTCCCCTGAAGCCTCGGATGACTGGACCACCATGGTTGTTGGTGGGGGCTCAGAATGAGTCCCAGCTCCAGGCCTCCTGTCCTTCCTGCCTGCAGGTGCAGGCCCCTTGCCCTTCCTGTCAGCAGCCGGGGATTGCTCCTTGCCCTTCGCTTTCCCAGCTGGTTGCAGCATACCTGAGACCCACAGAGCCCTGACCAGTAGTGGATGCCTACTATCTTGGTTGGAGGTTGTTCACATCATACCCTGCCCTGCTCATACCCTGCAATGTGCGACCTGGCCTAGGGGCACCCACAGGCCCACATCCCCCGCCCGGATGCCACCCCACCTCACGCAAGTAGTATATTTGGAAACTGTACTCACCCCCTTGTGGCTGCTGTGATACCCTCAAGCGCCCATTCAGCTCCGGATAGGCCACCGCTAGTATGCGGGCCATCAGGGGGCTCAGGGTTCGACGGGCACCCCTTCCTTGTTGTGAGGCCATCCCCAGCTGGGCCTCCACCGACTTCCTTGCCCAGTGTCTCAAGTCCTCCCATCATTTGCAACAGTGGGTGCTCCACATGGCGTAGACCCCCAGGGTCCACACATCCATGGCAATGGCACGCCATATACCCTTTTTCTGATGGACACTGACCTGCAGAGAAATACACATAGTCAAAGGGATCAGTCAGACCATCCGGCATGTTACACTCATGTCCCACCATAGCCCTCACATCCCCTGACGCACAGACATTGCCCACCATACATGCAGCACACTGCTCAGGAACCTTCCACCAACCACCCCCTCACACACAGCACTCCATTCATTCATGCCCCATGCATTGTGCTCACATTGTACTCACCTGTTGGTCTGGAGGCCCATACAGCATTTGCTACTGGAGTAGGACCCCATCCACCAGCCTCTCCAGCTCCGCACCGGTGAAGGCCCTTTCCCCAGTGACTCGAGCCATGGTCGGTTCCAGACACAGGTCACAGCAGCACTTGCAGTGTAGGTCCTCTCCTGTTGAAGCTCAGGTAGCAAGTGAGTGAACAGATAGAAAATGGCAGTCACGTCCGCGGCAGTGCGTACCATCACCACCGGCGTACATCTTCATTGGTCCCTCTACCCATAGGGTCCAATAATAACCAATGAGGAGTTGTACGCCGGTACTAGACCTCCACGGCGCACAGCGTCAGCGGAATTGCCTTCTTTCCTCATGTCCCTCCATACAGGACAGGCGGGCGCCATTTCAGGGGGGAGCAGGCCATGGCACCTAACTGTGTCACAGTACACATATGCACCATTTGGGCCTATACAACAATATACTGTTACAGTCACAACATGCAATGCAGTGTAGTGTTTGGAAATATGTTATACTGACCAGGTGCTCACCGTTTTTTCCCCTAGATTACAACCGCTGCAGATGAATAGGAGATGGAGACATCCGCCTGTGTACAGACCCGTGGTGGACCTGGCAACTATGGCGGACAGGCACCTTATCCTCACCCATAGACTTGACAGGGCCACAATCACAGAGCTGTGTGCCCAATTGGAGCCTGACATGATATCTGCTATCCGTCACCCCACCGGGTTCCCTCCTCTTGTGCAAGTCCTATCTGTGCTCCATTTCTTGGCAACTGGCTCCTTCCAAGTGACAGTGGGTTTGGCAGCAGGAATGTCACAGCCAGTGGCCCTCATTCTGACCTTGGCGGGCGGCGGAGGCCGCCCGCCAAAGTCCCGCCGTCAGGTTACCGTTCCGCGGTCGAAAGACCGCGGCGGTAATTCTGACTTTCCCGCGGGCGGTCGCCTTCAGGCCGCCCGCCAGCCCAGCGGGAAAGAGGCTTCCACGATGAAGCCGGCTCGGAATCGAGCCGGCGGAGTGGAAGCTGTGCGACGGGTGCAGTTGCACCCGTCGCGTATTTCACTGTCTGCGCAGCAGACAGTGAAATACATTTAGGGGCCCTCTTACGGGGGCCCCTGCAATGCCCATGCCAGTGGCATGGGCACTGCAGGGGCCCCCAGGGGCCCCGCGACCCCCCCTACCGCCATCCGGATCCCGGCGGTCGGACCGCCGGGATCTGGATGGCGGTAGGGGGGGTCGGAATCCCCTCGGCGGCGCAGCAAGCTGCGCCGCCTTGGAGGATTCAATGGGGCGGCGGTACACTGGCGGGAGCCCGCCAGTGTTGCCGGTCCGACCGCGGCTTTACCGCCGCGGTCGGAATCCCCATTGGAGCACCGCCGGCCTGTCGGCGGTGCTCCCGCGGTCCTCCGCCCTGGCGGTCTTTGACCGCCAGGGTCAGAATGACCGCCAGTGTTCTCAATAGTGCTGACCAGAGTGTTGTCTGCCCTGATAAAACACATGTGCAGCTACATTGTTTTCCCACAGGTGGAGGATTTGGCCACAGTGAAAGCTGACTTCTATGAAATGGGACATATCCCCAACATTATTGGTGCTACTGATGGTACACATATTGCATTTGTCCCCCCCTGGAGAAATGAACAGGTTTTCAGGAACAGAAAGAGCTTTCACTCGATGAATGTGCAGATAGTGTGCCTGGCGGACCAGTACATCTCCCATGTCAATGCAAAGTATCCTGGGTCTGTGCATGATGCCTTTATCCTGAGGAGTAGCAGCATCCCATATGTGATGGGCCAACTCCAGAGGCACAGGGTGTGGCTAATAGGTGAGCCCTTGTTCCCACCCAGTGGATTTTGGTGTATGGGTATGGTGTGGGCCATAAAGGTTTTTTTTTTTTTATTGTTTTTATTCACATTTTGTCGTGGTGTAAGTACAGACAACAACATGACATTGACAGTTTCTTATCATATCATTTGCCGACGTTATTTGCTTCCCCAGTACACATTTAAGGGTCTATTATTTGTCTTATTTATGATACCTCATCCCTATGTCTGTGCCTCGCTATTGCACGTTCTCTGCCATGTACCTGGGTGTAGCCTCCCCCGGTGCCGTCTGTCATGTACCATGCTGTCTCCTACCTCCCTGTTGAACTATCTTAACCAAACTCTGAACAACGTATTAACATGATGGCGCGTGTGGGGGCATGCTAGGGATAGTTGCTGTGAGATGTTGGGGTGGACCATGCCAAGGAGGGGGCCCGGCTCTCAACTCCATCTTCATCGCTAGATTTGCCTATCAGTGTGTCAGGGGTCTCCCCAGACGCTGTATAACTACTCTCCAAACGCATTCAATACGGGGTCCGTGGAGGCCTGTATCCCGTTCTAGCTTCTCATTACACCTCCCCGCATCTATCGTGGTCCTGGCACTTTCCTTTCAGTCCACGTGACCTACCCTGCAGTTTTGTGTCGTCTATATCTCAACATTTTACTTTACATGTTAGCTGTCCCCACCTCCATGTCTCCCTCTCCCTTAACTAAACGTTCCCATTTCATCAGTATTTCTTCCCACGCCGGAGCAATGGGTGTCAGTCTCAGGCCCCACGCCAATTCACACTTTAGGGCTTGTAATTCAGCTCTGGCCCATTTCAATCCGTCTCGTCTCCATTCAACCAGGGAAGGGTTCCTGGGTGATCCCCAGCCATGTGCAATGAATCTCCTAAATAGGACCAGCGCCAGGTCCAGGAAGCGTTCCTTTACCCTCCCCATTACTAAGCCAGTTTTCAAGCCCAGCAGACATATAGCTGGGGTCTGGGTCATCTCCATCTCAAGCAATTCTTTTAGTTCCGATACCACCGCTCCCCAGCCCCTCTGAGTATCGGGACAGTGCCATACCATGTGGTCAAAGTCAGCATCCAATTCGCTACATTTGGGGCATGTCCTGGGAGCTCCTCCATATATTAGGGTCAGTCGATGTGGAATAAGGTACGTCCTGTGTAAATAATTGTATTATGTGCCAGTTCTTTCTGCCATTCCGAGTCCGAGAGATCCTTGCCCAAAGCCCTCTCCCACCTTTCCCTTTGGGGTTGTAGTGGGTCCAATACGCTTCCGACTTGTGTTTTATATAGCTTAGTTATTAAGTGAGCATCGTCTCCTGCTGTCAGCAGAAGGTGCAGTACTTGGTGTGTGGCGGGCTCCACGTTAACCGTGTCCCAGTGCTTCTTTAAATGATGTGTCAACCTCTGATACAGGAGTAACTGTCCACTCGGTACCCCTCCGCTGTCCATCAAGTCAGTGAATGGCCTCAACACCCCATCGCGGAAGAGGTCTCCCATTGTCTCCACCCCCGCCTTCACCCATGCTCTCAGTCCGGCTCCCATTCGGCTCCCGCTCTCTGTGTCTAGTAGTAGTACCGATAATCGTAGTCCAGGCGTGTAAGCCGGTCCTACACCCACCCGTCGTGTGCATCTTCTCCAGCAAGCCAGAGCTACTTTTGTCATTTTACTTTTTTCTTGGGGTTCTACGTTTCGGTGTATCATTTGCGCTATGATCTCATTGCGGTTCGTTTCGCCGCTGGTGGTGCATCTGTCAAGTCCGTTTCCTCCCGCTAACCACCTGGAGACCCATTGTAACTGGCATGCCAGATAAAAGAATTTGAAGTCTGGGACACCACGTCCTCCCTCGAGTGCTGGCCTGCTAAGCACTGTGGTGCATATTTATACTCCGTTTGCGCCGAATTTGCATCGTTTTTTTCGACGCAAATTCGACGCAAAACTAACTCCATATTTATACTTTGGCGTTAGACGCGTCTAGTGCCAAAGTTCATGGAGTTAGCGTCATTTTTTTGCGTGAACACCTTCCTTGCGTTAATTATATGCAAGGTAGGCGTTCCCGTCATAAAAAATGACTGCGATGCATATGCGTGGTATTTATACTCCCGGGCAAAAATGACGCCCGGGAGTGGGCGGGTCTAAAAAACCCGCATTTGCGCCGGATTTTAGCGCCTGGGTCAGGGTAGGCGTTAAGGGACCTGTGGGCTCAGAATGAGCCCAGAGGTGCCCTCCCCTGCCCCCAGGGACACCCCCTGCCACCCTTGCCCACCCCAGGAGGACACCCAAGGATGGAGGGACCCACCCCAGGGACATTAAGGTAAGTCCAGGTAAGTATTTTTTTTTTTTTTTTTTTGTGGCATAGGGGGGCCTGATTTGTGCCCCCTACATGCCACTATGCCCAATGACCATGCCCAGGGGACAGAAGTCCCCTGGGCATGGCCATTGGGCAAGGGGGCATGACTCCTGTCTTTGCTAAGACAGGAGTCATTTCAATGGGGGATGGGTGTCGTAAAAAAATGGCGCAAATCGGGTTGTGGCGATTTTTTTGCCTCAGCCTGACTTGCACCATTTCTGGACGCCCATACGCCATTTTCCCCCTACGCCGGCGCTGCCTGGTGTACGTCGTTTTTTTTAACGCACACCAGACAGCGCCGGCGCTAATTTTTTTGACGCAAAACTGCGTTGGCGCAGTTTTGCATCAAAAAGTATAAATATGGGCCTGTGAGCGCTGTGCGCCTTCGGCCTCCATCCCACACCAGTTCCCTGAGCAAAGTATTCAGCTCCCAGAACCACGACGCAGGGATCAACACCGGTAGGTTAACGAAATAGTAAAGGAGGCGGGGCAACATAACCATCGTAGATAATGATATTATGGCCATTATAGGTAATTCAAGTGTCAGCCACAACCTGACCGAGGTCCGGAGGGAGGAGAGCGCCTTCCCCAAGTTCCCATCTCGGAGATCTTTAACGTCCTGGAACACTTGTATACCCAGGTATTTGAATGTATGTGGTGCCCACACCACGTCCCCAGGGCATGAGGCGGGGCGGTCAGATCCTGCCGTGATAGGGAAGACAAACGTTTTGCTTCTATTTAGACGTAGTCCCGACAGGCCCCCGAAGCAGTCCAATATTTGTAGGGCCCAAGGTAGTCCAGTCTCACCGTCTCTGAGATAGATTAGGACATCGTCGGCATAGAGTGAAATTATGTGTTCGGTTTGTCCCCACTCCACTCCCTTGCCCGCTCTCTCCATCCATAACTGAGCTGCCAGTTCTCAATAGCCAGGGCAAATAATAGTGGTGACAGCGGGCAACCCTGCCTGGTACCTCTGTATATGGGGTAGGGCTCCGATATCGACTTACCCGTTCTCACTCGTGCCAGTGGGGATGTGTACAGTAGGTCCACCCATCTCACCCACTCTTCCCCTAGCCCCATCCTAAGCATCACTGTTCGCAAATAGTCCCATCGAACTGAGTCAAAAGCTTTCTCAAAATCAATTGCTAGTAACGTACCAGCTGGAGGTCGCTCTGTCCTAGGCATCTGAATATGGCAAAGAGGCGCCTGAGATTCAGCGATGTGCTACGGTTCTGGACAAACCCATTCTGGTCAGCATGGACCAACAGTGGTATATGTTGGACCAATCGATTAGCTAGGATCTTACTGAGGATTTTAAAATCACTATTCAGCATGGACAGCAGGCGAAAATCAGTGACAGATGCCTCACCTGATTTCAGTTTGGGTAAGGGCACCACCAGGGCCTCTCTAAGCGAGTCTGGCAGCTGACCGCGGTGAAGCACTTCTGCATATAGTCCCACCAACTGGGGCGCCACCAGCGCCATGTACTTTTGTAAAAGTCCATTGGGAGACCGTCTGTGCCAGGTGTCTTCCCAGGGGCTAGCTGTGTGATGGCCTCCCGGACCTCCTCCACCGTCACCGGTCCCCTCAGTTCGCCCCTTCCCTCGTGCGTCAGTATAGTCAGTGGGAGCGGTCGTAAGAATTTGTCTAGTCGTCTTTCCTCAGCCTGATTGGGGCACCGGTACAGCTTGTACTGACGCTAAATATTTCTGCGTGTAGTGGCATCTGAGCTGTTCCTCTACCTGAGAGTGGGACCTCCTTGCTTGCATATGTTCTTCTTGGTTTGGTGTGCCATTGCTCCCTTCCTTTTTACGCCTCATGTATGGTTTTCTCTAGTTTGATCAGTTTGCATTCTAGGGTGCGCTTAATCCCTACTATTTGCCCTATACTGTGTCCTCTCGTCGCCACCTTAAGTGTTTCCCATTCTATGTACCTAGAAGTGGCAGATCCCTTATTAATTTTAATGTGGTCCATCAGGAATGTGCGGAGCGTTTCTCTGTATGCTTGGTCCTCGAGTGCAGCTGGAGATAGTCTCCACAGCGGTATGGGAGGCCTGTCCTTGACTACTCTCCAAGTGAGCAATAGTGGATTGTGGTCAGATAATGTGCGTCCCAAATATTCTGAGTGGGTCATCCCCCGTGCTAGGTTGGCAGAGCACACCACCCTGTCTATCCTGGTGTATATGCGGTGTAGCCCTGAATAATATGAGTAGTCCTTGTCATCAGGATGCTGTTCGCGCCAAACGTCAGTCAGTCCCCAGTCACGCATCCATTCTCTCCGTTTTTGGGAGACTTTGTGGACTGCCGCTCCCGGTAACGGCTGGGTGGAGTGGTCCAATTCTATGTCCATTATGCTATTGAAGTGCCCCCCAAGCAGTAACTCTCCGTGTTGTTGGCGCATGAGGCGGCTCGACAAGCGCTGCATGAAGGGAATCTGGTCCTGGTTGGGGGCATAAATACTTCCCAGTACCATTGGGACTCCATGGAGTTTCCCCTCCACCAGCACAAACCTGCCCTCCTGATCTACTTCGGTAGAGACCACCTCGAAGGGGACACCCGCCCGCACCCAGACCAGCGCTCCCCTAGCATACGCAGAGTATTTAGAGGGAACACCTGCCCTCTCCATCTGCGCCTTAGCTTTTCCACCTCTATGGCTGTTAGATGGGTATCCTGCAGCATCGCTACATGTATGCCTCTCCTCTTTAGATGAGACGATATTCTGTGTCTTTTGGCTGGTGACCCCATCCCTCGTATGTTCCACGTTAGGAAACTGTAATCTGTCATGTAAAAAATCTAAGGAATTACGACCTCACCCACCACCTTCGGCATCCCACTCCCTTCCATCTGCTATCATGTGCTGCTTACATGCAATCCGCAGCCCCCAGGAGCCATCAAAACTCAAAATTGAAAACCCCAACTCCCCATCCCCAGGGCGCCTTCGGAAATGCAGGCAGCCCAAGTAAACAGTGCAACAGTGCAACTTTGTCAACCAAACAAATATAGTTCTCGCCAGTCTGAATGAGTGGACAAGAAGCCATACCTCTGGACCTGATTGCGTACAGTTACCCCAGGTCTTCCGCCGTCTGCAGAGTCACCCTTGGGGCCACCCGGAGCAGCCGGAGCCATCCACCGACGAGACCGTTGTGCCATCCGAGTCTCTCTCGTTGCTCTCCGGAGGAGATACTTCTCTGCCCATGGAGGCCGCCACTCTCAGGGCCTCTGTCCTCACAGACTACTTCTGGGATCTTGTTGGTTCAGCCCAGAGGCGGGCATGGCGATGCCGCCCCGGTAAGCTCCCCGTGTCTTTCTCTCAGCAATATCCGATTTCATGGGCCGCCCTGTTCGTCCTCCGCGGGTCTCCAGCCACTCCCATGCCTCCTCCAGGTTCTGGAAAAATTTGGTCTTGTCCTCCATTATCACTCTCAGTCTTGCCGGGAAGAGGAGTGAGTATTGGATCCCTTCGTTTCTGAGGGCCCTCTTCACTGCCATAAATGATGCTCTCTTAGTTTGGACGTCCATAGTAAAGTCCGGAAAGCGAGTTACTTCTCTGTTCGCCACCTTATATGGTCCCGCCTCTCTGGCCCTCTGGAGCAGAATGTCTCTGTCTTTATAGTGGAGTAACCTGGCAACCACTGCACGGGCGATCTTCCAGGAGCCAGTGGCCTGGAGGGGACCCAGTGAGCTCTCTCCAGTGTAAAGAATGGTGTCAATTGTCCCGGTGGTACCACGGTGCGCTGCCATTCCTCAAGAAATTCCAGCATATTTGCTCTCCGGGAGCCCTACTACCCTTACCTTGTTCCTTTGATTTCTTCCCTTCGCATACTCTGCCCTGCGCTCCAGACGCATCACTCTGTCTGTGAGACTCAGTACCGAGGCTTCTAGTTCCTTTTGTCTCGGTGTGAGGTCCGCTAGCGTGGTCTCCGTCTCTTGACTCTATCTACAAGCTTTTGGTGGTCCACTCGTAGGAGGCCCATTTCCACTGCCACCTGGTTAATGTCATGCTGTAAGGTTGCTTTTGTGTCCTTGATCGCGCCCAATATTTTGTCCAGAGTGTCTTGTACTTTGGCCTGCGTGAGGTCTCGCAGGTCCCCTCCACTGCGGTCAGCGATAGTGGTGCATTCCATTGCTTTACTCCCGCGTCGGCTCTTAGAGGTCATCGGCACAGGGCGGCCCGGAGTCTGGGACCTCAACGATGCCCGAGGTCCCCAGCCGCTACTCTGCCCACCCCGTTACCTCCAATTCCAGTGCCCCCAGTTCGGGTTCTTTTACCAGTACGGTAGCGCCCTGGCCACTCTCTGCAGGTTCCTCCGGTTAGCTATGCAAGGCGTTTTCTCACGTCTGTACTGCCCTTAGGCGGGGGCCCTCCGGGGCCGACCATGTCCATCCCCAAGGGCCGGTTCCAGGTTCAGCTCTGGGCCCCACTCTGCGTAGCCCCCAGGTTCATTTACCGATGACCCAAGGTACTCTCCTGTGCCTTGTTGGTGTGCCCAGTACACCGGTTGCTCTATGTGGTCGGCAGTTGCTGGGCTCTGCTGTCAAGTCGATCCCTCGTCAGCTCCACCTCTTACCGGGCATCCGGTCCATCGCGCCTCAATGCCCAGGGACAGCCAGGAATGCCTGGGGTGTTCAGGAGTCCTCACACCCCTCAGTTGAGGAGTATTCTGGCGCCTCCAGGCCCAGCGCCATCCACGCGGTCGGACCAAGCCAGACATCCACACCGCCGCCGGGCAGACCTGATACTCGAGTCCCCGGCCTCGAATCCCCTCCGGGCCTTGACCGCGCCGCTCTGTAACTCTCCTCCAGGAGGGTCTTGAAGTCCGGGAGTCCTCTCCGCTGCCCGGCCTCAGCCCCAACTAGGTCCCGTGTGCAGCACACACGGCGATGGTCCCAGGGTGGGGCTCGTTTATGCTGATAAATGGAAGGACCCAAAGGAGCAGATGGATTAAGCGGCCGCCATCTTGGCCGGCCTAGCCACGCCCTGTGTGGGCCGTAAAGGTTAGTGTGTGTCTAACAGTTGTCCCTCGATATTTGCAGATGAGTCTGGTTACCTAAACCTCTCATGGCTCTGACTCCTGTGAGGAATCCCAGGACAAAGGCAGAGGAATCTTACAATGAGACACATGGGCGGACAAGAAGGATTATCAAGAGGACCTTTGGCCTCCTGAAGGCCAGGTTTCATTGCCTCCATCTAACTGGTGGATCTATGTACTACTCACCCATGAAGGTCTGCCAGATCATCGTGACATGCTGCATGTGGCATAACCTTGCCTTGAGACGCCAGGTGCGATTTCTGCAGGAAGATGAGGCTGGAGATGGCGTGTGGCAGCAGTGGACCCTGTGGACAGTGAAGATGAGGAGGCAGAGGATCAGGATGAGGACAACAGAACTGCAATAATACGACAATACTTCCACTGACACACAGGGAAGACACTGGAACTTCACTTTACATTGACAGTTTTGAGTTTGACATTGTCACTGGCAGGCTGATTTTCCCACTTCTATGGCCACTCACTGTACCCTTTGGTGTCTATATTTTCAGATATCTATGCCCCACTCTGGCTCTTGGTGTGCTGACTGCAGCAAACTACAGGTCATTCCTATGTATACATTACTGTACAGTTGAATTGCAATGTTTAAGGCTTGTTAAACGAATACAAAGTTCAATCATCTGACATACTACATACTTGTATGTTTTCCAAGACTGTTTATTTAGGTGCTATTAAGTGGAGGGGGTATTGCAATGGGCTGGGGTGATGGTGGAGGAAAGTCCAGGTTAGAGTCCATTCTGTTTGTATCACAGGTGCATTGTCCAAGGGGGCATAGGAAGTGGAGCAATGGCAGTTCAAGGTTGACAGAGTGGGACAAAAGGGTGACAATCAGGAGAGTCTTATTTCCTGGCGGGGTTCTTGGCAATAGTCTCTGGCTTCAGACTGGATCACAGGGACCATTTGCAAGGTGGTTCTCCTTCTGCAGGTGGAGGGGTGATGTTGGCCTGTTGTTCCTGTGCTAGTGCCTCTCTCATGGTGTTGGCCATGTCTGCCAGCACTCCTACAATGGTAACAAGGGTGTTGTGGATGTCTTTCAGGTCCTCCCTGATCCCCAGGTACTGTCCCTCCTGCAGCTGCTGGGTCTCCTGCAACTTGTCCAGCATCTGGCCCCTCGTCTCCTGGGAATGGTGGTATGCTCCCAGGATCCCTGCAAGTGCCTCCTGGAGAGTCGGTTTCCTGGGCCTGTCCTCCCCCTGTCACACAGCAGTCCTCCCAGCTTCCCTGTTGTCCTGTGCCTCTGTCCCCTGAACCGTGTGCCTACTGCCACTGACCCCAGGTCCCTGATTGTCGTGTGTTTGTGGGGTGCCCTGGGGTCCCTGTAGTGGTGGACACACTGCTGATTGATGTGTCCTGGGTACAGAGGTATGGGCCCGCTGGGTGGGTGCTGTGCTGGTGTTTCCTGAGGGAGGAGGCTCTGTGGTGGTATGGGACTGTGCCTCGGTAACCGACTGTCTGGAGATCCCTGATGGAACAAGTTGGTCATCCAGATCCCGGCGTCCAGAGCTGCTGTCATCACTGTGGGCCTCTTCTATGGGGGTTGAATGTTGCTGCCACCTCCTCTCCGGTGACGTTCGATGGGGGACCTGTGGGGATGTAAATGCAGTGTTATTGTTTCTGCGTGTGACATCTTGTGCATGGGCTTGTTGCCCTCTATGGTTGTTATTGCCCTGGCAGCTTTGCCTTGTGTTAGTAGTCATTTGGTGGGCTAGGTAATTGTCTCTAGTGTGCATGCTTTAGTGATGGGTGTCCATGCAGGTCTGTGTTGGGGGTCCGTGCATTGGTGTTACATGCAGGGCTTGGTATTGGGATGGGTGGGTTGTGATGGTGGGGTGTATGTGAAGTGGTGGAGTGATGGTGGTGTGGGTATGTGATGGCATGCAGGTAGGGGGTTTGTTAGTAATAAAGATTTGACTTACCAGAGTCCAGTCCTCCTGCTACTCCTGCCAGGCCCCCAGGATGCATGATTGCCAGGGCTTGCGCCTCCCATGTTGTTAGTTGTGGAAGAGGAGTTGGGAGTCCACCGCCAGTCCTCTGTACTGCAATTTGGTGTCCTGCTGCCACAGAACGCACCTTCTCCCGTAGGTTGTTCCACCTCTTCCTGATGTCATCCCTTGTTCTGGGGTGCTGTCCCACGGCATTGACCCTGTCCACGATTCTCCGCCATAGCTCCATCTTCCTAGCGATGAATGTCTGCTGCACCTGTGATCCGAATAGCTGTCGCTCTACCCGGATGATTTCCTCCACCATGACCCTTAGCTCCTCCTCTCAGAACCTAGGGTGTCTTTGTGGTGCCATGGGTGTAGTGTGAGTGGTGTGTGTGAGGGTGTATGGGGTGATGTGTTGGGGTGTGTGCTGTACGGTGCCTGGATGGTGTATGGGTGATGGTGTTATGTGGCTCTGGTCCTGTGGGTGCTCTTGGTCTGTCTCTCTCAGTTGGCAAGATTTTTTAGTTGTAAGGGGTTGTGAGTAGTGTGGGTGGGTGTTTTATAGTGATGTGGGTGTGGTGTGTGTATGTGTGTCAGGTGTGTGTAGTTTGAATTGTCCAATGTGGTGTTGTTTTGTATGTGTGTGTGTATTTTGAGCACGGCGGTATGTACTGCCAATGGTTTACCGCGGTTGAATGTCCGTCGTGGTGATTCATGGGTCATAATGGTGTGGGCAGAGTTCTGTTGGCGTAATGGTGTGGGTTTTGGTACTGCCAGTTTATCACCGACCTTTGGCGTGGCGGACTTGTGTGTGTGTCTGCATAGTGATGGATTGGTATGTGGGTGTTATAATATGGGTAGTGGTATTCCGCCGCGCCGGTGGTATGTTGGCTGCAGTCAGCATGGTCGTAAGCGGTACTTACTGCCAATGTCATAATGAGGGCCTTTATGTCAAGCAACTCTTTGATACATCACTCCACTCTAGTCTACATCATACCACTACACCTTATGCCATTGCATGCTACAACACTCTACTACTCTCTATGACTGTACACTCTACACCACTCTCTGACACTGTATGACAAACCCCTTCACTCCACTCTATGACACACCACTCAATTGAATGAAATTTGAAATGAAATTGAAGCTTATAAAGGGCATCATACCAGCAGCTTTAGAGCGCTATTTAACCAGAGAGCCCACCAGCAGAATGACAGTAAGACTATCCATTGCTACAAGAGAAAAGCCAGATTATCAAATTCTACCAAATTTCCTCTTGAGGGAGTTCAATAATCTAGCCGCTACTACACAAAAATAGCATCCCCCCACATGACTTTCTGAAACCTCTGAACCTCTACCTTCTTCAGAGAGGCAGACCTCAATTATCTGTGAGAATATACCATTTAAAGGCTCTTTCCAGATACAGAGGCCCTTGGTTGTGAAGAGCTTTGTGAACCAAAGGCAGAGCTTTGAACCTCACACATTTCGCAACCAGTAACCAATGCAAAGGTCAAAACTCTTCCTTGATTGACTGACATCTAGGGATGCCCAAAATTAGATGGGGAGCTTCATTCTGAATCAACTGAAGTCTACTTAGGTTTCATCTATTAATATTGAGATGAGGAGCATTGCGGAAGTCAATGTGTGAAGTGATAAGTGCAATGACTACAGCAACTCTGAGCAGGGATGAAAGGGAAGACCTTCCTTTAGATCTTAATAATAAAGCAGCAGAAGCTAGCAGTCCTCTTCACCTCCATATCAAAAGATAGGGATGTATCAAGAGCCACCCCTAGATTTTTAGCTTCTGTAACTGGGAGGGGCCCACAGTGCCTAGGCCCCCACGCATTTGACCATAACAAATTTTGCTCACCGGGATCTCAGTCTTAATGGAATTCAGTTTAAGCCACTTCTCTTTCTTCTAGTGACTGATATCAACCATACACTGTTTGAACCTCTATGCCCCCCAGTATATCATCAGAAATAAGCACAATAATTTGTGTGTCATCAGCATACAACAAAAACTGTGAGCCAAAGTATCACAACAGTTTAGCAAGTGGGAGCACATAAAGATTGGCACACCTGTCCACTCTACAACACTCTACTCTACGACACTCCTGGTCACTTCACTCTTCAACATTCCATGCCACTCCACTCTACAACATACAACTGTACTCTGCTCTGCTTTATTTTTCGATAGGCCCCTCTACTCTATGGCATGCCACTCTACTCTATGCCACTCTGCGCTATTCCACTCTATGCCCCCGTGCTCTACGATACTCTACTCTTTGCTACTCCATTCACTATACTCCACTCTACCACACTCAATACAATTCCTCTATGTCACTGCACACCATTTTGCCCCGCTGTACCCTATGACACTCTGCTCCACTCAACTCCACTTCTCTACTCTACACCACTCCACTCTAACAAACTGTACATTATGCCACACTCTGACATGCCACTTTGCTGTACTCTACGAGCCACTACTCAAGTCTGTACCACACCATGCTATGACAGTCTACTTCACTCTGTGCCCCTTCATTTTTACACCACTTCACACTAGGAAACTCTATTCCACTGTATGATACACCACTCTAAGCCACTTTATTCCACTTTACTCCACTCTACTCCACTCTACAACACTAAGGGGGTGATTCTAACTCTGGCGGGCGGCGGAGGCCGCCCGCCAGAGTTCCCCCCTCCAGAATACCGCACCGCGGTCGTAAGACCTCTGCAGTGATTCTGGGTTTTCCACTGGGCTGGCGGGCGACCGCCAAAAGGCCGCCCGCCAGCCCAGTGGAAAACAACCTTCCCACGAGGACGCCGGCTCTGAATGGAGCCGGCGGAGTGGGAAGGTGCGACGGGTGCAGTTGCACCCGTCGCGAATTTCACTGTCTGCAATGCAGACAGTGAAATTCAAAGTGGGGCCCTCTTACGGGGGCCCCTGCAGTGCCCATGCCATTTGCATGGGCACTGCAGGGGCCCCCAGGGGCCCCACAACACCCCATACCGCCATCCTGTTCCTGGCGGCAGAGCCGCCAGGAACAGGATGGCGGTATGGGGTGTCAGAATCCCCATGGAGGATTCTATAGGGCAGCGGAAAACCGGCGGGAGACCGCCGGTTTTCCTCTTCTGACCGCGGCCAAACCGCCGCGGTCAGAATGCCCTGCGGGGCACCGCCAGCCTGTTGGCGGTGCTCCCGCCAACCCTGGCCCCGGCGGTCCATGACCGCCGGGGTCAGAATGACCCCCTAAGCTTGGTAACATGTAATGCTACAACACTATCCTTGACTTCACGGTACAACACTCCACTCTATGATACTCCACTCTACAAGACACAACTCCACTCTATGCCACTCCAGTGTACAATACTCCACTTTATGCCTCTCTACAACACTCAATGACAGTCCACTCCATGACTCTTCACTCCACCACATTCGACTCATTGACTCTCCACTGGATGACACTCCATTGTACGGCACTCCAGTCTACGACATTCCACTCCACTGCACTCCATTCTATGCCACTACACTGTACTGTATGATGCTCTGCTCCACACTACTGCACCCCAACCTAGAGCACTGCACTCTACTGAATGCCCCTTCACTCTATGCTTCTGTAATCTACTCTTCGCCACTCTATTACACTCTATTACCATCCACTCTATTACATTCAAAATTACAACACTACACTCTAAAACACTCTCCTATACTCTACAACACTCCAATCGATGACATACCACTCAACAACACACTACTGCACTGTACTGCACACTAGGCCACTCCAGTTTACTACAATGTACTTCACTCTATGCCACTCTATGACACTCTACTGGACGGCACTGCACTCAATGACGCTCAACTCCACAACACTCCACGCTACAATTTGAAACACATATTTTTATAAAAAGAAAATTGAAATTCAATTAAACAACAAGGGTAAAGACTAAGTTATAGTTAGGAAAATGTTTAAAAATGTTTGTATACAAAAATAACTTAAACTACACAAATATTAGAAACTCCAAAATTATAGTTAGAACTTAAAGCTTTATTTTCTGTTCTGGTTGAAACGTTCTATAACTTATGCACCTCCATACATAGGCCCTCATTCCAACCCTGGCGGTCATAGACCGCCAGGGTCAAGAATGACGGAAGCACCGCCAACAGGCTGGCGGTGCTTCATTCGTCATTCTGACCGCGGCGGTACAGCTGCGGTCGCCCAGCCGGGTCCGGCGGTTTCCCGCCGGATTTCCCCCGGCTGGGAGAATCCTCCAGGGCAGCGCTGCAAGCAGCGCTGTACTGGGGATTCCGACCCCCTTCCCACCAGCCTGTTTCTGGCGGTTTACACCGCCAGGAAGAGGCTGGCGGGAACGGGTGTCCTGGGGCCCCTGGGGGCCCCTGCACTGCCCATGCCACCAGCATGGGCAGTGCAGGGGCCGCCCTAACAGGGCCCCAGCCTGCTTTTTACTGTCTGCCTAGCAGACAGTGAAAAGCGCGACGGGTGCAACTGCACCCGTCGCACACCTGCAACACCGCCGGCTCCATTCGGAGCCGGCTTCAGTGTTGCAGGCCGCCTTCCCGCTGGGCCGGTGGGCGCTAACAATGTTAGCGCCCGCCGGCCCAGCGGGAAGGTCAGAATGGCCCCAGCGGTCTTTTGACCGCGGAGCGGCCAAATGGCCGTTCCCGTCGCCCGCCGGGGTCAGAATGACCCCCATAGTGTTGTCAACTCACTAGCCACACTACATTAACTATAATTTAGCCCTCTACCATGCACACTGTTCTCATAAATTATGTAATCTGAGATGTCATTACTAGGCTGTGATTTAACGTGGAAAAAGTGATGTAGTATGTAAGGGTGTAAGTTGTGCATGAGGAAAGTGTTGGTTATACTTCATGTACTCTGGCTATCAAGTTGACAATGCCCACAGGGAGCAGTATTAGTAGTTGCTCCCTGTGGTCAGGGGCAATGCAGGCTCCCGCTCCAGGCAGGAAGATGGTTGGGGTCTCTGGGGCCTTAGGGCTCCCCTCGGGTCCACCAACAATGATATGGTGGGTGCCCTGCATGAGCACCATGGCCCCAAGCTTTAAAAAATGTGGGTCCTATTAGATAGGGGTCCCAGGAGCTTATAGCAGCTTGTGGAGGGGGTCTGCACACCCCCTCTCCTTAATTTTTAGAAATGGCCCTGGGTGATAGGCTCAGGGGGACATGTGGCCCTATCCCCTTTTTATTAAAATAATATGGCCCTGAGGGATGTAGTCCCCAGGGCCTAACAAGGCTCAGGGAGAAGGCCACCTAGCCTCTTTCCCCTTTAATTTCAATGAGTTGGCCCAGGAGGATGGGGTCCCCAGGGACTAACAAGTTTCAGGGGTCCTCACAGTCACCTTCCCCTTTTATTAAAATAAACAGCTCTAGTGGCAGAAGTCCCCAGGGCCTAGCAGGGCCTTTAATTACAAAATAACAGCCCTGCAGGATGGGGTACCCAGGGCCTAACAAGGCTTGGAGAGGAGGTGCCATGTGGCACTGCTCCCCTTTAATAAAGAAAATGGCCCGGGG
Source organism: Pleurodeles waltl (assembly GCF_031143425.1). NCBI lineage: Eukaryota > Metazoa > Chordata > Amphibia > Caudata > Salamandridae > Pleurodeles > Pleurodeles waltl. Next base: position 573,870,225 of record NC_090437.1, read on the forward strand.
GTGGGGTCACCAGGGCCTAGGAAGGCTTGGAGAGGGGGACCACACAGACCCCATCCCCTTTAATTTAAAAAAATCGGCCCTATGGGATATGGTCCTTAGGGCCTAATGAGGCTTGGGAAGGGGGGCACTTGGTCCCATTCTCCTTCAAAATAAATAAGGCCCTGTGGGATGGGGTCCTACGGCCTAATGAAGCTCTGGGTGAGGGACCACATGGCACCCACTCCCCTTTAGGTCCAGCCCTCTGTCCAGCCCCCGGTCACGACTGAAGCCCTGGGCAGTCTGTGATTGGCTGGTTTTACTGGGGGTGGCCAACATGCCACTGCACACAGCTGAAGGCCCTGCGCAACGTGGGGTTAGCTGCATGCATGGGGTTGGCTGCAAGTCCTACAGCCAACCCCAGCTGTGCACAGCCAAAGCCCATGCACGGCAGAGGGTTGGATTTACGTATGGTAATTAAATATTACTTTACTTAAAAAAAATTAAATTCACTGAAAAAATCTAAAGGTTAAAGTAATGTTAGGTGAAATGTTCAGTAACAATGTAACGTAAATTTTTTAACTCTAAGTGCTACAGAATTTCATCAGTTACAGTTATCTCAAGTAACTGTAACTCATGCCCTTAAGTATAACTCACACACTTTCCAGGCACATTTTTCTTGCTCCTAATGCACCATAGCTGTATAGACATATTGAACACGTTATAAATGTTTGTATTCAAGAGCAACTCCTTTGTCCAAGTGACACGTGACTTTTATTCATTATGCTCCAGACAACTTTTTAGTTCTGCAAAAAAAGTTTCCAACAGGAGAAAGAAACTAACTTTTGTAAGCAGTCTTGACTTACAAGAGAGAATTGTGTCAGCATGACTGTTTATACTTAACATGGAATAGTGAGTGCACGAGGTACTACCCTATGTATGTGTGCTTTTTTTGTTCAGAAGAGGAGCTAGCTATAAAGTGTTCACCACAGTATGAAGGGTGCAAGTAGTATAATCTTTTCCACTTTCAGAACTTGGTTACTTTTGGCATATAGTTTTTTTTTACAACTGTTGCATAGAATGTACAGTGTTCTTTGTAGATTCCTTTCAATATTCTGTGGTCTATTTTTCATGAGAGTTTCACTGCAAACCGTGTGGTATAGATAGAGCTCTCTTCATAGAGTAAGCACTATTTACAGTAGAACCAACTAAATTTTTTTGTTTTGTTAAGGTAATATGTGTTTTATGAGAAAAGTCAACTATATTATGTATAATATTGCTGCTCAGTGTTGTCCAGTGTTGTGGCTCAGCAAGTCAGATGAGAAAATATACATGCTACACACGTTTGAAACATGCAGAATACTAGCTGGAATGACAGGGGTTAATGAGACACACACGACTTCCTTAAAAATTACATACAAATATATGAACATTGGTCAACTGCTGCAGTGGTGACTCCCAAAACTTGTAAGATATAAACCATCAAAGTAACCCAGTTAAGGAGGACAATGATTCTACCTATCCAAAGTGAAGGATTAAAAACGCTCGTTGTCAGAGCTATTGCTGTGATCCAACAAAGTAAATGTTCAGAAAACAAGGCAAAGACTGCAAAAAAAATCATATTAAGATTTTTTCCAAATCAAACTGCAGGTGCAAGAGAACAATGGCCATCTCAAAAGGTGAACACTTTGAAACAGGATGGAAAAGTGAGGGAAAGGTCCAAGTCATTCTGTCCTAAGACCCACTTTTTGTTCTGAAAAATGCAATATAATTACAAAAGCATCAGCGAAGCCAATCTAATGGCTTTGCCAATGCTTTTTGTTTTGAAGGAGGTGTGCCCTGCAAATGCAGTGGCATCCGCAATGGCCATTTCTGAATGGGTTTAGAAAAATGAAATTGTACTCACAGATGCAAGTGCATGCAATGCATCCTTTTTTACTTTGTTTATTCAGGTTTTAGATAACAAGCTGGCCCCAAACAGGTACATTGAGGGGAGTATTAGAAGGAGATGTAATCAACAGATGTTGACAGGTCAGGCACAGTACACAGCAATATACAATGTAGGCAATTAATTTAAACCCCTAATACATTGTAGTTGCTGCAGAGAGGGCAGGGTGCAGGAATGGGGGGGAGGGCAGAAGATATTGGAGATGGGAGAACAAGAGGGGGAAGAGTGACAATCAGACTTCTGTACCATATGGGACGTCATAATAGCATGAAGGTCTTAGCACAAGACATTAGCAGCAGGGAAGGTGTTGCCAGCATTGAGGTCTATTGGTGGATGTGGGGTGGGTCGCAGAGTATCACCACTGTGTCCTCCAGGTAATCCACCAGGGGAGTCTAAATGTTTGGAGGGCGTGAACCAGCCAACATCAGGTCCCAGTAAGTTTGTAACGGTTCTTGGAAGTAGGCCGCATCTCGAGCCAGCTAGTTTTTTTGGGGCACCTGTCACCCACCCCAGTGCCCTACAGTCCTTCACTTTGCAAGTAGCTAAAGCATATCTGCCAGTTTCCGACTCCTGTCTAGGACATCCTTCACATAGCTGAGCAAGGCGATCTGCTGGGAGTGGGGGACCTGAAAGTTTATCACCTCATCAAGTGTGTCAAAGCGATGCCTCTGTAATTTGGGGAGGGGGCGCAAATGTGTGCACAGCAGTATTTCCATCTTCCAGCCTGGAGGGGGGCATCAAGGTCCACCTCCCAAACCTCACATGAGTAAGGGAGCTCCACATGGGCTGTGGTCTGCATATAACTTAGTGATCAGACAGAGCGGGCAGGGTGAAGAGATTAGCACCTCTAGCACGGGAAACACTACAGGTTCCCTCAAGAAGGAGCCATGCGGGGCTAATAGCAGCGCACAGTTGAAAGAAGGTCAGTTCATGCATGAAGGTATTAAAAGGCTCCTGCTAAGCTTCTTGAGGTTCAATAAACAACCCTTCTGGATACAGGGTTCCCATATTCGTTAAGTGCATTGTGAAGAAGCAAGCATGTGTGCCTGTCTCCTCAGTGACGGGCAGCGCTGGATGTCCAATTGCAGATACCGAGGGGTGAAGAGAGAGTCTACTCGGGCCCTATGGTGAAGTTCCTTTCAAGTCCACGTCATGTAGGCCACCATGTCCAAGTGGGGTTGCAGCTGAAGGAGAGGCAGGTACAGTGCCCTGTATGGCGGGCAGGGGAGATCGCAGTCATGTTCAGGGGCAGTATAGGACTGACACTGAATAGGGTGAACCCAAAAGTGTGTGTATTGTATTTCTGCATGGTTATAATAGAATTCGATGTCCAGGGCGTAATCACTGGCCCAAGGCATATGTAGCAGATTGACAAGGGATTTGCCTGCCCTATCCCCCTCTCCATAACGGCGGGCATGCACCTTGTGTGCCAGGTAGTACACCTCCTGCCGCACCACCTCCTCAAAGTCTATAATCTTTACCCTGATCTGCATGAGAGTGGACTGGTTCATGGTTAAGAAGTATTGATGTTCAAGGCCGTGCAACTCGGCCTCAAGTGTAACAAGATCCTGTCTCAGTGTCCACAGGATCCCAAATTGTTTGGCCTTGCAGACTCCCCTGATAACCACCTTGCACCCCTCCCATAAAGTGGAGCGAGATTGAACAGAATCTTTATTGCTGTTGAAGTAATCAACTATAGCTTCCCTAAATGCTGCTGTGAAGACCTGGTCTCTAAGGGCTATGCTGGGGAGGCACCAAGAGAATGAACGCTTGGCACCCCGGGGATGTGCAATTCTAAGACAACAGAGGTATGGTCCGAGAACATTCGTGGGCAATGCTCAACCTGGCAGGTAAAGGTCTCTACATCACGAGTTGCAAACCAGAAATCTATGCTCGACCGAGCATTGTATGAAGCAGTGAAACAAGTGCCCGCTCTGTCGAGTGTATTTTTAGAACCGCAAAGTTCAACCAAATGATTGTCTCTCATTAGTGAGTGCAGCAGTGCGGACTGAGTGGGGTGTGGCAGTCTAGTCATATTATTGTAGTCTACCGCAGGATCCAGCACAATGTTGAAGTCACCACCTCACAGAAGAGCTCCCAAATCCAGCATTCCTACCAGGTGCCAAACCTCACCAAAAAAAATAGGGCAATCCGAGATGGAGCTATAGACAGATAATATGTGAAACAGGCAGTCACAGAGTATGCCAGCCAAGAACATATGACGTCCGATGAGAACTCTCAGCACCATTCTAGTATGCCAAGGCTGACCCTTCCAAATAATGATTGCCACTCTTCAGGCATAGTTAGAGAAGGGGCAACATGTCAGTCCCCAAAACAGACAGCCTTTAACCGCTTCTAAAGCAGACAGATGTCAACCTTAAGCCGGTGCATGTATGCGGCTACCAGGTGAACTTTACACGCAACATTGAGGCCTCTAATATTCCAGGTTAAGCATGTGAGGTTAGTCATGGCTGGGATTGTGGCAAGGATAAGCTGCCAACGCAAGATGGAATTTGTAAACCTGAGTGTTGCATCAGGGGAAGAGAGGGACACGGCTGATGTTGCAAATGCAGCAAGCAGGGAGCAAATCTCTGTCCTATATAAAGTACCCAACAAGCCCAGCATGAGCCAGCAGTTTGTGTAGTCATGACATGGTGCTGAACGGGCAAGGGAGGGGGGAGGAAAAGGTGATACTGGACCTGACAACAGTAAACAGTAACAGTAACCAAACAATCCACCCACCCGTGTTGACCTCCCAATTAGGCCAAAGCTGCTCATCCAACAAGTCTAACATTACCAAGGTAGAGATCATATAGAGAACGCAGGAACTCATTCTGTGGGGGCAAACAAGAGGCCCGATATCCCTCAGCCACAGAGTGGGAGGGCGGCCAGAGCAAGAGTATGCATGTGGCCAAGGCACCCATGGACGAACTCTATGCTTGAGCCACAGAGTAGGAGAACCCTAAAAAGTGTACAACAGCGATAGCAGTGCCCAGTTTATCGTCCAACAATTGTCGGAGAGGTCACAGCCCTAGATTATTCATTGAGGTGTTCAGTTCTGGAGTTTCCTGCCATCGGGGACTGCTGTGATGTAGTTTTCAGGATATTTTAAAAAAAATTGGCCACTGCTCTTGGATCAGTAAAGTAGTGGGTCTTTCCTGAAAGAAAGATTCAGAGTTTGGCTGGATAGAGGAGTGAATATTTTGTGTCAGTCTGCATGAGGGAAAAAGTAATTGGTAGAAAGTCCCTTCAGGCAGCCTGGACTGCACCTGTGAAGTCTGGAAAAATCGAGATCCCGTTACCCTGATAGTGTAGGGTTTGTCTTTCCCTGGCCAGGTGAAGAACCATGTGGCAATCCTGACAATTAAGAAGAAGGGCAATGATGGGTCGTGCAGGTGCACCAGAAGGAGTCTTGGTCCCAGGGAGCAATGGGCGTGCTCCACAATGAGCATGGTGGAAAGGGCATCCTCAAACAGCTGTAATCAATGTAGTTTTCCATCTAGCCTCTTGCCATCGACTCAGGAACTCTGATGATCCTTATGTTGTTCTTTCGTGACAGCACCTCTAAATCTTTGTTCTTATTATGGATCACTTCCAGTATTTTTTCCATTTGTAGTAGCTTCTCGTTTGAAGCTTGCTGGGCATCTTCTGAAGGTAGTTCTGAAGAAAGTAAGACATGAGAAGAGTTGTTTAAAGAACAAAAACAGTTGATGAATTGTTGCATTTCAGATATAAAGAAAATTCTCTGTTTTTACGATCTCCTGAGAGGCTTGTGAGACACTAGGGAGACGCCCAGGAGAGGAAAGACATCCCAAGGAAGGACTGTGATTATTTCATATGGGTGTCTTTATTTAGCAAAGTAAGGTTGCTTCCTTGTTGTTTCATTTGGCTATTGGGTTTTCCTGTAGTTACAGCTTTTTGACTAGCTCTCTGACTTTACTGATTTTCTGTGACGACAATGCCATCTTCTGATTCCTGTTGAGAACCCTACGCTTGATCCTGAAACTCAGCCACCCAAGCTACCAAAGGAAACCCTGGTGTGGCATTTTTGTTTAAATGAGGCCTGGTGGGAAAAATGTGTCAGCAAAATATATGTTTTGTAAATCAGCAGGGTAGCAAGAACAAGCAATACAGCATGGGAACCACTGAGATGTGGTGATATTTGAGGGCTATGCACCCTCAACACCTTGCTAGGGCTGAGTTAAACCAAGCTGCAGAGCTTGATAACTCCTCAGAGGCGTCCACTCGTTTTCACCGTGGTGACACTGTGCCTGCCAGGTTCTCACCGCTCAAGCAGATAACAACCCTGCATATCTGAACACAGCTCTTTTTTGCTGCTCATGCAAAAATATTACTTTTTCACCTGAGACAAGCTGGGCTGCACAGAACAGTCTGGGCCAGGGTCATAAATGCCCACCTTGGCAGTAGCTTTTTTCAAAACCATTATGTTGTTTTCTGTTTACTCCTAGTTTTTTGTTTTTGTTGTACCCTTTTGAAAAAAAAAAATGTTAGACATGATTAAAAAAACACAGTTGTTAAAAATGCTAATTAAAAAAGCTCTGCTTCCCTACTTTCATAATGTATGTTCTCCTTTTTTAATTCTTGATGACAGTCCTCCACGTCTACTACAAAAGGGCAGTATTTTTTGCTTTATACTCATGAGCGTTTTGCAAGGGCGTACTTTCATAATGAAATTAGCATTTTCACTGAACATATACTGTTGTAATAGATATACTGTATACACTCCAGATTTTCGCTACCCCTCCATTTTTTTTCCTGTAATCCCTCAGGATTCTCACAAGACTGTAAAAACACTTTAGAGGAAAAGTTTATAATCACTTATAATCCCCACTACTAGACTATCCTCTGAGACCTTGCATGAATTTAACTAGTGTAAACAGACACTGCCTTTCCATTCACACCTTTCGCAGACTCATTAGTATGAATAGTAGGGTGGGAATAGTACTCACCTTACATGTAATACCTCACTATTCTATACTAACTATAACAGGTAGTAACCTAAACACTGCCACATCTCCCCAGGGAAATAACCATATATTTTAGTGTTTTGGAATGCATTTCCTTGCCCACCCACAACTCTGTCCAGTGTGAATCAATGGCCTCTGTTCTCACACCTCTACTTAGAACAACACCAATATGCAGTGTTGTCTGGGAAGGGAGTCATCTCTCTAACACATCTTACCAGAGGTGAAATTACCTTTTTACTTAAAAGTCTGTTTTGCATAACATATTTAGAGACTACAATATGAAAACACTACCCTCTCACATGAGACATTTCCTGAGAGTAAAATGTGTTCAAAGTAGGCTGTGAGTAGAAACTTTTCTCTCTGCACATATCGCTCTTTATACTGATGAATGTCAAAAGTAGAGTATCAAATTCAGTATCCTCTCTGTTGAGAACTGTGGCCTGTATAACCCATGTTCATATTTCATTATAGAGGCATACTTATCTGTGTTTCAAAATCCTCCCAATGGCAACACCCATGCAAAATAGGGTGTGTACAGCAGCTGATAGCAGTGTCTATTATAGTATAAGCATGCACTTATCTCTGTGCGAAGATCCTTCCCTTGCATTACAGTTATATATGCTACAGCCTCCAACACCTCACCGTTGCATTATGAGTAACTATACCCGCATTGCAAAATAATTGGCTTCTCTGTTATCACCTCTCTGTAGTATAAAAGGTGTATATAGTCCCATTTACATACCTATACATGTAATAGCGCATTCAGAGTCCCTGGACTTTGTAGTGCGAGTTTTACTGAATTTTGCAATACTTTAATAAACTTGAAACCTATAATATGTATTAGGGAATCAAATCCAAAGTACCATTACACTTTTTTATTACAACAAAACAATTTAACAACAATACAAAACTACAACTACATTAACAAACAATGCAAACTATAACATGAAAAAACACACAACTTTAAAATACATAACATTTTTTGTGATGCTCACAGTCACCTCCTAATGATGTAGGTATCACTTCTTTTTCAGTATTTTAGCCACCTTAGCCTACCAAAGAGTCATTAGATGTGTGCTATGTTATGGCAGGCTGGGTGATAAATAAAGTCTCAGCAAGGCCTAGCTGGTCCAGAGTAAGCTCGAGCTGCTGAAGATCTCAACTGTTCAGGTGACTCCACATCCTTCATACCTGAATACACTGTGCCTAAGTAGGTAGCTATTGCTAAACAGCAGACTAATCCTGCATGCCTTAACAAGGCTTTTCTTTGCTGCCTATGTAAGCTGATTATTATTTCTTCTAGGAGACACGTTTCCATTTTTCTCCTAAAAAGACAAAATAATCAAAAAGATAAAAGTTACATACTAGTCAATAATTGATAACAGTGATATATCAGTATTTTTTATAAACATTTCTCGGTTTTTCATCCACAATCACATATTTACATCTAATGCAGCAGAAACATGTAATTTATTTTTCCTAAAAAGTTCCACACCCTCAGCCAGTGGACTGTTTTCACAAATAAATTAAAACATGCCATCAAACCTCTTTTACTAAAGATTTTTAAAGTAACAAATGTCTCTTGAGACACCTTTGCTCACCTCAGCTCTTCCCTAAAGAAATAGCAATTTCACCACTCAAGCATTTCAGACAGCTAATGCACATGTTCAAGGAGGTTCATAACAATAGTACAGCTTGTAATATTGCATTCTTTGTTTTATAATTTAAGAAACACTTCCGTTACTTACAAGTGCACACAATTTGTATATTTTATTTTTAACACAATCTGCAAACCTTGCTCACATCTTTCTAAATTCTAGTCTGTACCTCTTAAAACCTATATTAACACATGTATACCTCCCCAAACAACGTTTCACTCTGTAAACACACTGTAGAATAAATGTACCAACATTAGTACACTTACTAACACTTCACAACAAAAATTTTCAAATATATTCCTAAATACCTGAACTTGGGGAGTTCTTTCTTAAATGCAAATGACCACACTAGTCTCTTTCAACTTCACATAAATTAACTTCTGCTGAGCACAAATTCCTTCTCTTCCAATGCAGCAAGACAAGGACAAACAGAGCTATCTCTGGTTCTGCACCCATCACATCACATCACAACTTTTTTCCAGCCATGTAATGAGAATGGTAACTACTTGTTGAGCCTTGGGCTTTTTTTGTCTAACTTCCCCCCATTATGATCTTGCGGGACTCTCATAGGATTGTTAAACACCTTGTGGCATGCCTAGTGATTTTCCATGAAACCACCATAAAAATTAACCATCTACTTATCACAGTATCGATTGCTCACACACTTTCTTTCAAAAACAGGCACCAGAATATGCATTAAAACTAATGGAGTGCATGGAAAACTCATCAACTTAATTTTACTATTCGCATTCCTGTGAGAGTCCTGCGGGATCATAAAAATATATTTTTTTAATTTCATTTATTTTCCTCACAGTAGTTATCCTTTAGTCACTTCCCCTCTGAGAATGGGAGCACCCAAAAGCCTGCCTTCAACAAGGTATTTCTCTGTGTCCTGCAAGAGACTTGCAAGCTTGAACATTTAGAGGCAGATTTAAGAGCCCATCTTGCAATAATATCACCACATTTGTGAAATTTGTTTTAGGCTAATGTGGTGATATTATGGCAAAAATGACACAATAGATTTACAAAGTGGGGCAATGCATGCATTACACCACTTTATAACTCCTTGCGCCACATTATGCCGACGCCGGGCATTATGTATGCAAGGGGGCGTTCCTTTGTTAGGGGGCCCAAAAAATGACGGAATGAAATCTTAAAGATAACTTTGTGCCATTTTTGCTGACATTTTTAATGCATACTCAGAGCAGGTGTTAAAATGGGACACACCATTGTTTACAATGCTCCCCATGTACTGTTCAGGGTTAGTGTCAAAATGTTGTACATAAATAGGGTAAAAAATTCTGATGCTATTGCCCCCTACCCTGCACTATGGTGCACAGTATTTTAAACACAGCGCACACATGGTGGCGGTATTGGGGTGCTAACGGGTGCATGGAAAGTGACGCTGCACTGGGTGTAGATAGCCATCCAGGTCAGCTCACACATCTCCCCGGAGTAACACGTATAATATAGGCTATGGGCACAGACTTTTCTCCCTGCTCAAACCTCTCTTCAAGCTAATGAATGTCATTAGTAGAGTATAAAATGGAGTATCCTCTCTGTTGCCAACTGTGTCTTGGACAACCAGTGTGCATATTTGAATGTAAGGACACACTCAGCTCTCTCTCAGACCCCTCATTATGGGGACAGGCATGTGTAATAGGGTGTACACTGAGCTCTGAGCTTTTCTCCTGAGTGACAAGCATATATACTAAGATGTCCAAAAGAACTGCCATCTCCACCAGCTGACAGAAGTGCATAGTATACTATGAGAATACATTCACCTCCGTACCAAAACCTCTCTCTTGTATAAAAATCTTTATATTACAGTAGGATGAAGCACTAATCTCTCTATAATATCTTGTACATACATACACATCATGCAGTACAGTTACAGTCCTTGACTGCCACTAGACAAAACTCCATCTGTCTCTCCAGCAGAAACATTAATTGCAAGAAGTATCCTGACGTTTTTATTGCTACCGGAAAACCGGACCACAGGGAATACTGCAGCAGGTATTTTTTAAATCGTAAGTTATTGCTTAAACAGAGCCACACCCTGAGATAAGCACCCCTCCCGAGGTCAGCACCCAGTGCGGCTGCACCACTCACACTGCCCTAAAGCCAGCCCTGATAGGCACAAACAGAGGGCAGGAAAAATTACAAGAAGGCATAAATAGAGGGCAAGAAAATCGACAGGAAGGCAAAGAGGACAAGAAAACAGACAGAAAGTCACAAACAGGGGGCAAGAAACGAGCAGGAAGCTGCTAAAAAGGCAGAAACCGAGGGAAAGAAATAGCAGAAAGGCAGAAACAGAGAGCAAGAAGCAAACAGAAATGAAGAAACAGAGGGCAGTAATCAGCACAAAGACAAACAAGGAGCAAGAAAGGAGCAGAAAACTGGCAGAAAGGCATAAGCAGAGGGCATTCAACGAGCAGAAAGGCAGAAACAGAGGGCAAGAAACGAGCAGAAAGGCAGAAACAGATGTCAGGAAACAAGTATAAAACAACCCGAAAGGCACAAACAGAAGGCAAGAAATGGACAGAAAGTCATAAACAGAGGGCAGAAACTAACAAAAAGGCACTAACAGAGGGTGAGAAAGGCGAGAAAATGGTCAGAGAGGCAGAAACAGAGGTTAAGAAACAAGCAGAAAGGAATAAAAAATGTCAAGGAACAAGAATTAAATTAGCAGAAAGGCACAAACAGACAGAAGAAAGAGGAAGAAAGGCACACACTGAGGGCAAGACATGAGTAGAAAATGGTCAGAGAGACAGAAACTGAGGACAAGAAAAACAAAGGTACAAACAGAGGACAAGAGATGAGCAGGCACAGAGGGCAAGAAACAAGCAGAAAACAGTCATGGAAGCAGAAAAAGAAGGCATGAAACAGGCAGAAATGGACAAAGAGAAGGCAAGAAATTAGCAGAAATGCAGAAACAGAGGTAAGGCAATGCAGGGTTCGATCATTATAGGGTTTTGGTTGCAGGCCAGGATCGAGGTTTGGTTGCAGGGCAAGCTTGACGCTCAACCCCCGCTGTGCATGGCAGAATGCCGTGCGCAGCGTGGGGTAGGTTGGTTAGAGGGGCCGTGCTGTTAACCCCACCGCGCACTGACAAAGACCTTTTGTGGTGATTATTGTTTTAACGTATAGTTATTAAAACAACTTTACTCCAAAACAAATTAGAAATTCAATGAAAAAACAAAGATTACAGGAAGGTTATAGTTAGGGAATAGAATGTAAAAAACCATAGATATTCACTGAGAAAAATAAAGGTTACAGGGATGCTGTAGTTAGGTTCTGAATTTACTCACAGTAAACCATAGAAATTCAGCAGTTAGAGTTAGAGTGATTTCAAGTAACTATAAATCGCGCCCTCACCATGCACAGTTTTTTTCCAAAAATGTACTGCAAATATTACATTTATAATATCAATGATTACATTGATAATATCAATAATGTTATCAAAGATGTCATGAGTGCCGTAATATGTGGGGTAATTAGCAGTGCATGGCGAGGGTGCAAGTTACAATTACCTTAGGGCACACGTTATTTTACCACCCCAGGGCTTTAATGTAAAATGTGGGGACAGGAGCGTCAGGCCCCCTCCCACTGCCCTGGGGAACACCCCCCTCTGGGGCAACATTGTAGCTGGAGCAGGGGGGGACGCAAGGCCCCCCCCACATCCCTGGTCAAAATGACAGACCTTCACACTGAGCTACAGGGGTTTGAGTCCTATATATATATATATATATATATATATATCTATATATATATATATATATATATATATATATATATATATATATATATATATATATACATATACAGATATATATATATATATATATATATATATATATATGTATATATATATATATATAGATATATATATAAATATACATTAAAAAAATTAAATTGGAAAAAGCATTTTTATTGGATACAAATATCCCATTCCAAGTATATCGGACATCAAAGCCTAAAGAACTCTATCTCTCTCCCTCTCACTTTCTTTCTCTCTGTCTCTCCTCTCTTTCAATCAATTCTCCCACTCACACACTCACTCAGACACTTACAAACCCACTCACAATCCCACTCACACTCATGCACTCACTCACAGCCCCAGTCAGACCCTCACGCACCCACTCAGACCCATTTAGACAGTCATGCACCCACTGACAAACCCACTCAGACCATCACACACCCAGTCACAGACCTACCGACACCATGATGCACCCACTCACAGACCTGCGCACACACTGACATACTCATTAAAACACTGATGTATGCATTTTCACACCCAGACCGACAATCTGACAGCCACTCTCATCCCCAGATACACCTTCTCACACCTATTCTCACATCCAGAGAAGCCGCGGCCAACTGCTGCTGCACATGGCCAAAGCGTTGTGCACATCGTGGTTTTGGGTCAGGAGGTCTTGGCCACAGGATCTGGCTGCATGCCAGGTCTTGCAGGCAACCTCCCCTGCGGACCGGTGAAGATTGTGCAATGGTGCAAAGTTGGGTGCTTTTCTGGGGTTGGCTTCGGCCAGGCCCAGTGGCCAACGGTCGTGCTCAATGGTGGTTGGCTTAACGAATAGTAAACAAAGAAATGTATTGAAAAACCAAAGGTTACAGGGACGTTATAGTTAGGAAGTTGAATTTTTTTAAAAACATAGAAATTCACTTAAAAAAACAAAGGTTACAGGGATGTTATAGTCATGGTCAGATTTTAACCGTACCAAACCATGGAAATTCACCAGATATAGTTAGAGTTACCTTAAGTAACTGTACCTCGTGCCCTAAGGTAACTATAACATGCGCCCTTGCCATGCACTGCAAGTTACCCCACAAATTACGGCAATCATGCCATCATTCAGAAGATCATCGATAATATCAATGTAATATTTGCTGTAAAATTTTTGATGAAAAAACTGTGCATGGCAGGGTTGTGAGTTACTTTAGGGCACGAGTTATAGTTTCTTGAGGTAACTCTAACAATAAATGGTGAATTTCTAAGGTTTGGTACGATTAAAATCTTAGCCTGACTATAACATCCCTGTAACTTTGGGTTTTTAAGTGAAAAAAATATAAATGTATATAATTAATCTACCCATGAACATTTCTTCCTCTGTACCAAATGTACTCCACTGTGATTAGAACTCACAAGGCATAAATGTATTAAAAGTTTTCTTTTTTGTTCAGTCAAATTTCCACACTGTACATGACGGGTAGCCAACGCATTTTGGCAAACGCCTTCAACCACGTTCAGCTTTGGTATTGTAATAATTGTTGTAATCATACATTTTATATATATTATTGAACAGTTTGTTATATCTTTGACAATTTTCCAATATTTTTAAATATTTTCATAAAGATATATTTAATGTATTTCTTAAATATTGTTTCATTATATGCATTTTCTTGCCATAGAAATTGTATTTGTTTTATGTTCATTACGCAGAAATTGGTTTCATAATATAGATTTTATTTTCATTTCACATTATTGTTTGGCAGTTTTGCCACTGTTGCCTGGTGCTGGTGAACTTCTAAGGTGAGACCTATTTCAACTTACTTTTAAGGGTTTGTGAATTTGAGGGAGAAAAGGTAGGTGTAGCAGTTGGTGAATGTAGTATAGTTTTGTTATGGTTGTATTCTTTTGAAGGTAGTTGTGCAATGCTCTAGACCTACATGTAGTGTTAGTAGAGTAGGTTAGGATTTTAACTAATGTGTGTATCTTTAATTACTTTATATTGTCACATGGTAATGTTTATATGAGTTTTGTAGCTTATATATGTTTTGCAGATAGGTATTTCCTTTATTTTTACAGGTTTTTGAGTCTGCAAAAAAAAGTTATAAAATAAAAGTTTAATACTGCATTGGTATCTGTGTTTAGATACTTTTTTCAAATGAGAGGAATATATGTTGGGTCTGTTTTTAAAGCCATCATTGTATATGTTTTTTTTAGTTTTTGGGGTTTCCAGGTGTGTTTATTTATTATATTTTTTCAGACTTTTAAGGGTTGCTTTGAAGTACTGAATTTTTGCTAACTGTTAACTCTCTTTTTAAGAAACAATATATGTTTGTTATGTTTACTACATCATTATTTTACATTTCCTTGTTGATGCTTTTTAAGTATTTACTCTTTCAATTTTTTAGGTGTAATGAATACCTTGTTATGTGTATTTTTTTGTGAATGTTTTTTATATACGTGAATTTATTTGTGGATGAGTGAAAATGGAACCATGAATTAAGCTACAAAATCATAAGCAATATTTGCTATTATTATTTGGGTGGGATTGTTATTTGTTATAAAAAAATATGTTTTTATTGTAATTTTTCTATTGTATTTTGTTTCTAAATGATGCTCTGTGTATTATTCTTTTTCATGAAGAAGTGGTTTGTAAACAATTTTCTGGAATATATTTTGTTAGAATTTATAAAAAATAATATTTTTATTTGTCAGTTTTAGGGCCTCATTACGAGTTTGGCGGACCGCCAGACAGCCATGTTGGAGGTCCTAAACAGATCTCTATGTTGGCTGTGTTACAGACCACCCTGTTATGAGTTCAACAGGCAGGACCGCCGACTGGCAACCAAAAAAGACAGACCGCCAGTGGTGCGAAGGCCCAGTAATAAGTGGTTTGACCTTCAGCGCTGACAGAATATCGACCAACCACCAAACATATTACAAGCATAAAGTCACAGTGGGGGACCCCCATTTCGGTCAGCCAATGGTGGTCCAAACCACAGCGGTTTGCAGTCACCAAAGTAATACACAATGGCACATTGGGGGGATTTGAAAACAACACAGCTGACACACATTGTCACACTGGGCACACCTGCAAAAACAGTATAAGACATACCCCTTCACACAACACAAGCCTTCGCATCTCCGATGCAAAACACTGAAACCAGAGCAACCTTCGTATGCAGAACAGACACTAGGCACCACTTTTTTTCTCACCATCTTTTTTCACACCCAGCGCACACCTTTGTCATATCACACCCTTTTGCACTTCCCATCTTTAGTAAGTCACTGTCACACTTATTTTTTTCCCCACCAGGTCACATTAAAGAACATTCAGTTTTTCTGAGGAAGAGTTGAGAGTCATGGTGGATGAAATCATAAGAGTACAGGCACAATTGTTTGGAGCATAAGTACAGCACACTCCTCTCAGTAGGAAAATTAAAATGTGGGACAGGATAGTCGATAGAGTCAATGCTGTAGGCACCACCCTGTGCACAAAGGAGGACATCAGGAAGAGGTGGAACAACTTCAGGGACAAGGTTGCTTCCCTGTTAGCTAAGCACCAGATGCAAGCCAAGAAGACTGGCAGTGGCCATCCTAATGCCCCATTACATCTCCGGGAGGAGAAGGTCTTGGTCATCCAGCATCCTGAGGGCTTGACAGGAATACCTGGGGGAGTGAAATCTGGTAAGTCACAACACAAAAATAATTCACCAAAATGCCATGTCATGCATGCCCACAGCTTACCTTTTGCCATGTTTACTGTCACTCCACTCACCAGCTCAGTGTCCATAGACCTCTGTTTGGTAACTCACAATTGAAGTGTACTCACTCTCACTTGGGGAGGTGACATTTGTATAGTGTGTATAGTACAGGGAATGACATGACTACAATTCCCAGCAGGCAGTGTTACTGTTACTCAAATAACCAGCACAGTGTTTCCTTCACCAAATACACTTGTTAACTCCCAATTGAGGTGTATTCACCGAGAGGTATAACATTTGTCAAGTGTGTGTAACACAAGGAGTGACATGGCTACAACACCCAGGAGGCACTGCTTTAATGACCACAACCTACAGCACAGTGTTCTCTTCTCCAAATGGTCCTGTTTGTGAACTCCCAATTGAAGTGTGCTCACATGGGATATACCACGGCTAACTGTTGGGAAGTAGAGGGAGTGATATAACCCTAAATCCCCATTGCCCCTGTTTCTCCATAACCAAAAATCAGCCCAGGGTTCACTTGCAAAAATATTTGTGTTAGTGAAATGTATACCATTTGTCAAGTGTGTGTAGTATGAGAAAGTGACATGACTGCAAATTCTTATAGGCACTGTTTCTGTAACTTGAAACACCCGCACAGTGTTCACTTGCCCATATACCCCACTTTGTCAACTCACAAATGAAGTGTACTCCCCTGGTGGGACAACATATGGATGGTGTGTGTAGAAAATGGGAATTACATGAATGCAAAACCCAGGAGACTCTGATACTGTTACCCCAAACACCAGCACAGTGTCCTCCTCTTCTTGTTTGGTAACTCCTAAATGATGTTTACTTACATAGGAGGATGTCAGATTTATAGTGTGTGTAGTAGAAGGAGTGACATGACCTCATAGCTCAGGAGGCACTGTTTCAGTAACTCCAATTACTAGCATTGGGTTCCCTTCTCCAAATTGCCCTGTTTGTCAACTCACAAATTAAGTTTTCTCACCTGGGGGATGACATTAGACAAGTGTATGAAGTAGATAGAATAACCTGAGTGCAACTTACAGGAGACTCTGTTTCTCTGACTCTAAACACCAGAACAATATACATTTGATAGAACATCCAAATTTGGCAAATCACAACATAAGTTTACTTAGATGTGAGGATATCATTTGTAAAGTGTATATAGTAGAGGGAGTGACATAACTGCTAAGGCCAGGAGGCTCTGTATCCCTCACTCCAGACACAAGCCCAGGGTCCATATACCCAAATAGCCATATCTGTGAAATCCCAATTGAAGCTCAACACTCTGGGAGGATACCACGTGAAGAATGGTGGGATGTAGGGGAGTGAACAGAAGACAAATCCAATTTGGCCTTTTTTCCCTTAATCCAATAACAAAACCAGTTTTACTTGCCTAAATTCATCTAGTAGAGAACTTCCAAATGAAATCTGCACACCTGGGAGGATGAGAATTGTCAAGTGTGTGCAGTAGAGACAGTGACATGACTATAACTCTCAGGAGGCACTGTTTACCCAACTCAAAACACCACACTAGGGGTCACTTGATTGAATACCCTTGCCTGCTAAGTCAGATTTGAGGTTTACTCATCTGTGAGTGACCAGGATACATGTCATGTCCAACTCTGAGATGTGTCTGGCCACTAACTCCATCTTGACCTCCTAACCCAAGATGAAACTATTGAAGACAGGAAGGACACCTTATCCAGTGAACAAAACAATGATCCCAAAGCCCTCAAGATGCATCACCAGAATGGCAGCAGACACATTAACACTGCAGTAACCACATGATGACTCCTGTCACCTATAGAGCAATCTCCTGGGGGTGCCCGCATTACATTCAATTAGGCCTCAAAATGGACCAAAAGCCTAGCTTGCCTAGACACTATTTGGCAAGATGGCATTCTCAGGCCATCACCCACGGGACAAAATTTTGCACATCTCAGCAGCTGTTTCAGCCAGCAAGATCTGGCATGCTCCACAAATGCCATGTCACTACAACCGATACCATGTGTACCTGTCACAATAGAATTACCTGGAAATCAAATATGTACAAGATCTTTGTGAAATGCCACTGTAAATACTTGGTGGTAGATGTCACAATGCAACCTGTAACATTGCATCTTTCTCATCAACAGGTCGAGCTACCACTGTCCACATAGAGGCCACTGAAGAGACTGCCACTACCCCTGTGGATGAAGACCTCCGTGATGAAGATACTGCTAGACATCTGGATGCAGAGGATGGTTCTGGCCCATCTGAGTAACCTGATCAGACACCAGCAGTAATTCTCAGTGCGGCCACATCAACATCTACCAGCCCGGTTGTCTCCACATCACTGGTAACCATGCGAGCACCAACCTGTGTCCCTAGCATAGTGTCAACTATCTTGTGCCCCCTAGTCATGGATACTGAGTTGCAGCACAGCACCTCTGACAATGAAGATCCAGGAATCAGTGGAAGGGGGTACCCAGTGGCAAGGGCACAGGGCTGTGGGGGTAAAGTGCGTGGGAGAGATACTGTGGGCCAGTGGGGTGAGGCAACTGGGGCTGCTCATGGGCAGGCCACGATCAGCCACATCTTGAGGGTCTGTCAGGAGTACCAAGGTATGATGGTCCAGTATTTTCTGAACTCTGGGAAATAAAGCAGATGCAGGGGGACTTCCATCTGGAGTCACAAATGCATCACAATACCAACATGGCCTCCCTAACAGGGGTTCAGAGGGACACTAACATAACCCTGAGCAGGGATCAACAACAACACTCTACCCCTTCCTTTGGCACATCTACACCAGGCCCTTCATCGGTGAAGCCACTGGAAGGGAGACCCTGTCAAGGGAAGAACCCACACCAGACACCCTTGTCTCTGCAGCAGCAGATACCCTCCCACAAGCAGGGACATCCAGCAAGGAATCCAGGAGGTGTGGATTGCAAGACAACCACCACTGCCAGCAAGTGACCTCCTCCAAAATGACCTTTGTGTGCCACATATTCACTCTGTTGACTGCTCCTAAACCACCTTCCACTTCCACTGGAAGGAGTACAAAGGACTTTGGACTTCCAAAGGTGTGGCATCTACTCCAATGATTTCGTCCATCATGACTGACTCCTTCACCTTTCTGTCCCATCGTGCCCCAATTTTATTTCCTGCACAGAATTTCAATAAAACCACCTATCACAAAGTCATTGTCTGCTTGCTTCTGTTCCACATTTTGTTATATAGAGAAATATAGGATCATGTGAAGCAAATGGGGAAGACACAAGATACTAATGCAAGGAGGGGTATGTTACAGGTACAGCGTCCTGCAAAGGATTACTACCAACACACACAAACACATTGCTACAAGTGTCTGGTCACACCAAACATTTTTTTGTAACGTACAGCACATAGGCTGTTGAAATGTCTGGACTGTCATAGCCAAGAATGATTGACTCATATTGAGTCATGGTACACATTCCAAGGTACAGCCCACCAGACCATAGAAGGAAGGTCCTGGTCAGACATTGTCCTGTTAAATAGGCAAACAGAAAAGTGGATGGTGTCACCAGCTTGAACCTTATCACATACCGCACCAGAGCAATCCACCATCACATAAACCAAGGTACAGACAGATGGCAGTACAACATTTCCTGATCACATGCCCATCATTATCCAATGACTATGTATCTGGTGGTATGACACAAACATGTATCACTGTTGTGGCACAGGCACTGTGGCCTGCAATGATGAAACACACCTACAGCTACATACAGGTCATACAAGAAGAGTGTTTACCCAATGTGAAGGGTAAATGCCTGCTTACAATTGATAACTACAGATTTCATGCCCACATGATGACACACATGATACAATTGGCCCAAAACAGCACAATAAACACATCCAATGTGCACTTCAGACCTTCCACCCAAACGCTGTTCAAGCTGCCTTGGCACAGGCCTCATATACCCCAAATCTGTGATCCACTTTAACTGGGACAATCCATGACCACTTTCTCTGTCAGAACAGCATCAAATACCTGCCAATGGCACAACTCTGAAATTCCCACATGAGGATGCCATGGTGAAGGTACCTGTACAAATACAAAACAAGGAGTGTAGACTTAAAAACATGCCTATTTCACAAATAGCAAGCATCTGGAAATGGAATAACTTTGCAATGAGACTGCCACAGACAAAGGAGAAACATCAATGTGGGAATATGCCAAAGGCCAACTCTTCAAGTACACATGGCTAAATACTGCAGAGTATCAGCTCGCTAAATATTGCCAAAACACTCAACTTCACACATTCTCAGACCTACAGTACATTGTACAGTCACAGTCATGACATCACATGATATACTTTACTTACACTCATTAAAAGTGGCTGTTGATGAGATCTTCCCGCAAGTCAGCTCCTTCCTCTTCACCACTGTCATCCTCAATTGGCATTTCAGGATTCGCACCCGGTGACGCTGCAGGCTCCCCCCTCCTCTGGGATGTACGGGATATTCCTCTGCAGGTGATGTTTTGGAGCATGCAGCTAGCCACAGTGATCTGGCACACTTTTCTGGGTCAGTAGAGGAGGGCTCCACCAGCACAGTCAAGACAGCACTATCTGGCCTTCAGGAGCCCAAAAGCCTGCTCCCCTACCCGCCTTGTTCTTCCATGGGCCTCATTAAAGCAGACTTTCCCTAGCATAGTTGGATTTCTTTATGGAATCAACAACCAAGGATGGTTTGGATATGCAGAGTCTCCCGTTAAGGCATGGGACATATGTGCATCAATGAGTCACTCAAATTGTGATTCTAGCACCAGACATTGCACACACACAATCAGGAGAGATGTGATTTACCAATCTGCCAGGCCTTCTCTGGTTACAGATGTGACATCAGCTGGGAGATGATGCTGTTGTGCATTATAAAGGAATCATGGCCTGAAACCTGATAACAGTCACAGACCTGTGAAAAGTAGAGATCCCCCAAACACATAACTTGCACATTGATGGAATAGAAGTTCTTTCTATTGCGGTATACTTGTTCATTGGCCTTAGGTGAGACCAAACCTACATGTGTGACATCAGTGGTCCCCACCACATGTGGGATGGGTGCAAAACCATAAATTCAGCCTTCACATGGGCTAAATCCTCACGTCAGGGAAACTGGATATAGCTGTCCAGGAGTTTCAACATTGCTGAGAGTATATCCTTCAATATCAGACTGAATATACGTTGGGACATGCCAGCTGATAGGGCCACTGTATGTTGGAAGGACCCTGTGGCCAGAAAGTGCAATACTGACTTGGCTTGTACAACGGGTTGTATGCTGGTTGGATAACTAATATCTGGCATCAGATCTGGCTTCAACTGATGACATAAGTTCACCATTGTTTGCCTATTCATACTATATAGGAGTATGATGTATCAATCTTCCATGGTATGAAGGTCTGTCAGTGGACAGTAGACAGGAGGTTGTTGCATCCTACCTCTCTCTGGGTACCTATGTATGACAAGATGATTTCTAACATTACTCAGCGTGTCCACAGTAACATACATTATGCATGTCAATGATATCATGAGACAGGGCATTTCTGAATGGATAGACATGGCTATCAGTACACATCACAGCTGGATATAATGTGGCCTGCATGGTATTACACACATGTGGTCACAACATATATATGGACCAAACTCAGAGATGTTCAACAGAATTGCCCCTTGAAATGTGAATGGGTTATTTGTACCACCAAAATGAGCATCGGCGGTGGTGGACTGTGCCCTACTTTTAAATGTCATCTGTGCCCTGCAACATACTACAATGGTGTTTGAGTAGTAGGACCTACATGACATGACAGGATAAGCAAGTTTATGAGGTCAAAAATACATTTTCGTAGGCGTGACACAGTTTCTGCTGCCCTATACAGTGTTTCAGGCTGCCAAAATTTCGGCTGCCTGACCTGCTCCACTGGACATTAGGAATCGCCTGTGACCGCAAGCGGAAGTCGTCATGGCTGTAGGCGGTTGCAACTGTGCCAGACACAGCCATAGGCTAACATTGTTGCCAGTGGCAGTTGCTGGCCAATTGATGTGTCCACCTTCGGTGACGACCATGTTCATGGCAAACGTGACCACCATGTTCTGCAGATTCACTCACTTGACTCCTGACACTGCTGCCAGCAAGACCTCCATGACCTGAGCTGCTGTGTGCCACCTCTGGGAGCAATCATGCCATGTTCACCAGATGATAGGGTCACTGCCTTCTCTCCAGAGGAGCTGGAGAGGCTAGTGACTGAGGTCCTATCCCGGTATGAACAGATCTATGGCTCATCAGAGGAGCAGGTAAGTACCTCAAGTGCAAAATCTTCTCTGTACTTTACCATATTTTCACTCCTCACAGGTTTGAATGAATGAGCCCATGTGTGCCAGTTTGACTACTAATGTGCCTGTTGTTGCAGGCTGTGTGGCAGCAATGGGAGGTACAATGTGCAGGTTTTGGTGGCCAGTGCCACATGTTAAGTTCAGTAACATTGTGTTTTGTGAGGTTTTTGTGGTCCTAGATCCTCTCTGTGCTGGATGCTAGATAACTGGTAGAGGAGACATTACTGCTACCCACTGACATCTCTTTCCTCATGATTGTTGCAAAGGTCAGGCAACATGTATGTGCATGACAGCATGGTGTGCATTCATCTTGTGTGACTCAGTTGAGAGTCATGTAAGCAATGTGTTTAGTGCCACAGATCTTTCAATCCACATCTGCCCTTACTAAACTGTTGCTGTGAAGGCATATCATGACTCACTGGGCCCTTTAGGTTGCCACCCACACCACATGCCAAATTTATGTTGGCAACATTGTGTACTGTCATGCATGGATGTGATGGGAATGGAGTGTCATGTAGGTTCTGTATGCTCAGCCTGCACTGACCAAGGCCCCTGTCACATATATCTCCCAGTATTGGACCTAACTCAGGCTATGGGAGAGTCACAATGGCTATGCAACTGTAGCACTGTGCCCACTGCCTGTACCCCAGCAGATCCTGTCATGTGGCCAATATGAGGCTCTGGTGGCAAAACCTGCCCTAAATGCATCATACCTTCAACTAGATTGGGATTGGGTACAGAGATAAATCATTAATCTAGTCCATATGTGCACTTAGCATCATTGTCAGTGCATGTCTCACACTCATAACAGGTCCCTTACTCAGACAGCTCTGTTATCACCTTCCCGCAGATCATATTTTTCCTGTAAAGGCTTATTTCATAATTGACATTCCCACAATGCAGACAGTTTCTTGATTTCTGGGATGCCATGAGATGTGAGTCAGTAGCTTGGTAACATAGCAGAAGCTGTACAATGTATGCCTTTGTTAGTTTGACGCTATCACTGTAGGGTGGACACACATGTCCAAAGGAGTATTCTGTGTTACAGGCACATTCCACAGAACCCCACCCCATGAAGTGGCATGAGCCTGCATTTGTTATTCCACATGTCCACACATGGACAGGTAATACAGTTTCTGTATCCGCCATCCCAGCCCCTTTATTGCTACTCATGTGTAATGTTGGAGTTTGTACTCTGTAGGGACTGCATGCAGTGAGTCGATCTCACAGAGTGTGAATGTCTTTGTCCATTCATACCTAAGGAGTTTACCCCTCAGAAGCCACATAGGTGTGTAGTGTTTCATAGTGGCTCACGCCACAGTACAGGTTGCTACAGCATGGGCTACCTGATCTTAGTGAGCTTGCTTAGTCATTATAGGCCATGAGCTGGTTAGGGGGTTAGTCTGCAGATGGAAATATATATGTCTGCAGTCATGTCCCTGTACTTATAGGCTTGCGTGTGTCACATCTGGGGAGTATTGACAAAAAGAAAAGTCCTAGCTTGGTGTTACTGACATGTATGTGACAACCATTTGTGATGGAACTTGTGATCATGATCTCTTAATTTGTCTTTTACATCCCTGCAGGTCAACACCCATCAAAAGAAGAAACTATGGAGAGCCATCGCCCAGAGTGCCCGCTGCAGGAAAAGGTAGGAGGACCTGAGATACTGGGCCCGGAAGATCACTGAGGTCCAGCTGGGGATGTCCTCCCAATGAGGACGGGGTGCCCATCGGACCATGACCCCCTAATGGTCTGCATTCTGGTTGTGGCCTATCCAGAGCTTGATGGGCATTTGAGGGCGGCACAACAACCACAAGGGGGTGAGTACAAGGCATATTCCTCCCTCTCAAATCGCCAAGAGAATGTGTTAGGTTCTGACGGATCCCCCGGACAATTAGGGATGAACTATGTACCACACAGTAGATGAGTGATTGTTTGTGTAGATATGTCGGGGCATATTTATACGCCGTTTGCGCCGAATTTGCGTCGTTTTTTTCGATGCAAATTCGACGCAAAACTAACGCCATATTTATACTTTGGCGTTAGACGCGTCTAGCGCCAAAGTTCCTGGAGTTAGCGTCATTTTTTAGCGTGAACACCTTCCTTGCGTTAATGATATGCAAGGTAGGCGTTCCCGTCTTAAAAAATGACTCCCAGGCATGTGCGTGGGATTTATACTCCCGGGCAAAAATGACGCCCGGGAGTGGGCGGGGGAAAAAAAAACACGCATTTGCGCCGGATTTTAGCGCCTGGGTCAGGGCAGGCGTTAAGGGACATGTGGGCTCAGAATGAGCCCAGAGGTGCCGTCCTAAGCCCCCAGGGACACCCCCTGCCACCCTTGCCCACCCCAGGAGGACACCCAAGGATGGAGGGACCCATCCCAGGGAAGAAAAGGTAAGTTCAGGTAAGTATATATATTTTTTTTTTGTGGCATAGGGGGGCCTGATTTGTGCCCCCCTACATGCCACTATGGCCAATGACCATGCCCAGGGGACAGAAGTCCCCTGGGCATGGCCATTGGGCAAGGGGGCATGACTCCTGTCTTTGCTAAGACAGGAGTCATTTCAATGGGGGATGGGCGCCTGAAAAAAATGGCGCAAATCGGGTTAAGACGATTTTTTTGCCTCAACCTGACTTGCACCATTTGTGGACGCCCATACGCCATTTTCCCCCTACGCCGGCGCTGCCTGGTGTACGTCGTTTTTTTTCACGCACACCTGTCAGCGCCGGTCGGCTAGCGCCGGCTAACGCCATTCAATAAATACGGCGCCCGCATGGCACTTCAGAATGGCGTTAGCCGGCGCTAATTTTTTTTACGCAAAACTGCGTTGGGCAGTTTTGCGTCAAAAAGTATAAATATGGGCCGTCATGTGTTGTATACTGATGTGTCTTCCCTATTGGCCCAGGGATCTAGGACACACCTGTGTGTGTACAATCCACAAACCACTTTGTCTCCAAGGCCAACATATGGCTGGGTACAGTGATCAATCAAGTCCTGTTTGTTGTTGTAGTGTGTTTAAATTCAAGGCAACAGACCACTACTTTTCAATGTTACAGGCCAAAGGTAAGTAAGTGATGGATCACTGTCCTCAGCCATGTGTCTGGGTAGATGAGCATATTGCCATCTGCCACCTAGAGGCTAGTTGTCTTTAGCGTATGAGGAATATTGGCCTCACTGCAGTCTGTAATGTGAAGATAGCCATAATACATGTGATAGGGCCTACATTAAACTTTGGGTGCAGCTACAGAACAATACTTTCCCTTGGTAACTGGGGAATGTCCATTGACATGATTTATGTGAAATCAGTGTTTCCAGCATTCTTTGTGCCCACATGTCAGCATGTGTCCCTTTCTCATTAGCAAAACATTTGTAAGCTGCTGTTTCATGCATGGTCTACCTATGCTGATGGGATGATGTCTGTATTCCCTCACAAATATGTGCATAGCAAACTGTGTATAGAATAGGACATTAACAATGGGGGTGCCACAGACAGCAGTGTGTTGCCATTGTTTATTGGCTAACACATTCTCGCATGTGTCATAGCATGTCATTTGGCATGTACAACTGCAGTAGCAATGAGGTACATCACGGGGAAGACTAGAGATTTGAGCCACAATGTGAAAATCTATGCCTTTGATGTGGCATCATGTGGAAAAGTGCACTGCACATATGTAATGGATTAAGTTTGTGACCTGACTGTTGGCCAGCATCATGGAGTGACTTGCAGTTATGTTGAAATCACATGTGTTTGGGTACAACAATTCATTCACAGACAGACACCTGGGTCTGCATGACCATAATGGAGACAATGATGTAGCTATGAATTGGGCAACATGTTGAGGGACTTCAAAAAGTTCTTGCAAATCTCAGGGCCTCTGCAACATCCAAGGGACTAATGGTGTTTACTTATGCACTCAGAGTATGTCATTGTAAGGGGAGACAGACATTAGGGGGCATCCCTCCCTGACATATTGCACATGATGCCTACAGTGTCCATTCCCATGCCACATGTGTGGCCTGTTTGAGCAACATTAATACTACCTCCATGACTCTATTGGGACGGATATCCCTTGGTAAAGTGTGCATAGTAGAACTTCTTCCAATGTGGCATGAGTATTTCCATGTCAGTTTTTCCAGCCTATTGTACATTTTTCATCAATATGGAAGGATTTTCGAGCATCATTTCTTATTGTTTGGTCATTATGT
This sequence comes from Pleurodeles waltl, assembly GCF_031143425.1. Classification (NCBI taxonomy): domain Eukaryota; kingdom Metazoa; phylum Chordata; class Amphibia; order Caudata; family Salamandridae; genus Pleurodeles; species Pleurodeles waltl. The sequence goes on from NC_090437.1 coordinate 573,896,834, forward strand.
TGGTGACAAATAGATGTATGAATGCCCTTGTGTGGGATCTGTGTGGAATGAATCTGGAATTGGCCTACGGTTGTATCACAACAGGTAACTGAGTTCTGCTCCAAAGCTTTGAGGGTGATGAGGTCTCCTACTTGTTGAATGGTTATTGTGACTGCACAACTTCAGCCATGCAGTTGTAGTTGTGTGAGATCCTGATTTTCCTGTGGGCAACTATTGACAGTTCAGATGGCATGAGTGCATATGGTATGGCACATGTGTGGGCCACGTTGGTGGAGTTTGTAGCTGGGGCCTACTTGACATTGTGATAATGTTTTCTAACCAGATGATGTTTAAGTGTGACCAATGAAATGTGATGACCCTATATCTCTTTGTATTTGCAGTACCAGCACTGGCAAGTGAAGGAGATGGGGCACAGCCGCGGGAGGAAGCATCTGGCCACGAGACCTCAGGTCATTGACACAGAGGGACCCAGTGGCCCGGAGAGTGATTCGGTGCCATGCGGGAGACTGGACCATCCTTTTAATCGTCTGTATCTTCCTCCAGTGGACACTCCCTAGTGGTGGCAGAGCCATCGGGGCATACCCCAATACCATCTTTGACTGCCACCCCCTATTCTATCACTGTCCTCCCTGTTGCTCCCCATCCAGATGGCCGTGACTGCTCACCCAAGAGGGTGGGCATCTACTTTGCTGCAGGTACCCCTGCCCCAGCCTCTGTTACCCCTGCTGCCCTCAGTGAGGAGGCTCTTGACCTCCTAAGAAGTATCTCTGTGGATCAGTCAACCATTGTGAATGCCATTGTGGAAGGCATTCATGGCGCAATGGCTCACCTACAAAGATTTTTTCAGGCTCTGGCCTCCTCACTGATGGCAGTCACACACCCCCCCTCACCCTTCCTCTTCCCAATCCAAATCCCCCCTTCCCTTACCGAGCCAAAGCACACAGACTGATCCACACGCATCCGCCTCAACACACAACACCAGCACTCACAGACACAAGCATCTCAAAACTCACCAATACGAAAGCAAACAGACACTCACAGACACAACAACAATAACCACTTGCCCAGACACTCTCACCGCCCCCAGCGTTTAACATACTGAACAACAGGCATACCCGCATACACCACCACAACAGTCAGTGACACATCCACCACATTCAGCATACCCGCAGGCACCACACCAGTAAACACCCAGACATCCACCAGAAGCACCATACCCACAGATGACACCCAACCAGACACACAGACATCCACCACATCCACCATATCTGCAGACACCACATCAACAGACACACGCCCACACACACATCCACTACTCCATCCCCAACACCTCCATCTCCCAGACCCAGGACACACAAATCCACTCACTCACCCATGCAACAAATACCAACCAAACACAAGCATACCTCCCAGAAGCATGCACCCACTACATCAACACTGACATAGCAGGCAACTACTCCTTTGACCCCCCAAATCCCCACTCCTTCTGCTGACCGTCCCCCTGTGCCTAAGAAAGTTTTTTGTTTGACCTTGACCTTTCCTCTATTCCTTCCACCCCGTCCCAAACCCAAGAGGCCCTCACCCACCTCCCAGCACCTCCCTTCTGCCTCCAAACACTCCACTGCCCCCCTGCAAGCATCCATACTCCTCCCCCAAGAAGCCAACCCCTCCCAAAAAGCAGTCCACCCCTCCCAAACACAAGACCAAACCCCCTCCAAAATTTGACCCCCCACAGCTGATCCCTGAGGTGTCTGCCTGCCCGCTTGATGCCCCTTCCTGTGGAGGTTCCCTGGCAGTTAGGAGTCAACTAATGTTACCATGATGTGCCTGATACCAACACACATGGACTGGCCAATGGCCTTGAACGTTTTCTATTTGAAATTGGGTTTTTTATGGGTACACATGTGTCCTGCAATTCCTTTTCCACCTTTATGAGTAACTTGTGTTGTCTGCCTACATTTGTGTGTGTTTCAGCCAAGACAAGGGTGTATTTTCAGTGTATGGATATGTGGGTGTAAATGCAATTGTGGTGTCACAGTACTTTGTACTGTTTGGTATGGCAAGTATTTCATCTTGTTTTGTCCAATGTGAGCATGTATGGTGTTAGACTTGTCCCCCTGAAATGGATTATGTATTCATCTGACGTGTGTCAGCTTCAGTTACGTTTGCGCAGACAAGGACTGTGTTAGATTGTGCTACCTTTGTTTGCATTAGACTGTGCATATCTCCATTTCATTGTATGCACCTTGCAGCTACTTCATGTGGAGGTATGTCCATGCAGTTGGAGTTGTATGTGCTTTGTTGACTTGCACCTACACATTGTGCAGCCAGGCATGTCATTTGGGTCTAGTAATGTTTGCCCCATGGCAGGTGAGGAATGTGAGTGTGTGAGTTGTATTTGTAGATGTGATGTTGGTGTGTTGTTGGTGTTGTCTGAGACAACTGTCACTGTGCCTGAGATAAGTAGATGTGTGTTTCTGTGTAGTGCTGCAGTGCAGTGCGAATGACCTGCCCAAAGGGGGCGTATGGTGTTGGTGCATATGTCCTTCTTTGTATATAATTCTGACCGGGGACACAACGACACGTATACTTGGTGCCCGTAGCGTGACCCTAATATCATGTGAACGACACTGCAACAATCTTTTGGTCCTTTTAATAACACAGGTAGGTGTGTGTACTTACGGGCTGTTGCGAGATGGTGGCATTTTGTTGTGCACTTTTGATGATCAGCAGGAGCGGCAGGGCATGTGTGATGGGCTCCAAGGCGCCACTGGACGTGTGAGGCTGCCTGCAGGACAGTGACTCCCTTTATAGACCGCGTCTCTGCCTTCTGAGATGTGGTAGTTGGACCACCACAGCCACATTGGCAGTGTGCAACCTCATACTGTGTCCAGCAGACACTGGCTCCGCTGGCCTGTTTGTGCAGTCTTGTGACCGCAGCAGTCTGTGCTGCCTGCCAGTGCCGGCAGGATCACAGTGGTCTTTGCTCCATAGGCCAGCATGATGTCATCTGGCAGTCTGATGGTCAACTCGAGGGCGATCGGACCACCGCCACTGCCATAGGGGTCCAAGGACCACCAAACTTGTAATGAGGATCTAAGTGTTAACAGCTTTAGTTTATTGCTTATTTGACTGATACATGAATATGTTCGTTTTTTTAATTATACTGCTTTTATCCTATATACTATTGTTGGATTTGTTGGATTTTTATTTTGATAGTTTGTTTAGAGGACTGATATTATTTAAACAATATTCGTATTAGCTTGTAGCAATTTATACATCACTTTTGCTTTTTAGAGATTGTAGCCTTCAGTTGATTTACTGATTATAGGATCCTTAGCTCTTTGTAGCTTTGTTCTTCTAGTCGGATTTCTAAAAACTTGCATAGATATGGGTTTCTTGTTCCTAGTGAAGCTTGAAAGGAGTTATGCCTCCATTCTATTGTGTTATTGGTTGTGGTTTGTTTATTTAGGGTACTGTTACGTACGTTCTATCATGGAATTTAAAAATTTAAAACTTGTGTTGATGTCTGTGATTGGAGCAGTGCAGTCTATCAACCCAAGTGTATCCAAAGTAGTCCATAGGGGTCTTGGTTTTGTTTTCTCTATTATAACAATATATAGATTCAATTAGTGAATTGTAATGGTGAGCAACTTTGGTGACAGGCATGAATGTCAGGGCTATTCGTTTTTTAACTTCATATGCAAATTCATTGTGTGCACTAAGTGCAAATTTTTGCAGGTGTCTCTAAAGTCTTTGGTAAAAGTTGTAATAGCAGCCTTCTACTGCTATGTGTGGGTATATTTTCAATATGGTATGGATCATTGCTTGCTCAAAATCAATTATTATTTTCTTCTGGTAGTAGTTTTTTGGTCTCGATTTTAATTTTGTTTAAATGTTTACAATAGAGTGCACTTTTTTGTTATTTAATAGTGCATAAATTAGGGTAATGTTTGTTTCTTGTCATTGGCATTGGATTTTATATTTTTGTGTGAATGGCTGAGGGCAAGATTTGAAAGTGCCATTCATCATTGATGTTTCACATGGATTACTTTTAGTAAATTGTTTTATGTGGCATACATTATTAATCTCCGGTCCTTGTTTCTTTTTCAATGCAAGAAAAGGGAGTTTTCATGCTCCTAATAGGTAGGTGTTCTTGTAAGTTAATGTCTTTGTATGTTCTAGAAGCACGATGTGTTTGGCTTGTGGCTTTTCTAGTGCATGCAATGAATTGTTTTAGGTTTGGAATTGGTCACAGTTCTCCTAACAGGCATGTGAGAACTTTAGGAAGTACATTTTCAGAACTTTTGCTTGTGGATTCATACAAGGTAGTACTTTCTTTGCCATAGGTATGGGTAGTACAGGGCCCCTCTGTGGCACCCAGCACTGATTTTCTGCCAGCCGTTTCATGGTGGGTACCCGCCATGAAAAGTCTGGCGGAAAGAGGAATTGTGATCAGTGCCATGGCTGACCACAACTCTGATTTCCACCACCCTGTCGGGATCCATGATCCTAGTGGTGGCGCCGGTCCCCTGGTGGTGAGACCACCAGGGTTGTAATTTGGTGGTCGGACCACCAGGAGTGAGGTGGTCTGACTGTTACAGTGGGTTTGACAGTCCTCAGGCCACCAAACATGTAATTCAGCCCTCAATACTTTAGGATGTATTGCAAATAACCCCATTCGGAGTAAAAATTATATCTATATTATCAAGGACTCTGATATCTGAAAAAGCCTCCAGATATGAGGCATAAGAACATGGCTAGTTACCAGAGAGTTATTTCCTGAACATGTATTTGTTACTCTGCCAGGAAAGGACATGTTTGAAGACCTTATTTATATCCCTGAGGGAGGACTATGTGAAATACAGGGAAAGAGAAAGACTTGACAAATAGGTGTTCACCCACCATAAATTGGGATGTAGGCTGCTAAAATAAAAGATCAAAGGTGTTTACTGAGCTTTATTGACCTTTAGGCCATTTTATTTTAAGCCAAATTTGGCAAAAAAAAATGTAATATATGCCCAGTGTCGAACCCCACAGAATCCACGTCCCTCTGAAGATTCCAACCTAGCCATCTCTTCCATGCTGATTATTAATGTTAACCCACCATTGGCTCAAAGTCTTGGTAATAAGCTGTTCCACTTGATTTATCTATAATAACTTCTTGAAACAGGAGAAGATGTCACACAAACTCCAAGGAGGGGAGCGGAATAGGTGCTGAGCGAGCGCCTCCTTTGGAGTGTGTGTCACTATAAGGGGACACTCCCCCTCCTTTTGACCTGGGTCCAGTAGCCCTTCAGGATTAGGGCCTCCATAGGGTATCTCCCCACAGGTAGGCCCTGTATTTTTATAAAATCTGCACTCCTCCTAGTGGAGTAGTCCTTCTCTTGCCTCGGTAATGCATGATAATTAGGGATCTTAGGCCCTGTACAATGCCCCCAGATCTCCTTTGGCTCTTAGTAGTGGGCAGAAACATGTTGGCCAGTAATTATTAGTTAGGTGACCCAGTGAGTCTTTATTTTCATATAGGTGTCCCATCCTCTTTTCTTAACCTCACCAGCAGTCACCACGAATAAAGGTGTACTACTACACAGGAGACTCTCTAGGTGTTTTTACATTTTCCCTTTCTTAGCTGGATCCCATATACTTCCAGACAATCTGAATTTCCGCACTCCCTCCTGTTCATTTAACGGTGAGGTTGAGTCCACCCAGGTGGCACTGCCCTACCTGGGTGGGGCTAGGTGGTCATATGATGAAGCAAGACACTATGGGGGTCATTCTGACCCCGGCGGGCGGCGGGAGCCGCCCGCCTTGAGGGAACCGCTGAATGACCGCACCGCGGTCAAAAGACCGCGGCGGCCATTCTGGCTTTCCCACTGGGCCGGCGGGCGACCACCAGAAGGCCGCCCGCCGGCCCAGCGGGAAACCCCCCTCAACAATGAAGCCGGCTCCGAATGGAGCTGGCGGAGTTGTAGGGGTGCGACGGGTGCAGTGGCACCCGTCGCGATTTTCAGTGTCTGCAAAGCAGACACTGAAAACCTTTATGGGGCCCTGTTAGGGGGCCCCTGCACTGCCCATGCCACTGGCATGGGCAGTGCAGGGGCCCCCAGGGGCCCCACGACACCCGTTCCCGCCATCCTGTTCCTGGCGGTAAAAACCACCAGGAACAGGATGGCGGGAAGGGGGTCGGAATCCCCATGGCGGCGCTGCTAGCAGCGTCGCCATGGAGGATTCCCTGGGCCAGGGGTAAACCGGCGGGAAACCGCCGGTTGCCCTTTTCTGACCGCGGCTTTACCGCCGCGGTCAGAATGGCCCAGGAAGCACCGCCAGCCTGTTGGCTGTGCTTCCGCGGTCGTTGGCCCTGGCGGTCAGTGACCGCCAAGGTCAGAATGACCCCCTATATAGTGTGTGAGACCACCTAGTCCGTAAAGGAAACTTCCCTTACCACATAATTTTCCACAGCACTCAAAATGGAACTCATAGTGTGAGATTGAGGAGCCCTAGGCAAATCTTTTGCCGGCGGTTCCGTCTTATAAGTGAACCCCATACTCCTTGTGTTTATGATGTAAGTTTTAAAGAGACAGTATGGGGGGTCCTCCTTCTCTCCCTGACTTTCTTTTTGTTTTTAGATGGATGGCTTCTTCCACTGGTTCTGGAGGGGGCTTCGGCCCTGTGATGCAGATCTTGGGGAGTGCAAGGTCAAAGTCTCTCACTTGGGTGTCACACCCACAGGACTTCCTGAGGCCAGGCCGCACAACAGCCCATGGACACAGGACTACACATTGTCCGCCAGAGGTGATGGCTGCTCAGTGGTGGCACTGGTGGTGCTGCTGGTTGAGCTGGCAGTGGTGGGGGAAGCTCCAGCCCTTCCCCTGCAGCATCGGAAGGCTGCCCACTGGGGCTGGTGGCTGTGCTGGCAGTGGTGGGGGGAGGCTCCAGCCCAGCCCATGCAGCCTTGGATGGCTGAACCCCCATGGTTGGTGGTGGGGGTTCCGAATAAGTCCCAGCACCAGGCCCCCTGTTCTTCCTGCCTGCTGGGGCAGGCCCCTTGCCCTTCCTATCAGTGGGTATCCTCTCCCACCTGGAGGAACTGTCAACACTACTGTGGTCGTGGACTGGGTGGCTGAGGTACTCGCCTGGGTTCTGACCACCCTGGCCCAACGTGAAGGATGGGGGGGGAGAGTGGTAGGTAAGAGGTCAACGGTGGAGAGGAAAAGCTTCTTAGGGACATTGGTGCGGGAAGAGGGAGAAGGTTTTGAGTGGAGGAAGAGGAAGTGGTTGTAGGAGGTGTCTATCTGCTGTGTTTGGGAGCAGGTGCATGGGCTGGAGGCTGTTGTGAGGTGGATGGCTGTTGGGTGGGTGTGTGCCTGCGTTTTTGTACTTTGGGAGAAGGGCTCACTGACACACTGGGAGAGGACACAGGGGATGTGTGAATGGTAGTGGGGGTGGTGAGTGCAAGTGAGCGGTGTGTGATGATGGGCGTGCTGGTGATGGAGGTAGTGGCTGAAGATGTAGTGCATGCAGGTGTGAGTGGAGACAAGACTGGGAGGAAGGAGGGAGACGTGGAGGAGGGGGACACAGTGGAGGCAGTGGATGTTGGTATGTGTGTATGGGTATGATGCTTGTGTGAGTGCCTGTGGGATGTGTGGTGCTTATGTTTGCCTGAGCCACTTTTGTGTGTTGAGGTGTGTGCATGCTGGTCTGATGGTGTGCTTGGGATAGGCTGAGGTACAGGGGATTGGGTCTCGGTGGAGGAAGTTGGAGGGGGGAGGCTGGACACAGGGACAATGGCTGCCATCAGTGCTGAGGCCAGAGCCTGAAATACTCTCTGTTGGGTTGCCTGGCCAGAATGAATGCCCTCCAGGTATGCATTTATTTGTTGCAAATGCCTCTCACCACCTAGATGGCATTCAGAATGGTAGACTGCCCAACAGTGAGGGATCTCATGAGGTCAATAGCCTCCTCACTGAGGGCAGCAGGGCTGATTGCGGCAGGGCTGAGGTGCCTGGGGCGAAGGAGATGCCCACCCTCCTGGTTGAGCGGGCACAGGACACATGCTGAGGGGCTGCTGGGAGGGTGGTGCTGGTAGGGGGGTGGCGGCTGTACCTGTTGATGCGGGGGGCACAGAGGGGCCCACCACCACAAGGGAGCTCCCATCAGAGGAGGAGTCGCTGTCACTGCTGTCACCTCATGTCCCTGCCGTGGAGCTCCCCTCGCCCTCTGTCCCACTGGTGGCTTCTGACTCCATTGTTTCGCCCTCCAGGGCCAAGTGGGATACAGCTCTCTCCTGCTCCAGTGCCACTGCTCATCTGCCGGATGATGCTATTGCACACAAGAACAGGGAGACCACAAAAAGGGGGGGGGGAGACAGAAGAAGGACATGTTCAGTGCATGCAACACCACTACCGTTGGCGGACACTACAGACACAGCAGCCCTCTGCACTACGCCATGCACTTATTGTTCCTAGATTATTCACATGCCCATGGGGTACAAGGCCTAAGCCCGATTGCTGCACACATGGAAGTCACAGGAGCCTGACTAGGTGTAGATGGCACTAACCACTAGTGGGGTTGGGGTTCCACTGAACCTGCCTCTCAAGGGACCTTGCCTAACAAGCTCGCCCTGGCCTAGGGGAACCCACTGCCCACCTCCCCCACCCAGACACCTCGTAATGCGCGCAGAGTCAGATGAATGTGACTGTACTCACCCCCTTGTGGCTGCTGTGATGCCCTCAAGCGCCCATCCAGCTCCAGATACGCCACCGCCAGAATCCGGAACATCAGGGGGGTCATGGTGCGATGGGAACCCCTCCCACATTGGTAGGCAATCCCCAGCTGGGCCTCTGCCGTCTTCTTGCTCCACCGGCGAAGGTCCTCCCATCTTTTACGGCAGTGGGTGCTCCATCTGTAGTGGACACCCAGGGTCCAGACATCCTTGGCGATGGCACACCAAATATCCTTCTTCTGGTGGGCGCTGACCTAGAGGAATAGTACAGGGGAAAAGGAAGATCTTTACCCGTCAGGACCGTCATACTCATTGGCCCACATTTCCACCCTTGCCCAGATGCACATTCACTCACCGTCTGCTCATGAAGGCCTCAGTCCCCCCATGTATCTTCCATCCACACAACTCGAAACAGGCATTGCCCATGCAGCATGCTCACAGTGTACTCACCTGTGTGTCTGGAGGACCGTACAGTAGTGTGTACAGGGGGAGGACCCCATCCTCTAATTTCTCCAACCCCTCCGAAGTGAAGGCAGAGGCCCTTTCCCCAGACACATGAGCCATCGTCGCTTCCAGACTGAGGTCACAGCAGCACTTGCAGTGTAGGTCCTCTCCTGTTGAAGGTCAGGTATCGAGTGAGTGAACAGACAGAAAATGGCGGTCACGTCTGCGGCGGTGCGTACTGTCCCCGTCAGCGTACATCGTCATTGGCTCCTGGGAACCATAGGGTCCAATGTTAACCAATGCAAGATTGCGCTGCGGTCTTCGACCGCCTACTGCGACGGTGTAGAACGCCAGCACAGTTACCTCATATCCCCTTGTCCCACCTTACAGGTCAGGCAGCCGCCATTTCAGGGAGCCACTTGGCATTAATAATAACTGCGTCACACCTATCTAGGCCTTGCATACACACAGTAACAGGCACATTGCGTATTAATAAATGTGTGCAAATGACATTTTGTGATACCTCAGTGTAGGCTGACTCTCTGCTCGCTGTTCTCCTCCAGTGGGCACGTCCGCTGGGCCAGGTGATGAGATGGCGGCATCCTCCGGTGTACAGACCGCTGGTTGACCTGTCGACAATGGAAGAGAGATACGTAATAGTCACCTACAGACTTGATCGTGCAACAATCCATGAACTGTGTGACCAGTTGGAGCCAGACCTGATGTCAGCAATCCGTCATCCCACAGGGATACCCCCTCTAGTGCAGGTCCTGTCAGTACTCCATTTCCTGGCAAGTGGGTCTTTTCAAACAACAGTGGCCATTTCATCAGGGATGTCCCAGCCAATGTTCTCTAACATGCTGTCCAGAGTGTTGTCTGCCCTGCTGAAACACATGCACAGCTACATCGCTTTCCCTCAGGTGGAGGATTTGCCTACAGTGAAAGGTGACTTCTATGCCCTGGGACATATCCCCAACATCATAGGTGCCATTGATGGGACACATGTGGCCTTGGTACCCCCACGCAGGAGTGAACAGGTGTACAGAAACCGGAAAAGCTATCATTCGATGACTGTGCAGATGGTGTGTTTGGCCGACCAGTACATCTCCCATGTGAATGCCAAATTTCCTGCCTCAGTGCATGACGCTTACATTTGGAGAAAAAGAAGCATCCCTTTTGTGATGGGGCAACTCCAGAGGCACTGTGTATGGCTAATAGGTGAGGACAAGGACCCTATACAGTGTGGATAGGTGTCTGGGTATGGGGTTGTCCCTATGGGTTAGTGTGTGTCTAACAGTTGTCCCTCGAAATTTGCAGGTGACTCTGGGTACCCCAACCTGTCATGGCCACTGACCCCAGTGAGAAATCCCAGGACAAGGGCAGAGGAATGCTACAATGAGGCACATGGGCGAACTAGGAGGGTGATCGAACGGAGCATTGGCCTCCTGAAGGCCAGGTTCTGGTGCCTCCATATGACAGGTGGTTCTCTCTACTACTCACCAAAGAAGGTGTGCCAGATCATTGTGGCCTGCTGTATGCTGCGCAACCTGGCTTTGCGATGACAGGTGCCTTTTCTGCAGGAGGATGGTCGAGTTGGAGGTCTTGCGGCAGCTGTGGAACCTGTGGACAGTGAAGAAGAGGAGGCAGAAGAAGAGGATATCAACAACAGAAACAACGTTATCCAGAAATACTTCCAGTGAGACACAGGTAAGAAGATGTCACTGCCTCACACATCTCATACTATTGTTTGAGCTATCAGAAGTCTGTCATTTTCACCTTGTGTATGGACCCTGACTTGTCACTTTGACTTTCCATTTAACAAATGTGGGCCCCACTTTGTGCCCACTGCTATATTTCCTCCAGACCTACAGCTGTAGTGGACAATTAAATTGACATTGCTATATTCCATAGTTATTGCAATTACACATTAGTGAAAGCACAGACTGACTCCAGATTGCTTTGTGATTGATGTGTGTTTATTTCTGTGCAAATAAGTGGAGGGGGTTGTAAAATGACCAGGGGTGATGGTGGAGGAATGTCCATGGCAAAGTCCAGTCTATTTGTTTCACAGGTGTATTGTCCAAAGGGGCATAGGAAGTGGAGCAAGGGCAGTTGAAGGATGGACAGGGTGACAAAGTGGGACAGAAGGGTGACATTCAGGGGGGGTATCATTTCCTGGCAGGGGTCTTGGCAATGTTCTCTGTCTTGTTCCTGTATCTCAGGGACCGTTTGCGGGGTGGCTCTCCATCTGCAGGGGGTGGGGTACTGGTGTTGTGGTCCTGTGGCGGTGCCTCCTGTCCACTAGCATAGGCGGAGATGGAGGGCTGTTCATCATCCAGGCCAGTGCCAGGGGCCCCTTGTTGTGCCACAGTGTCCTTCCTGGTGTTGAAAAGGTCCTTCAGCACCCCTACAATGGTGACCAGGGTGGTGTTAATGGACTTCAGTTCCTCCCTGATCCCCAGATAGTGTTCCTCCTGCAGTCACTGGGTCTCCTGAAAGTTGGACGGTACCATTGCCATTGTCTCCTGGGAATGATGGTACGCTCCCATGATGTTGGAGAGGGCCTCGTGGAGAATGGGTTCCCTGGGCCTGTCCTCCCCCTGTTGCACAGCTGTCCTCCCAGTTCCCCTGTGTTCCTGTTCCTCTGTCCACTGAACCATGTGCCCACTGCCTCTGCCCCCAGGTCCCTGATTTTCTTGGGGTGGTGGGTTTGCCTGGGTTCCCTGTAGTGGTGGACACACTGCTGCTTGATGTGTCCTGGGGACAGAGGGATGGGCCCACTGGGTGGGTGCTGTGCTGGTGTTTCCTGAGGGGGGAGGCTCTGTGGTGGCTTGTGCCAGTGTCAGGGGAACCGACTGTCCTGAGGTCCCAGATGAGCCGGGCTGGACATCTTGATCCAGCTGTGCAGGGATGCTGTCATCACTGTGGGCCTCTTCTGTGGGGGGACTGGATATGTCTGGAACCTCCTGTCCGGTGACGTAGGGTAAGGGTCCTGCAGGGGTGTAAAGGCATGATTATTGCATCTGTGTGTGCCATCGTGTGCAATGGGTGAGTGACCCTGTACTCCAGTGCTTGCATTCTTGTCTAGGTCCTTGTGTGATATTTGGTTTTGGGTCTGTGTGGGTATCTGTAGTGGACGTGCTTTGGTGATGGGTGTCCCTGCTTTGGTGTTGCATGCAGGGCGTGGTATTGGGATGGGTGGGTTGTGATAGTGGGACATATGTGAGGTGTTGGAGTGATGGGGGTGAGGGTTAGGGTGGGGGTATGTGGTGGCATGCAGGTAGGGTGGGGGATATAATAGTTAAGAGTTGACTTACCAGAGTCCATTCCTCCTGCTACTCCTGCGAGGCCCTCCGTATGCAGTATTGCCAAGACTTGCTCCTCCCATGTTGTTAGTTGTGGGGGAGGAGGTGGGAGTCCACCGCTAGTCCTCTGTACTGCAATCTGGTGTCTTGAGACCACAGAACGCACCTTCCCCCGTAGGTCGTTCCACCTCTTCCTGATGTCATCCCGTGTTCTTGGATGCGGTCACACTTCCTTGACCCTGTCGACGATTCTGCGCCATAGCTCCATCTTCCTAGCAATGGAGGTGTGGTGCACCTGTGATCCGAATAGCTGTGGCTCTTCCCGGACGGTTTCCTCCACCATGACCCTGAGCTCCTCCTCAGAGAACCTGGGGTGTCGTTGTGGTGCCATGATGTGGTGTGGGTGATGTGTGAGGTGGTGTGTGTTGTGATGTGTGAGGGGATGTGTTGTTTTGTGTTGTTTGAGGTGCATGGATGTTGTGTGAGTGATGATGTTGTGTGTCTGTGGATGCTAGTGTTGTTTCTGGTGGTGTCTCTCTCTGGCCTTCTTTCGGAATTTTTGGTAGTAAGGATTTGTGGGTGATGTGGGTGTGTTTTTTTAAATATTGGATTGGGTGTGTGGGAGTGGTGTGTGTATGTGTCTCAGGTGTGTGTATTTCGATTTGTCCAGTGTGGTTGTGTTTTGTAAATGTGTGTGTATTTTGAGCACGGGGATGTGTACCGCCAATGGAATACCGCGGTTGAAAGACTGCCACGTGGATTCGTGGGTCGTGATAGCGTGCGAGTATTCCTGTTGGCGTGACGGTGGAGGTTTTCTTTTCGCCAGTTTATCACTGACCTTTGGTGTGGTGGACTCGAATGGGTATCTGTATTATGGCAGATTCCGAGCTGTGGGTCGTAATAGCTGTAGTGGAATTCCGCTGCCGCAGCGGTGTGTTAGCGGTCTTCTGCACGCGGTAAGCGGCATTTACCACCAATGTTGTAATGAGGGCCAGAATCTGTTGTACACCATCATGTATTAAACCATCATGGCAAACGCGTTCCTGAACGTAAAAGTGACATCTGTAAAATTGTAGCAGCTGAACTGTTAACATCCCCTGGCACAAACATAGAAGACTTATACCAACTTCAATAAAGGAGATACTGAAACTTGAATGTTCCTATAGGGTATTTATGCAACTTCATGGTGTCCAGTGTGGGGACTGAGGGGGGACAAATCATTTTTTTTAAAAAAAAGACGTAGCACTCGCAGCCGCCGTCCTCTCCTGCCGCCTCGCTCATCTTCCTTTCCTGTTCTGGTGTCCCAGCATTCACTGGGACACCAGAACAGGCTCCCCAGCAATCCTGGCACTGCTTCCATGTTAAAGCTAGCATGAAAGCAGCATCAGGATTGGTCTGAGTAGCTTGGACTGCCACTCAGATGCAGCCCTGGGGCCTGTGCAGTTACTCCAGTCCGGCTGTATACACAGCCAGGCTAGAGAAACGTAAGTGCGCATGTGTGTTTGGCAGGCCATTGCAGGCTGACAAACATGCATGTGCATTTAGTGCACTCATTTCCTCATACCACCTCCAGAGGCCCAGCCCCACCTCTCCATTTACATGCTGGATGAGCCAGCAGCAGAAAAATAAAACGTTATCGAAGTATCATTTTATTTTTCTACTGCTGGCTCTTTGCCAGTTGGAGATGCTCCTCTGCTATTGCGGAAGAGCCACCCTTTGGTTGCTACTTAAATCCTACAGGACCAGTTGCTGCATGCTGTAAGCATTCACTGTGAAAGTATTTTGTGCATTTGTATCAACTGGATTTTACAAAGCAAACAGCCTGCACCAATGTTCTTTGCCCTCACTATAGGGAAATCGAAGCCATTTTAATAATGTCATCTTGAAGTTCTTCGAATCAGTCCTCATGCTCTTTGACAAGCATTCCTCTGGGAAAATATATTGCATTTTCTATTGTGTATTGCATTGTACCAGATACGCTTCCAGATGTCATACAGAAGTGTTCTGCAATATGATGTGAATTTTAGAAATAGCATATACCAGATCTTCAAGCCAGTCCTCCATTCCTGGTTGTCAGCCCTGTGTGCAACATTCCTTTCGCACTGCCGCTTGTGCCAGATGTCCTCACCCTGGTTGGACATATCTAACAAGACAAGCTTCTTTTGGCCATTTGTGTCAGCCAAGCCATATGGCCTTCCGCTGGAAGCGCTGTTACACTTTGTCACTCAGTTAAGAGAGACCTCTTCTCATTTCGCCAGTCTTGCCAGACAAATATTGTGTTCTTTTGCTAGTCCTGTATCAGGGTTAACTTTTCTTTTTAAAGTCCTCCTTATAGGACCTGAAAGCTGATCTTCAAACAGTTAGCTTTACTACTGCAAAAGCAGGTGCGGCTCCTCCACTATGGCAGAGAAGCGTCACCCCCCGGCCCCCGCCAGCACCAGGAGCTGCAAACCTTTAAAAATAAAACAAAAATAATATTTTGTTTATTATCGTTTTATTTCTAAAGGGGTGGGGCCATGGGAGTGACGAGCATTGAGCGAAGTGCACGAAGATCTCCCCTCAGTGCGCATGTATGTTTGGCCGGCCGTCTCGGGCTGGCCAAACACACATGCGCATAAGGGCTCTCTCCAATCCTGCACTGTGTTGCCGGGTTGGAGACAGCAAGCCCAGGTGCCCAGTCTGTGTTGAAGCGGTCAGCCACGGTGCTCCAGCCAATCATAGGGGGTGATTCTAACTTCCCCCACCAAAATACCGCTCCGCGGTCGAAAGACCGCTGAGGGTATTTTGGGATTTGCCCTGGGCTGGCGGGCGGCCGCCAAAAGGCTGCCCGCCAGCCCAGGGCAAATCAACCTTCCCACTAAGATGCCGGCTCAGAATTGAGCCGGCGGAGTGGGAAGGTGCGACGGGTGCAGTTGCACCCGTCGCGTATTTCAGTGTCTGCTAGGCAGACACTGAAATACTTTGTGGGGCCCTCTTACGGGGGCCCCTGCCGTGCCCATGCCATTGGCATGGGCACGGCAGGGGCCCCCAGGGGCCCCGTGGCACTCCCTACCGCCATCCTGTTCCTGGCGGGCGAACCGCCAGGAACAGGATGGCGGTAGGGGGTGTCAGAATCCCCCATGGCGGCGCAGCAAGCTGCGCCGCCATGGGGGATTCTAAGGGCAGCGGTAAACCGGCGGGAGACCGCCGGTTTACCCTTTCTGACCGCGGCCAAACCGCCGCGGTCAGAATGCCCTGCGGTGCTCCCGCCGACCCTGGCCCCGGCTGTCTGAGACCGCCGGAGTTAGAATGAGGGCCATAATGTGCTTTGAGCAGCGTCATGATTGGCCGCAGGGCAGGCTGGGAGCATGCAGTGCTGCAAGGTACAGGTAAAAAAAAAATTCACTTTTTTTTTTATTTTTGTTTTTTGCCCCCACCCTGCCTCTTTTCGAAGTCGCCAGCCTCGACTGTTTGAAAGTAATTAACAATATGTCAAAATAGCTGAACTACGAAAATGATGGCAGATTGAACATGCCTCACTTTCTACCCACATTCAGGAGCAAAAGACTACAGCGGTTGATCTCCGAAAGTGAGGTGCTCACTTTCACAAGTGACATGAAGGAAAGAGACAACACCTTAGCTGCAGATATTTAATGTCAAAAGTAAGAAATGAGTCATTGTAGTGAAGAGCTCAGCTTTTCATGTGCTTGAAATTACGGTAATATAATAAAATCCATAGTTTAGGACTGCCAATGACCCCTTGATACCTCAATAATAACTATTAACTTACTCCAGTATATGCCCTGTTGAAGTTTGTGCTCTACTGTAGACTACACAAGAAAAATAATTTTGACTTTTTTCAGCACAAATCCTACACAGCTTATATTTGCTCTAACAGTAAGGCATCATTTATTTCGAAAGGCTCGGGCACTCTAGAGTCATGACACTACAACAAAAAGGGGGCTGGCCTTCTTGAAACATGGAAAATATTGTTTTATCATGAACTGGCGTAGATGGCCTTCAATTAGGACAGCTGTTATGGCACAGGCTTCCTACATATACAATCAGAATGTGAACCTGCAAAGAAAACTTCACACACTCGCATTAGGAGCAACAGCTATACCATTTGCGTATAAAAAAAACATATAGCAACCGAGCCTAGGTGCAGGTATCAAAAGTGAAAACATTTTTTTTTTTCATTTACAATGCAGGGTTTAACACGAGGTAAGCCAGCTATAAATGGATCTTGAAATGTACGTTCGTCTGTTGAAATCTGAAATGTAAGCTTTGTACTACTTACATTTTATAAGGTAGCATAAGAACATGTGCTCTGTTAGTAGTGAATGGTCGTGGACAGCTGTAAGCTTTTAAATGTGAGTAGTTCTCCTCAACCCATTTTTCGCAAACAAAAGATCAGAAAGAAAAGTCTTACTCACAACCCCTAGGTAATGAAGGAGACAGTATTGGGGTTTGTATCACCATTATACTCCATGTATGAAGTTGATGTTGATACGTCTTCCTGTCACTTGCGCCTGTCAGTGGGAACTGATGACACTTGCCCCTTTCGAAGGAATATCTGTCACAGGGTGGACTTTCCTTTTCGTCTCTGTGGCTGAGTAGCTACCTTTTGGGAGGGGTTTGTGCAGAGAGAGAGCAAAATCTCAATGAAACTTGAATGAAACATTTTTGATTTCTGTTGCCCACAGACTTCTGAGATACTGTTTGCTGTCCGAGCAGAGGCAGGAACTGTGTTACAGTGTAGCATGTCCTAGGTGAGGATAGCTGGAGAACTAATTGGTTTATGGTTTGTTGGCACTCACATCAACATCTTCCCCAATCACATCAACATCTTTCCTGTAAAAATACTGCACATCAATTTTCCAGTTAGTGAGCTGAACATGGCAGAGCAGGGAGAGACTGCACTGTTCAAAAGACCGTAAGCAGTTCTCAAGGTTACACAAAATGCTATGTACAGATCTTTGAGTGTGTTAGAATCTACTTTAGTTCTGCAATATTTATTTTTCTTCATTGAGCACGTTTAGGCTGCATTACTCAGCCTTGCCGTGCAAAGATTTAAAACTTGACAAAACATTTACAAGCCCGTATACAATTTTACTGAGAAACACTGCATACTCTTAGACAAACACTTGCTCGAAGCAAAAGGAACCAATGTCCCAACATTCCAAAATATAAGTCAAAGGTGAATCAAAAGCCAGTATGAAACCTCTCGGCATTGGTGGACAGTCTCGGAGGGCACCTAAGCTCCTGTCAACTGTAGCTATTAACTTGTGGTGGACTGTGGCCCCCACTGCTTCATTGAGATATGACATAGCATTTGGTAGTTTGATCTAATTTTACTCTTTATAGCGTAGTCTTTCTAAGTGCATTGTTGTGGGAATATTACCTTGCTGTCTCCATAAATGTAATGCAGTTTTAGTATTGCTGTTAATGTGCCATGTAGAATATTCTTTTTTGTTTGCCAAGCTACCAATTGATACGGATACCTCAAAGTAACCAGTTGAAATTTTAAGACACTATTATTTGGAATTTGCGAGGGGCTTAGCATCAGCTCGGTTCAACACTGTGTCTTTCTCTACCATACATTTACAACCTCTTCTCTTAGGCAACCTTTATAGTATCAATCTCGATTTCTTACAAGCCAGTTCTTCTTTACAAATATTTCAAGCAATTTCTCAGAAAGAGCATAATCCTCTTGTATGGCCTTTATTTTTGATTCACAAAAGACAATCTTGAAAGATCTGAAACTCTAAGGGCCAGATTTACAAGAGCCTATCGCCACCGGAGCACCACGTTTTGTGATGCTCCGGTGGAGCAATGCCCTGCGCAGTATTTACAAGGTGGCGTAAAGCCACTTTTTGTGACTTAACGTCTCCTTGTAAATACGGCCTTTTCACATGCAGAACTTTGTGTGCAAGGGGCATGCAATGGGTGTTGTGTGGGCATGCCACAGCAACACCCATTGCATTTTGACGCTGCCTCAGATTTACGATATTTCGAAAACCTGAGGCAGCACCAAAATGTTGCGCAACGAGGAGAAATGCTTTCATTTATTCATGTTTTTTACTCTTTAAGATTTTTTTGTGCAGGAAGGTGTCCCTTCCTGCACAAAAGCAATCTCCTCCTCAATACAGCCATCCTTGCACCATGGCACAAGGGTGACTGCTTTGGCACTCAGTAGCAAATTTAGTGCCGGTGCAGGGGGAAACACAGGGGTGCATTGTATTTTATAAAATGTATGCGCATGACAGCATGAGCTGTGTATGCATTTGTATGAGTCAGTTGAGAGTAATGTGAGCACTGTGCATGGTGTCACAGAGATTTTACTAACACATTTGCCCTTGCTAAACTGTTGTTTGAAAAGCATATCATGAGTCACCCTGCCTTTCAGGTTTCCAAACACACCACATACTAAATTGCTGTTGGCTACATGATGTACTGTCATGCATGGAAGAGATGGGATGGGAGTGTCATGTAGGTTGTGTATGCTCAGCCTGCAAAGACCAGGGCCTGTCAAAAGTATCTCCCAGTATAGGGCCTAGTCTAGGCTGGGGTTGAGTCACCATGTCTATGCAACGGTGGCAGTGTGCCCACTCTATGCACCAAAGCAGATCCTGTAATGTGGCCAATATGAGGATCTGGTGGCAAGGCCTGCACAGATTGCCTCATTCCTTTGATTAAATTAGGAATGGCTATAGAGGTAAGGTGCTAATCTAAACCATATGTGCAATTAGCGTCATTGTCAATGTGTGTATTTGGCTCATGAAAGGTCCCTTGCTCCCACAGCGCTGTTGTCACCTTCCCATGGGTCATATTTGTCCTGTAAAGGCTTATTGCATAAATTACAGTCCCACAGTGCAGACAGCGTGTTGACTCCTGGGAGGCCATGATATGTGACTCAGTACCTTGGTCACATAGCATAAACTGTACAAAGCATGCCTTTGTTTGTTTGATGCCATCTCTGTAGGGTGGGCACATATGTCCAAAGGAGTGTTTTGTGGTACAGGTACATAGCACAGAACCACACCCCCTGAATTTGTTATGGCACATGTCCACACATTAACAGGCAAGTGAAGGCACTTTCTGTACCCACCATGCCAGTCCCTTCATTGTTACCCATGTATAATGTTTGAGTTTGTACTCTGGCAGTTTCCTGTAGGTATTGTATGCAAAAAGATATTCTCATAGAGTAAGAATGTGTTGGTCCATTCATGCCTAAGGGGGTTACGCTTCAGAAGCCACAGAGGTGTGATGTGTTTCATAGTGGCTCATATCACAGTCACGTTGCTAGAGCAGGGACCACATGATGTCAGTGAGCTTGGTTAGTCACTTTAGGGCCTGAGCAGGGTAATGTGTCAGCCCGCAGATGGAAAAATATATGTCTGTAGTCATGACCCTGTACTTATTGGCTTGTATGTGTCACACATGGAGAGCATTGAGAAATAAGACAGTTCTAGCTTGATGTTACTGACATGTATATGACTCAAGAATTTGTGATGTAACTTGTGATCATGAGCTCTTGATTTGTCTTTCGCATCCATGCAGGTCAACGCTCAACAAAAGAATGGTTTATGGAGAGCCAAGGGCAAGAAGGTGCGGACCTTGGGGGTCCACAGCTGGCAGAGCGCCCAATGTAGGAAAAGTTGGGACGACCTTAGAAGCTGGGTCCAGAAGATTGCTGAGGTCCAGCTGATGATATCCTCCCAACATGGGCGGGATGCCTGTCCAAACATGACCCCACTAATTGCCAGCATTCTGGCGGTGGCCTATCTGGAGCATGAAGGGTTTTTTAGGGCAGCACAGCAGCCACAAGAGGGTGAGTACAGGGCACATTCTTGCCTGTCACATTGCCAAGTGAATGACTTAAGTTCTGACAGCTCCCCTGACAACTAGGGAGGAGCCATGTGTCACACAGTAGATGAGTGATTGTTTGTGTAGACATGTCATGTGGTGCATACGGATGTGCCTTGCATATTGGCCCAGGGACGTAGGACACAACTGGGTAGAATCCACAAACCGCTTGCTCTGGAGGGAAGACATATGGCTGGGTACATTAATCAAACAGATGTATGATGGAACAATGCATACACTTTCCACGCATGCCTTTACAACGCAGTAAGTGCAATGCATACGCATTTACATTTGACATTTTTTTAATTGCATGGCTCAATATCATTAACATAAAGAGATGTTAAAACACATTAGTGTAATGTGGTCACTGGAAGATTTAGGTTTTTTAATGTGCATTCTAATGTTCATGTAAAGTGCTAACATGTATTCATTAATCAAGATGTGCATTTATTCTTTAAGTTGCAATTGTTGAAGTAAATTGTATTTCTGTTTCTTTGAAAGTTAACTTGTGCTTGTATAATCATGTATTTGAAATGCACATTAAATGTTTAGTTTAAGTCAGGCTAACTTAACTGACTGAATACCTTGAATCTACATTGTGTTTTGCCTGTATAGTGTGTTTTTTTTCATTTGCAGGTGCGTTTCAAGGCTTCCTTAGCTAGTGAAAGGAGGATTATCTTATGTATTAGTTTTGCTGATAGTAAGGTCTGAAAGAGTAAATCCTGGCAAGAGACGTGAAGATTTAATGACCAGCTGAAGCCTCCTATTTATCAGGTACCAGAAATGTAGGATGCCCAATGTCGTAGTACCAGTCCGGGATCTGTGGGATAAGAAATTCATGTGATGTTGCAAATGCAGACAATGGATCCGATTTGTCCTTACAGGCGGAGGAAACTGACAACTTTCATGTTGAAGATTCTGCTTGTGTTAATTAATGCTGTGATTAGAAGTTAAGACAAACTTCCCTTAGTCTTTGAGGGATACAGACCTCTCTGCTTCCCTTCTTCTTGCAAGTGTGAAGCTTCATGCTAAACACACAGGCCCTCATTGAGACATAGGCGGTAAATGATGCTTAACGCCACGGTGACGGCCGCCAACATACCGCCGCGGTGGCGTATATCCATTTGCCATATTATGACACACACACACCAAACTGACAGAATACTGCCACATACACATATCCGCCAGTCCAATGGTCAGTGCTAAAATGACGGTATTAACACCCATACTGTTATGCCAACAAAACAATGCCCACCACATAATGACCCACGAATCATCACAACGGACATCCAATGGTGGTAAACCATTGGCGGTACACACTGGCGTGCTCAGAATTGCCACCCAAATACAAAACAACACAACATTGGCCAATAAGAGAAGCACACACCTGACACTCATACGCACACCACACCCACACACCAACAGCAGTATAAAACACACACCTACATTACACACCACCATTTGTGAATACCAAAAAGCACCACACGACTAACATGAAGACCACTAAGACAACTGCACACACACACCACAAACACCCATTCATCTGTCATGCACCCCACATCACACAACCCACCACATCACTTAACACCCTCTGCACAACACCCATGTCCCCACTAAGGAACCCATGTTTCACTGATGAGGAGTTGCGGGTCATGGTGGAGGAAATAGTCAGGGTAGAGCCACAGCTATTTGGAGCACAGGTACAGTATTTATCCATTGCCAGGAAGATGGAGCTATGGGGGAGAATCATGGACAGAGTGAATGCCATGGGACTGCATCCAAGAACAAGGCACGACATCAGGAAGAGGTGGAACGACCTACAGGGGAAGGTACGTTCCGTGGCAGCAAGGCACCAGCTCGCCATCCAGAGGACTGTCGGTGGACCCCCAACTCCTCCCCCACAGCTCACAGCATGGGAGGAGCAAGTCTTGGCAATACTGAATCCTGAGAGACTCACTGGAGTTGCCGGAGGACTGGACACTGGTGAGTCAAGATTTAAAACTTATCACCCTCATACCCACATGCCATCACACCCCCTCACCCTCACTCCCATCACTCCACTCCATCCCACACACTGCACCTACACATCTGACTAACCCCAATGCCAAGCCCTGCATGCTATACCAATGCATGGACAGCCCTCCAAGCCCTGAATAGACACCCATCACCAAAGAATGCACAGCATGGAGAACTAACAATCCCACATTCCATCACCAAACAACAAACAAAGGTGGCAGGGCAACAACAACAATAGATGGCTAGCAAGGGATGTACTATATGTCACAGACATGAAGTATAATACATCACTTACATCCCCACAGGTGCCCCAGCCAATCTCAGTGGAAGACTCCCGCATTGATGACAGTAACTCTGGACTTCAGAACCTGGCTGAGCTCCCTGGCCCATCAGGGACCACTGGTCAGTCGGCCACCCCAGCCCACTCACAGTCCACCACAGAGCCTTCCCCATTAGTATCCAACACCACAGCACCCACCCAACGCCCCCACACCTCTGCCCCAATCAGCAGTGTGCCCACCTGTACAGGGACCCTATCCACACCTCACCCTCAAGACAATCAGGGACCTGGGGTCAGTGGCAGTGGGCACACCGTTCAGGAGACACAAGCACAGGGGAACAGGGATACTGGGAGAACCGCTGTGTGCCAGGGGGAGTACAGGCCCAGGGAACAGACTCTCCAGGAGGAACTCACTAATGTCCTGGAGGCTTACCAACAATTCCAGGACAAGATGGGCCAGATCCCTACCAACATGTAGGAGAACAAGGGGCTGCAGGAGGTACACCATCAGGAGATCTGGGAGGATTTGTAGGCCCTCAACACCACCATAGTCTTCATTGTACGGGTGCTGGCAGATATGGCCAACATCATGAGGGAATGGACAGCACAACAGCGGGCCCCTATCACTAGCCAGTCTACTGACCAGCTCACCACCTCTGCTGCAGCTAGTGGGCAGGAGGCCCTGCTGCAGGACCCACAGACCACCCTCCTGCAGAAGGTGAACCACCCCACAAACGTTCCCTGCGACCCAGACAGAAGCCAGAGACACCTACCAAGACTAAGACCACTGTCAGGAAAAGAGCCCCTCCTGAATGTCCCCCTTGTGTCCCACCTTGTCCACTTTTAACTGCCTTTGCTCCCTTTCCAATGGCCCCTTGAACACTGGACCTGTGCTACAAACAGACTGGAACAATACCCTGGACTTTGCTCAACCATCACTCAATTCTATTGCACTTTTCCATCAATAATTTGCACTACAATAAACACCCTTGAACACTACCTAAGTGAAAGTGTTTGAAATGATGAAAATTTGCATATATGGAAACAGTCACATCATGTACAAATTATCTGAACACTGTGATAGCACACATTTTATGACCTGTATCTGTCTGTAGTCATCACATCAGTCACTTTTGTCATATGACCAACATTTGCAAAATTAGAAGCCATAGGGGACAGTATTTAGAGGTGCAAAGGAAGTGAATGCCATCCTGCTACAGCCACAGAGAAAACATCATTAATCAGAGGAATGGTCAGTTCCACTGTCTCACTTGTGTGTCATTGGGAGTATTGACATGTAACTGACGTTCTGTTGTCCACATCCTCATCCTCTGCATTCTCATCCTGACTGTCCTCAGGTTTCACTGCTGCCACAGGGGCATTTCCAGTCTCCTCCTCCTGTCGATAAATCTGAGGGCCAAGTTGTGCAACATGCAGCATGCCACTACTATCTGGCAGACCTTCTCAGGTGAGTAGCACAGGGATCCACCTGTCAGATGGAAGCATCTGAACCTGGTCTTCAGGAGTACGAAGGTCATTTCAATAATTCTCGTGGTTTGCTGATGTGCATCATTACAACAATTTTCCGCCCCTGTCCTGGCATTCCTCATAGGGGTCAGGAGCCACAATAGGTTTGGTTAGCCAGAGTCACCTGCAAGTATTGAGGGACAAACATTAGCCTTACACAATGGTATAGGGTCAACACCAGAAGGCATATACTGACATACATTGGGTGGGGAGTCAGGCTCGCCAATTAGCCACACCCTGTGCCTTTGCAGTTGTGCCATCACATTTGGGATGCTGCTATTCCTCAGGACGAAGGCGTCTTGCACCAACCCAGGATACATGGCAGTTGCATGGGAAAGGTACTGGTCAGCCAGGCACACCATTTGCACACTGAGTGAGTGGAAACTCTTTCGATTCCTGAACACTGGTTCATTTTGGCAGGGGGGACAAACGCAACATGTGCACCATCAATCGCCCCAATAATGTTGGGTATACATCCCACTACATAGAATCCAGCCTTCACAGTGGCCAAATCTTCCACCTGGGGGAAAGCAATGTAGCTTCACATGTGTTTCACCAGGACAGACAAAGCCCTTGCCAGCAATATTGAGAACATTGGCTGTAACATTCCTGCTGCCAAGACCACCGTCATTTGGAAAGAGCGAATAGCTAGCAAATGGCGCACAGATAGAACCTGCACAAGAGGGGGGATCCTAGTGGGATGACGGATATCAAATATCAGATCAGGCTCCAATTGACAACTAGACAGGCCAAGAACATTCCTGGACAGCAGTAAAAATGGTTCGAGGGCAAACAGATACAGTAGCCCTCCTCCACAGCCACCATTGAGTGGGAGTGGCACGGAATCCCACTGCTGGGCAGCCCCCAGCAAGCAAACACAATAGTGGATACCTAATTTATATGTGTAAGGTTCCAACCCGTCATTAAAAAATAAAGTCATCCATTGGATAAAACATGTCAGACAATGCAGATCTATTATACACTCAGGTATCATCTCCCCTAAGCGTTATACAGGAGAGACAGGGCATTGGGACACAATTGAGTTAATGTTAGCCACCCCATATCCAGTTAAAGGTCTGAAATCCCTGGAGGACCGCAAACCACCACACAATGGCTCAAATATTATTCTTAAAAACACCTAGCCCGAACGAAGCACTTCAGCCAAGGGGTTACTTACTACCCTTGAAAAGGGGATATCTAATATGGGTCCTGTGGAGCTAGTTCCATCTCTAAGAGCCCTTCCCGCAGGCACTACCAGCAGGAAGCTTGCGAACCTGGACAAAAAGCAGAGATCACTGAGGAAAATGCAAGGCGATGATCTCTCAGACATTGATTGACTATAGGTAGCAGCAGCCCCCCTGAACATTATCCTATTGCCCGAGGGCGGTAACTCCCAAATGGGATCAAAAGGGTACCCTGAACTGAATATCCTGGGGGGGCACAAACAGGATGGGAGTTCCGACGTAGCAGATGACACTAGAAAATCGAACACAACACCTAACTCTGTGGTCTCCTGTAATATGCTCGCAGGAACTAAGTCCTTCCACTAGGCATTAATTACATGGAACGTAGTGGGCATACCGAACAAGATTGATGATGCTGAATGGGGCTTGTTTATTGATACCTATAGTATTTGTTTATTCCAGGAAACATGGGCTACCACAAATATGCATAGGCAGGGGTATACTTCATTTTGTAAGGAGGCTAGCCCGTTCATCTGCAGGGAGGGCAGAAGTGGACCTCATTATGTGGCATAAAAATTTCCCAGGTGGGAGAAGTGAAGGAAATCCATGTTGAATCAGCTGACATTTTGGCAGTCTCAATCAAACTGAAACAGGGACCCCTGCTCCTGTGTTTTAACCTTTACAATTGACCAAGTCTTCCTAGTCAAACCACAAAAAACATCAGCCTGTTAAATGCTCTTGTGGCAGAATTACTTCCCTCACACTTCGCCTTCATAGCTGGAGATTTTAATGTATTCTTAGAGCCTGACTCCCTTTTATCTGAGTTAACGCAGGAAGAGGACACCCTGTGGGGAATTCCACCCCTCTCTATGATGAGGAAACAGCCTAAGTCCAGTAGCAGGGGCTGCAGTTCATGGATTTAATGCTAACACACGTCCTACGTCCGGGAAATGGGCACTTTCCCTCAGATACCCCAGCAAATCCCACTTTTTCCAGAGGGACTTATAGTAGTCTAATCGATTACTTGCTTATAGTCATAAGGATCTGGCAGGAGATCAAGGATCTCAGGGTGGGAGAGCAATGTAACAGCGACCATTCCCCCCTCAGGGTAGAGCGGGAGAGGTGGTTCTCTGATAACAGGGCAAGTCAACAAGAACAAGAGGTCATGCCTCCTTTAGTGGTGGCAAGTAATCAGCGTACATTAAGATGGAACATTTTTAAGAACTCAGGTGTTTTAGTGGCTAGAATGCATGACTTAGTTTCTAATCCACTACCGGTCCATATATCTAGTGCATAATCATCAACTCAGATCATGGCAAAACATGCAAAGCTGTTTGCTTCCCTGAAAGCTCTTTTTAACAGAGAGAACAAAGGAAAAGAAAAAAGCTCAGAGCAGGCAATCACAGCAGATGGTTTGATAATACTTGCAAAAAAAGGCAAGTGTAGACTTCTGGAAGCAATAAGGAGACAGGATAAACCAAAGATAATCTTGGCGAGGTACGAGTATGCTGTTGCAATAAAGACTAGTAAGGCGCAGTGGGAGGCGGCCACATGACAGGAACTGTTGATAGCAGCCAAGGGTAATAACGCAAAGGGGTTTTGGTTTCCCAAAATGGGCGTAGTGAAAGTTCCAGACGTGACTGCCATATCTCTGCAGAAAACTGGATTCTCCACTTCACTGAACTCTATAGTCAGGAGTCTGTTTCCCAAATGGGTATAGAAAGCCTAGATGCGAGTCAGATTGAATGGGCAGATGTGATCACTCATCATGGCTCAAAAACCTGGGAAGGCACCTGGGCTATACAGAGTACCATCTGACCTGTACAAGTCTGACCTGAAACTCTGGGGCCCCAATATAAATGGCGTGTTTAATGCCATCTTGAAGGGTAGCAATCTCCCTCACTCTTGGAAAGGTCCAATAATTGTTCCTATTAACAAGAAAGGGGACAAATCGGTCCCGGGCAATAATAGACCGATTAGTCTCCTAGATAACCTGCGGAAAATATTCTCCCACCAAGTCTTGGGTAGACTTAGGGAATGGATGGATAAGAACAATGTCCTAAGCCACCTGCAGGCGGGCTTCAGGCAGAAGACGGCTACAGTTGACCAGATCTTTTGCTTTCTTACAATTAAGTGGAAGACAGTGGATCTGGATGCTGGGAGGTTGTTTGTCACCTTTGTGGACCTCAAGTCTGCTTTTGACTTGGTTCCCCGGCTCAAACTATGGGAGATCTTGGGTAAAACT
Source organism: Pleurodeles waltl (assembly GCF_031143425.1). Classification (NCBI taxonomy): domain Eukaryota; kingdom Metazoa; phylum Chordata; class Amphibia; order Caudata; family Salamandridae; genus Pleurodeles; species Pleurodeles waltl. The sequence continues at coordinate 573,924,408 of NC_090437.1, forward strand.
GGTGTGCCTGGGCCTTTGTTAATTCTGATCCTGGAACTGTATTCCGAGAGTTATGCTAGAATAACGTGGGGAATATATGGTGAACTATCGGAAGAGTTCCCCATACAGAAAGGTGTTAGGCAGGGTTGTGTGTTGGCCCCTACACTTTTTCTACTTTTTATTAACGCCTGTATCACCTACTTATAAGATTGTGAAAACAAGGCCACCAAACTGGGTGGAACAAATACATCATGCCTACTGTTTGCTGATAACACTCTATTATTATCTCAAACTGCCTCTGGACTATCCAGGCTCCTGGAGAAATTTTGGGGTTTTTATGGGGATCATGGTCTTCAAATAAATAACACCAAAAACGAATATATGGTTTTTGGTGACCCAAAGCATAGAGTAAAGAAAAGCATATTATTGGATGGTGAGATTCTCAAACAGGTAACAGACTTACTATTTGGGTGTTAGACCAGAGAATTCCCACAAATGGACAGCCCAGCTGCTAAAGTGCACAATGTCCCTAAAACAAAAGACAGGGGCATCTGCAGATTTGCTGCCGGATCATCCAGTTTCCCCCATTACGCCAGTGTTAGAAATCTACAAAAGCCAAGCTAGAAGGGGGGGTCCTGTATGAGGCTGAGCTATGGGGACATGGCAAACTACATGATATTGAAAGGGTAGAGAAATTGTTTCTAAAGGCCCTGCTAAAGTTTCCCTCAAGCTCACCTATGCTGCCTTTTCGAATTGACCTGAGTCTGCCTTCTGTTGCGGACATAGGTGCCTTGAGGCCACTGCAGTATTGGATTCGACTCTGGTCCATCAACACTCTAGATCCGTATAGGACATAGCTAAGAGCGCTTCTAGGTACCCCACAAGTCAAACAAATTGCATGGTATAGCTATGTAAAAAGTAGCTTTTTAAACTTGGGTTGGGCTCCTACTGGTTAGATCCCTCACAACTCCCAAAGAATTCCCCACAGATCCTGAAGGACGCATACTGGGCGAGTGTGCAAATGGCAGAGTTAGCATCAGTTCCATCTGGCAGCATGATGGACAGCTTTCTATCAGTCAAGTGTCACTATGAATTTGAGCATTACTTAGACATCATTTTACATCATTTAGCGCATGCTCTTTACTTCAGACTTAGATTTGGTTCCTTACTGTTATGTGATCTGACCTCTAAATGGAAGCAAACTGTCAGCATAACAGACTCTTGTCCGATAGGATGCAAGGCCAAAGAAAACATTGGCTATGTCCTATTCCACTGTCCTGCATACAAGAAGCAGAGGGCTTACTAGATAAGACCACTCTGTAACGCCTTGGGTGTCAGGGGTTGCAACTTGGCACTTAGGATTTGCAGAACAAATACCCATGGGCCCGTGGTGTGTACTGTGGCAAAGTTTTTAGCAGCGATTTGGCACACTAAAATAAGATCCTTAAGCACTAATATACATTCTCTTATTAAATTACTTAAATTGTGTTTTCTGATTAATATCTAGTATTGCTTATTTTAATAATTTGTGTACATGTTCACATTTAGTAAGTGTTAAATTTTACGTAGAGCAGGATAATGAAATTTTGTTACTGATCCTCTAACTTATCTGCTAATGTTCCCGCTGCTCTCTTTTAGAACTATAGGTGGGACAGCTTTCAAACAAATCACTCTATTGCACACATTCATCATTTTAAATTAACATTTTAGATATAAGTATATAGTGATCTTGTACTCTGTGCACAACCTTATGTCTTGGGACCTGGTCATGGTGTTATTTATTATTGCAAGGTTTTTATTATAGTTTGTTATTTGTCTTAAAATTAATTATTGGTCTTATTGTGTGTATAGTTTGTCCTTTTATGGCACATGTTGCCAAAATAAAGCTTAATTGAATTGAATTAATTGAAAAGGCTCCAATTGAGCACACAGCTCTGTGATTGCGGTCCTGTCAAGTCTATAGGTGAGTATTATGTGCCTGTTTTCCAGTGTAGCCAAGTACACAAGGGGTCTGTACACGGGGTCTTGCCTCCTCCTCCGAAACCTCCGCAGTGGTAGGTATCTAAGGGACACAAGAGTGAGGAGGCTGTCACAATTTGAACAATGGAAACACCACTTCAGTGTACATAGAGCAGTAATGTGATGGGACGTTGGTAATGGCAATGTATGTGCAAATTATGCATATGGCTCAGTTCTCGATTATCTGAATATTGTCCACCACCATAAAATGGCGACCGCCTGTCCTGTATGTAGGGACCGGTGGAAGTGAGCTAACTCCGCCGCCATTGCGCGTCATGGCGGGAGTCGGTCTTGCACCGCCATGCTATTCCTCATTGGATTACATGGGGCTCTATGGAGTACAGTGCCCAATGGCGATCACCGGCAGCGGTAAAGGTGTACACTGCCACGTACGTGACCGCCATTTTCTGCCTAGAACCTCACTTGTTTCCTGACTTTCCACAGGACAATACCTACACTGCGTGTGCTGCTATGACCTATGTCTGGATCCTGCCCTGGCCTGTGTGACCAGGTAAAGGGCCCCCTGCCTTCACTTTGGAGGAGTTGAAGCGCTTGGTGGATTGAGGCCTACCCCAGTATGTGCTGCTGTATGGGCCTTTAGACCAACAGGTGAGTATACCTTGGACACAAGGCATGTGTCAAGGTTACATAAAGATATGTGCAAGCATCGTGTTATTTGGGGGGTCATATGTCTGGTGGTGGTGTACATGGTGGAAGCTGGGTGATGTGTGTGCCAATGGGGATGAAGGGGATTTGTGGGCCATATGTGTAACAGGCTGGATTGTATGTGTAATGGTGTCCTCCTGTCTGTGTTTCCTCTACAGGTGAGTGCCCATCAGAAGAAGGGATTGTGGCGTGCCATCGCCAAGGACGTGTGGACCCTGGGGGTCTACAGCAGGCTGAGCACCCACTATAGGAAGAAGTGGGAGGACCTGAGACGCTGGGCCTGGAAGACAGCGGAGGCCAAGCTGGGAATGGCCTGCGAATGAGGGTGGGGTGCTCATCGGAGTTGGTGCCCTTTAATGCCGGCTCAGAGAGCGCAATGTGATCCAGCTCAAGGGTAATGGTTGTATTGCTAAATCTGGTAGCCTAGATAGGTTGCATTCCATGTCAGACAGGTCTTAGTGACTCCCAGGAGGGGTGCAGTGGCAGTGTTTTGCTCTCATCTTGCTGTGGTACCTAGCCAAATGTAATGCAAGTACGATTCATAGTGCTCAAGCATGATCCTTGTGTGTGACGGTAATGTGAATGCCATCTGTGGTGTTGGTGATGTAATTGACCCAGTGCTCCCTTGCTCTCCCTCCCCTTTTTTCTTCTGTCATCCTGTCCCTTTGTGCATTAGCATCATCTGGCGGTGGAGCAGGGGCACCGGCAACAGAAGGAGCTGCATCCCACAGGACCCAGGAGGCAGAGTCCACCGACGCCGAGGGGACCAGTGGGACAGAGGGTGAGGGGAGCACCACAGCAGAGAAAGGAGATGACAATAATGAGTCAGATACCTCCTCCGATGGAAGCTCCCTGGTAGCGATGGACTCCTCTGGAACCACCCCAGCTACAGGTATATCTGCCACCCCCATACCAGCACCGCCCTCCCAGTAGCCCCTCACCGAGTAGCCCGTACCCGCTCACCCAGGAGGGTGGGCATCTCCTTCACCCCAGGCACCCCAGGCACCTCAGACCCTCCCCCAGTCAGTCCTGCTGCCCTAAGTGAGGAGGCTATTGACCTCCTGAGGTCAAACTCTGTAGGGCAGTCAAACATTGTGAATGCCATCCAAGGGCTTGCATCCCAGATGCAGCAATGCAGTGCATTTCTGGAAGGCATTCACGGTGTATTGGCGGCCCAACAGAGATTGTTCCAGGCTCTGGCCTCCTCTCTGATGGCAGCCATAGTCCCAGTTCTTACCGTCCCCCCTCCAACTACCACTTCCCAGTCCCAATCTCCTCAACCCCAACCCATCCCATACAGACAAGCATTCACACAAAACATCACACAAGAGTGGCACAGACAAACACAGGCAGCACACTTCAGGCCACAAGCACTCACACAAACAACAGACAGTTGCACACACAGCAACATCCACTGCCTCCACTGTTCCCCCTCCTCCTCCTGCTCCCTCACTGTCACAGCTGCACTCACACCTGCATGCACTGCATCAACAGCCACCACCACCATCACCACAGCAAGCAGCATACACCTTACTTGCAGACACCCCCACAACATCCATCCACATGTACCCTGTGTCCTCTCCCACCCTGTCTGCCCCCCTCCTAAGAGACACAGACACACACATTCAGACACCCAACAGCCATCAATCTCACATCAGCACACTGCCCATGTACCTGCACCTGCACCCAAAGTCAGCAGACATACACCTCCAACAACCACTCCCTCAAACTCCACTCCCATCCATCCTCCCTCATCCCGCCCCACCATTCCTAAGAAGCTTTTCCTTGCCCAACTTGATCTCTTCCCTACCCCCGTCCTGTCTGTAAGAGCAGGGTCACAACGGCCCGGCCCAGGACCTCCTAGTTGTGGAGGCAGGAAAGGAACGGACCCCCTCCACCACCCAAGAGGGGGAAGGATCCCACTCCACCACCCAAGAGGGGGAAGAATCCCACTCCACCACCCAGGAGAGGGAAGGATCCTACTCCACCACCTAAGAGATGGAATGATCCCACTACACCACCCAGGAAAGTGAAAGTTTTCACTCCACCAACTAAGAGAGGCAAGAGGCCCCCTCCAACGGCAGTGGGCAAGGAGCCCTCACCTCCAATTGAGACACAGAAGCCCTCACCTCCAGCAGGGGCACACCTCCAGCTGGAAAGCAGCAGCCCTCACCTTCAGGTGGGACATAGCAGCCCTCACCTCCACCTGGAAAACAGCAGCCCTCACCTCCAGCTGGGACACAACAGCCCTCACCTCCAGCTGGGACAGAGCAGCCCTCACCTCCAGCTGGGACACAGCAGCCCTCACCTCCAGCTGGAAAACAGCAGCCCTCACCTCCAGTTGGGACACAGCAACCCTCACCTCCAGCTGGGACACAGCAGCCCTCGCCTCCAGCTGGAAAACAGCAGCCCTCACCTCCAGTTGGGACACAGCAACCCTCACCTCCAGCTGGGACACAGCAGCCCTCACCTCCAGATGGAAAACAGCAGCCCTCACCTCCAGCTGGAAAACAGCAGCCCTCACCTCCAGTTGGGACACAGCAGCCCTCACCTCCAGCTGGGACACAGCAGCTCTCACCTCCAGCTGGGACACAGCAGCCCTCACCTCCAGATGGAAAACAGCTGCCCTCACCTCCAGCTGGAAAACAGCAGCCCTCACCTCCAGTTGGGACACAGCAGCCCTCACCTCCAGCTGGGACACAGCAGCCCTCACCTCCAGCTGGAACACAGCAGCCCTCCCCTCCCGCTGGGACACAGCAGCCCTCACCTCCAGCTGGAAAACAGCAGCCCTCACCTCCAGCTGGGACACAACAGCCCTCACATCCAGTGGGAAAAAAGCAGACATCACCTCCAGCTGGGACACAGCAGCCCTCACCGCCAGTTCAGACATAGCAGCCCTCACCTCCAGCTGGGACACAGAAGCCCTCACCTCTAGCTGGAAAACAGCAGCCCTCACCTCCATTTGGGACACAGCAGCCATCATCTCCAGCTGGGACACAGAAGCCATCACCTCCAGCTGGGACACAGCAGCCCTCACCTCCAGATGGAAAACAGCAGCCCTCACCTCCAGCTGGAAAACAGCAGCCCTCACCTCCAGTTGGGACACAGCAGCCCACACCTCCAGCTGGACAACAGCAGCCCTCACCTCCAGTTGGGACACAGCAGTCCTCACCTCCAGCTGGGACATAGCAGCCCTCACTTCCAGCTGGAAAACAGCAGCCCTCACCTCCAGCTGGGGCACAGCAGCCCTCACCACCAGCAAAGGGCATATAGGCAACCCTACAGAGACTGTTGTACACGGAGCCCCCTCCTGAACCAGTGGGCAAGTCCCCCAGCTCAGAGACTGTGACCTTGCACTCCTCAGCTAATTGTAATGGGCATGGAGCCCCTTCCAGAACCAGTGGGCACGTCCCCCAGCTCAGAGACTGTGACCTTGCACTCCCCAGCTAACTGTAATGGGCGTGGAGCCCCCTCCAGAACCAGTGGCCAATACCCCCTACTCAGAGACTGTGACCTTGCATTCCCCAGCTAATTGTAATGGGCACAGAGGGAGCACCCAGCACCCTCGGAATACACAGTATCTACGGAAGCAGGCAGTGCACATTCTGAGGGTCCTGGGCAGAAGGATCCTTGTACCGCCCACAACATGGTCATGGTCAGTGCAGGGGCCCCCAGCACTTCCTTTCCACCAGCCTTTTCATGGTGAGGACCCCACCATGGAAAGGCTGGTAGAAAGGGAACTTGTGATCAGCACAGCAGCACTGAACGCAGTGCTGCTGTGGCTGACCACAACTCTGCCTGCCTCCACCACATCTGGAACCATGTTCCTGGCTGTAGCGATGGTCCCCTGGTGATCTGATCGCCAGGGTCATAATGTGGCAGTCGGACCACCAGGAGTGTGGAGGATCAACCACCACCGCAAGTCTGGCTGTCTGTAGTCCACCAGACATATTATGAGGCCCTCAGTTGGCCCATCAAAGGGGGTTGAGAAACGAAGATCATTTGTTACAATGTATTAGTAGTTCCAAATGTAGTATAGGTTTAGGAAATTTGGAATAGGGCTTAGGTTTTGGAAATTAAGAATGGGTGAATTCAATACTAGTTCTATAGCTGATGTGATTTAGAAAAGTACATTGTTACTGTGTTTGCCTTTGCCTGTCAAAATATTTTTTCACAGATTAACGGTACCACTTAACTCTTTTTTTAATCTTTATTTCATACCTCAGCACCCAAGTGCAAGAAGAGGGCTTTTGAGTTGGGTCAGGGATCCAGGGGTGCCACCAACAGTACCACAGCTGATGGATCTGCTGGCCCCAGTAAATCCTCCTGTTAGTATATTATTGTTATTTCCCTAACTTTTACCTCTCCTCATTTAGAATAATTTTTCGTTTTTTTTACTGTGACTGTCTCCTTTACTTCTCTTAGTATTATCTAGGGTTTGTTAAATTCTTATTATCCCTGCACTATCCTATTTGTTTTCTATATTTCATGTTTCTGTAGCTTACTTCCTCCTGTCTGTTCTAGTGTTTTGTTTTCTTCTTCTTCAGCCTTGTTAGTGAGCTTTCCCTCTCCCCTTATACATCTTATGAACTGGAACTGTAAGACTAAGAGAACAGATTTTAGGACAGGTACACTGCTCTGAAGATTGCATGCCAAATTAAACTATTCTCCGCATATTTGTTAAGAAGGCTTTTTTTCTTGCTAATGCTCAAACAGTAAAATGAGAGAGTGGCCATGGTCATGGTGAACCCACCACTGGTGTGTTGTATGTATTAACATTCATTTATACAGTAGTATACCATGTCAGCAGTTTCAATGACAGTACAGCGTGGCTAGAAAGTAGTATCAGGAAGGTCCCATTGCGTTCACCAACCAAGACCATATGTCCTTCATTAACCAGTTATTCCACACTTTCATTGCGCTTCAGTGACTCAGATTTTAGGTCAGGTTTAGGTCGGGTTTCACTCCTCACGCCTCGCAGCTCCTCCTGACTGCCTCCGTGCACCCTACCCCACCCTCGCTGCTGCGAGTTTGTGGCCCTTCACCACCCGCAGGCACCTGCCTGCACCTCATCCATGGTGTCTAGTGGTTGCCGTAAGTACTGTGCATCTGTCCTGTTATTGTAATTTGTAATGTTTTGATTTATGCCCTTTAGCATTTTATTTGCCCTGTATTGTTGGATTTGTGCCCTTTAGCCTTTTAGCCCATGTTTTTATTGCCTTTTTCTGCCTTTCGCCTTTGTTTCCATTTCCTCAATTGCTTTTCAGCTTCGGCCGCTCTCCTTACCCGCCGCTGCACCCCCGGTGGGCCCCGACTCTTGTACCCCCAGTTGCCCTCCGCTCCCGCCTCCCAGATGCTCCTCCCTCACACCTCCCCTTCTAAATGGCGGCTGCTGCACGGTGCACAGAGTGACCCCAGACCTGATTTTAGGTAGGTTTTCACTCCTCAGGCTGTGCAGCTCCTCCTGACTGCCTCTGTGCCCCCTATCCCACCCTCGCTGCTGCTGCGGGTTCGAGGCTCTCCACCACCCGCAGGCACCCGCCTGCACCTCATCCTTGGTGTCTAGTGTTTGCCGTAAGTACTGTCCGTCTGTCCTGTTATTGTAATTTGTATTTTTTGGATTTGTGACCTTTATCCTTTTATTTGCCCTTTATTGTTGGATTTGTGCCCTTTCGCCTTTTAGCCTGTGTTTTTATTGCCTTTTTTTGCTTTCGCCTTCCTTTCCATTTCCTCACTTGCTTTCGTCTTCTGCCACTCCTCTTCTCTGCCGCTACGTCCCCTGCGGCTCGAAGTCCTTGCGCCCCTTTTGCCCTCCACTCCCACCTCCCAGCTGCTCCTCCCTCCCACCTCCCCTTCTTAATGGCAGCCGCTGCGCAGTGCACAGAGTGACCCCTGACCTGATTTTAGATCGGGTTTCACTCCTCACGCCGCAAAGCTCCTCCTGACAGCCTCCATGCCCCCATTGTCGCCATCGCTGTTGCTTGGAGTTCGAGGCCCTCCACCACCCGCAAGCACCCCCCTGCACCTCATCCCTGGTGTCTAGTGGTTGCCATAAGTATTGTTCGTCTGTCCTGTTATTGTAATTTGTATTGTTTGGATTTGTGCCCTTTAGCCTTTTATTTGCCCTGTATTGTTGGTTTTGTGCCCTTTAGCCTTTTAGTCCGTGATTTATTGCCTTTTTTTGCCTTTTGCCTTCGTTTCCATTTCCTGGCTTGCTTTTCGGCTTCTGCCGCTCTCCTTCCCCGCTGCTGCGTCCCCTGCAGCCCCGCCCCCTCGCGCCCCCATTTGCCCTCCACTCCCACCTCCCAGCTGCTCCTCCCTCCCACCTCCCCTTCTTAATGCCAGCTGCTGTGCTGTGCACAGAGTGACCCCTGACCTGATTTTAGGTCGGGTTTCACTCCTCAAACCGCGCAGCTCCTCCTGATTGCCTCCGTGCCTCCTACCCCACCCTCGCTGCTCCTGCGAGTTTGTGGTCCTCCACCACCCACAGGCACCCACCTGCATCTCATACCTGGTGTCTAGTGGTTGCCGTAAGTACTGTGCATCTGTCCTGTTATTGTAATTTGTATTGTTTGGATTTACTTTGTTTAGCCTTTTATTTGCCCTGCATTGTTGGATTTGTGCCTCTTAGCCTTTTAGCCCATGTTTTTATTGCCTTTTTCTGCCTTTCGCCTTCGTTTCCATTACCTGGCTTGCTTTTCGGCTTCTGCCGCTCTCCTTCCCCGCCGCTGCGTCCCCTGTGGCCCCACCCCTCGTGCCCTCATTTGCCCTCCGTTCCCGCCTCCCAGCTGCTCCTACCTCCCCTTCCTAACCGCAGCCTCTGCGCGGTGCGCAGAGTGAACCCTGAACTGATTTTAGGACGTGTTTCACTCCTCACGCCGCGCAGCTCCTCCTGACAGCCTCCATACCCCTTACCCCACCCTCGCTGCTGCTGTGAGTTTGAGGCTCTCCACCACCCGCAGGCACCCGCCTGCACCTCATCACTGGTGTCTAGTGGTTGCTGTAAGTACTGTACGTCTGTCCTGGTATTGTAATTTAGATTGTTTGGATTTGTGCACTTTAGCCTTTAATTTGTCCTGTATTGTTGGATTTGTGCCCTTTAGCCTTTTAGCCTGTGTTTTAATTGCCTTTTTCTGCCTTTTGCCTTCGTTTCCATTTCCTGGCTTGCTTTTCGGCTTCTGATGCTCTCCTTCCCCGCCCCTGCGGCCCCGCCCCTTCGTGCCCCCATTTGCCCTCCACTCCCAGCTGCTCCACCCTCCCACCTCCCCTTCCTAACGGCGGCCGCTGCGTGGTGCACAGAGTGACCCCTGACCTGGTTTTAGGTCAGGTTTCACTCCTCATGCCGCGCAGCTCCTTCTGACTGCCTCCGTGACCCCTACCCCACCCTCGCTGCTGCTGCGAGTTTGAGGCCCTCCACCACCTGCAGGCACCCACCTGCGCCTCATCCCTGGTGTCTAGTGGTTGCTGTAAGTACTGTGCGTCTGTCCTGATATTGTAATTTATATTGTTTGGATTTGTGCACTTTAGCCTTTCATTTACCCTGTATTATTGGATTTGTGCCCTTTAGCCTTTTAGCCTGTGTTTTTATTGCCTTTTTCTGCCTTTTGCCTTCGTTTCCATTTCCTGGCTTGCTTTTCGGCTTCTGCCACTCTCCTTCCCTGCTGCTGCGTCCCCTACGGCCTGCCCCCTCGCACCTCCATTTGCCCTCGGCTCCCGCCTCCCAGCTTCTCCTCCCTCCCACCTCCCCTTCTTAATGGCAGCCACGGACAGTGGGCGCACCGCTGGCACGCCAGAATAGCACCAGAGGCAAGCCCGTCTGTGCCCGTCTGTGCCTGTCTGCGCCCGTCTGCGCCCGTCTACACCTGGACCGCGCCCAGTGCCAGACACCCTGGCCCACACGCTCCCCACGCCGCCAGACACCACTGCAATGCCAAGGAACTCCACGCACTCAACCCTGGCAGCTCCACCGCCTGCGTCCAAGCCACCTCGAGGCACACCCATGGACCTTTCTCCTGTTGAATTTGCAGCTTTACCTGCACCCAAGCCACCAAGCACCACAGCAGCTCCACCCACAACCACCTCAGCTGCATCCTCCTCAACACCCGCTCCGTCCACAAGCACACTGTTGAGCTCTGGGACCTACTCACCTCAGCCTCCCCAGACATCGCCTTCCTCACCACAACCTAGATGAACCCTTCCTCGGAACCCGACATCGCCATAGCCATCCCTGAAGGCTAGAAAATTACCCGCAGGGACAGCACCAACAAACCTGGAGGAGGAATCGCCATAGTCCACAGGAGCACCATCAGGCTCTGAACCAACACCAATGACATCATCGATGCCGCAGAACACTTACACTTCCAGATCCACTTCAACGGCAACACCACTCTCAGAGGAACCCTTGTCTACAGATTCCCAGGCTCCCGACCACAGTTTTGCGACGCCATCGCTGACACAATCAGTGCCCATGCCCTCGCCTCTAGGGACTACATGCTCCTCAGTGACCTGAATTTTCACCTAAAGAACGCCAACGACAGCAACTCTTCGGCCTTGATCGCCAACCTCGCCAACCTCAGTCTCAAACAACTTGTCACAACACCCACCTACTCAGCCGGTCACATGCTCAACCCCATCTTCTCCGTCAGTAGCCATATCACATTCACCCATACCACCGAACTCCACTGGACAAGACCACCGCTGTGTCCACTTCACCTTCCAGAATCCCACCGCTCACCACTACCTGCAACAGATCCCTCGCGGTAGCTGGAACAAGATCTCGAAGACCACCTGACCTCCACCCTCGCCCATGGCCCGCCACCCAGCACCTGCGACCCCAACACTGCTGCCCTCAACCTCAAACAGTGGTTAGACAACTGCGCCTACGCCCTCGCCCCACTTAGGAAACCACCCAACAACCGCATCAGCACGAAAGCACTCTGCTTCACCGCTGACCTTCAGGCCTCCAAACGGGAGTGCCAGAAAATTTAGAAGATATGGTGCCACGAACAAACAGAGAGCAACCACGCTGCCCTCAAGACAGCCATCCACAAGCATCACCAACTCATCTGGACTACCAAAAGATCATTCTACAAAGACCGATCAATGCGCACAACAGCAAAGAGCTCTTCAGCATCATCAAAGAACTCGCCAACCCTAAGTCCTGCTCCATCGACCCCCCCCTCGCAAGACCTCTGCAACTCCCTTGCCACCTTTTTTCACCGTAAGATCAAAGACATCCACAGCAGCTTCGCCTCCCCGATCCCCAGGACCACCGTGACCACCACTAACCCCAACCACCCAGCCACACCAACCTCTTGAGCACCTGGACCCAAACCAACTACAAGGACACCACCAAGACCATGAGCACCATCCACTCCGGATCACCCATCGACCCCTGCACTCACTATGTCTTCAACAAAGCCAGCCAAATCCTTGCCCCCCTACTCCGTGCTATCATCTACAGCTACTTCGAGACCGCCACCTTCCCTGAGAGCTGGAAACACGCCAAAGTCAACGCCCTGCTCAAAAAAACCAAGGCAGACCCCGAAGACCTCAAGAACTACCGGCCCATCTCCCTCCTTCCCTTCCCAGCGAAGGTCATTGAGAAGATAGTCAACAGCCAACTGTCCCGCTTTTTGGAGAACAACAGCACTCTAGACATCTCCCAATCTGTCTTCCGCAAGAACCACAGCATCGAGACAGCTCTCATCACTGCAACCGACGACATTTGGATCATGCTAGACAAAGGTGAAACCGCGGCCCTCATCCTCCTTGACCTCTCGGCAGCCTTTGTTACCGTCTGTCACCACACCCTCTGTGCACACCTTCACGAAGCCAAGATCCTCCACATGGCCCTGACTGGATCACATCCTTCCTCTCTGGTAGAACTCAGAGAGTCAGCCTCCCTCCGTTCCTGTCGAAAGCCACCAAGACCAACTGCGGAGTCCGCCAATGATCCGCTCTCAGTCCAACCCTTTTTAACATCTAATTGGCGCCACTTGCCAACATCGTCCGATCACACGGCCTCAAGACCGTCTCCTATGTGGACGACACCCAACTGATCCTCTCACTCACCAAAGACCCTGCCACCGCTAAGATCTCCACAACGGACTGCATGCTATTGCCAACTGGATGGAGATAAGCCGCCTCAAACTGAACTCGGATCAGACTGAGATCCTCATCTTTGGCTCCAACCGCTCAGCATGGGATGACTCCTGGTGTCCAGCCACCCTTGGAACTGCACAAACTCTCACGACCCACGCACTTAACCTTGGCTTCATACTAGACTCACCGCTCACCATGACCCAGCAAGTCAACGCCGTCTCATTCTCATGTTTCAACACCCTCTGCATGCTTCGCAAGACATTCAGGTGGATCCCCATCGAAACCAGAAGAACGGTCGCCCACACCCTCGTCAGCACAGACTGGACTACAGCAAAGCACTCTACGTGGGAACAACGGCCAAGCTCCAGAGAAAACTTCAGCGCATTCAGAACTCCTCTGCACGCCTCATCCTCAACATCCCACGCCACAAACAGATCTCAGCCCACCTCAGAGACCTACACTGGCTCACCGTCAACAAGAGGATCACCTTCAAACTCCTCATCCACGCTCACAAGGCCCTCCACGACGCAGGCCCTGCTTACCTCAACGAGCATCTCAGCTTCCACGCACCCACCCGCCAGCCACGCTCCACCAACATCGCCCTCCAACCGTCCCCCGTATCCATCGTACCACAACTGGCTGTAGATCCTTCTCCCACCTCACCGCCAAAACCTGGAACTCCCTCCCCATCAACCTACATCTGACCCAGGACCTCCTGACCTTCAGGAAACGACTCAAGACCTGGCTATTCGAGCAGTAGAAAACCCCCCTAACGGATGAGTAGTGCGCTTAACAGGTGATTGATTGATTGATTGAGAGTCATCATAGCTCTGCCCCACCATTACAAAACATTTTTGGTTAGCTTGACTACCATGCCAAAGTGATATTTTTGATAGAAGAAAATAGAACTGTAGTTGAAAGGATGGTTGAAAGGTTTGCTAGGTGAATGGGTAGATGGATGGGTGGATATATGGATGGATTAGAATGGTAAAGTACTAGATAAGAGAATTTAAAGCTTAAATGGTGGGTATCAAAGAGTGAATAGAATAATGAAAGGATGAATGGATAGTTGCTTGGATGAAGAAAAAAGGGAGCTCTTCTGGAGAGGGACGTGTTCACGTACACTGCTTGTGTTGCTTAGTTATCAAGGCTTTGGCTCAGAGTGAGGGCCAATTTAATTTTCTGTCTACTTCCTTAACTCACTTTGGTTGTCATTATGACCCTGGCAGTGAGTCTAAATGTGGCAGTAGTACCATCAACAGGCTGGCGGTACATACCATCACATTAGGAGAATGGCAGGTTGTCTCCAGCCAAATCGCCACTCCTCCACTCAAACCGCCATGGCGGTATCAGCCACTGGGCCAGAGATGTCAATCTCCAGCCCGGCGGCCAGTATAGGACCGCTGGCAGCATTATGAGCCTGCCTACCACCATTGTTTTCGCTTTGTTAGCAATGCCATGAAATCCATGGTGGTAGGCCCTACCGGTGACAGGGAATTCCTTCCCTGTCACTGGTAGGTGGCTCCCCCAACCCCCAACAGACTCCTGACCCCGTACCCCGCTCTATCCAAACTCCCCCCTGCCCCGTTCCTCACACTCCCTCCTCCCCCTCTGATCATCACACTCACCCCATCCGATCCACACACTCACCTCCCCACCCCCATACATGCACACACCCACAGACAGGCACCAAGCATACACCCAATCACTCACACTGGCATACACTCATTCATACAAGCATACTTCCAGAATTGCTTGCACACATTCTTACACACAATCACACTGACATGCAGACACACACTCACTTAACCATTCTTACACGCATTCACTCACATCGCATACAACCATGCAAACAACACAACACACACAGATGCATTTGCACACACTCACACATTCATACAGACACTCAGACACACACAAAACACTCCCCACCCGGGATACATCCTTTATGCCGACTTTTTTATAACGAAGTCCTGGTTAACGAAAGCGGAACAACGCTTTCTTTAACCACGACTTCGTTATTTTGTGCCTTAACCACGCATGTCCTGAACAACGAACATGCATGGTTAAGGTACAAACAAGGGAGTCGGCTGAGGAGGACGACGCAGATGAGGCGACGACTCAGGTAAGTGGGGGGTTTTAGGTTTTGGAGAGGGGGTGGGGGGCCGGGGGTTTTAGGTTTTGGGGTGGGGTTGGGGGGTGGGGTGTTTTTGGTTTTGGGGAGGGGGTGGGGGGTCGGGGTTTTAGGTTTTGGGGTGGGGTTGGGGGGGTGGGGTGAGGCATGCAGGATCAATGGGTGCCTGTTACTAATGACTTTACCAGGAATGCCTTTACAACGTAATATCGTTGTTAAGGCATTCGTGGTAAAGGCATTAGTAGTAACAACGAGGTCAGTGTTCCGACCTTGTTGTTTAGGCACCCGTTGTTTTGTCAGTTCTCTGTCTTTGTCCTAGATCTCAGGGACCGTTTGCGGGGTGGTTCTCCATCTTCAGGGGGTGGGGTGCTGGTGTGGTGGTCCTGTGGCGGTGCCTCCTGTCCACTAGTGCCAGCGGAGGTGGTGGGCTGTTCATCATCTAGGCTAGTGTCAGGGGCCCCTTGTTGTGCCACAGTGTCCCTCCTGGTGTTGAGGACTTCCTTCAGCACCCCTACGATGGTGCCCAGGGTGGAATTGATGGATCTGAGTTCCTCCCTGAAGCCCAAATACTGTTCCTCCTGCAGCCACTGGGTCTCCTGAAACTTGGCCAGTACCGTTGCCATCGTCTCCTGGGAACAATGGTATGCTCCCATGATGTTGGAGAGGGCCTTGTGGAGAGTGGGTTCTCTGGGCCTGTCCTCCCCCTATCGCACAGCAGCCCTCCCAGTTCCCCTGTGTTCCTGTGCCTCTGTCCCCTGAACGGTGTGCCCACTACCACTGCCCCCAGGTCCCTGTTGTTGTTGGGGTGGTGGGTTAGCTTGGGTTCCCTGTAATGGTGGACACACTGCTGATTGACGTGTCCTGGGCACAGAGGTATGGGCCCGCTGGGTGGGTGCTGTGCTGGTGTTTCCAGAGGGGGGAATCTCTGTGGTGGCCTGTGACTGTGTGAGGGGAACCGACTGTCCCGAGGTCCCAGATGGGCCGGGCTGGTCATCTAGATCCAGTTGGACAGAGCTGCTGTCATCACTGTGGGCCTCTTCTGTTGGTGGTGTGGACATGTGTGGACCCTCCTATACGGTGATGTTGGGTAGGGGTCCTGCAGGCGTGTAAAAGCATGATTATTGCATCTGTGTGTACCATGGTGTGCAATGGGTGGGTGACCGTGTACCCCAGTGCTTGCATTCCTGTGTGGGCCCTTGTGTGATGATGGTTTAGGGGGGTGTATGGGTATGTGCCGTGGCCATGCATTGGTGATGGGTGTCCATGCTTTGTTGTTGCATGCAGGGCTTGGTGTTGGGATGTGTGGTTTGTGATAGTGGGACATGTGTGAGGAGTTGGAGTGATGGGGGTGTCGGCGAGGGTGGGGGTATGTGATAGCATGCAGGTAGGGTGGGGGATAAGGTAGTTAAGGTTTGACTTACCAGAGTCCATTCCTCCAGCTACTCCTTCGAGGCCCTCAGGATGCAGAATCACCAAGACTTGCTCCTCTCATGTTGTTAGTTGTGGGGGAGGATGCGGGCGTCCGCCGCCAGTCCTCTGTACTGCAAGGTGGTGTCTGGATACCACGGAACGCACCTTCCCCCGTAGGTCGTTCCACCTCTTCATGATGTCATCCCTATTTCTTGGGTGCTGTCCCACTGCGTTGACCCTGTCCACTGTTCTGCACCATAGCTCCATCTTCCTAGCTATGGAGGTGTGCTGCACCTGTGATCCGAATAGCTGTGGCTCTACCCGGATGATTTCCTCCACCATGACCCTGAGCTTCTCCTCAGAGAACTTGGGGTGTCTTTGCCGTGCCATGGGGTGGTGTGGGTGATGTGTGGGGAAAGTGTGTTGTGATATGTGGGATGATTTTTAGTGGTGTGTTGTGTGGGGTGCGTGGATGTTATGTGGGTGATGGTGTTGTGTGCCTGTGGATGCTTGGTTGTAGATTGTAGTGTCTCTCTCTGGCCTTCTTTTGGGATATTGGTTGTAGGGGTTTGTGGGTGATGTGTGTGTGTGTTTTATATTGTATTGGGTGTGTGGGAGTGATGTGTGCATGTGTATCTGGTGTGTGTATTTTGAATTGTCCAATGTGGATGTGTTTTGTAAATGTGTGTGTATTTTAAGCGCGGCGGTGTGTACCGCCAATGGAATACTGCAGTTGAAAGACTGCCGCGTGGATTCGTGGGTCGTGATAGTGTGGGCATATTCCTGTTGGCGTGACTGTGGAGATTTTGTTTTCGCCAGTTTATCACTGACCTTTGGTGTGGCGGACTTGTGTGGGTGTCTGAATTTTGGCAGATTCCGAGCTGTGGGTCATAATGACCATGACGGGATTCCGCTGCCGCGGTGGTGTGTTGGCGATCTTCTGCATGGGCGGTAAGCGGCTTTTACTGCCAATGTTGTAATGACCACCTAAGTGCCTGATTTAGAGTTTGGTGGAGGGAGTTACTCTGTCACTAACATGGCGGATATTCCGTTCACCGTTTTACGATCCTACAATAGCCTATGGAGATCATAATACACCAAATGGGATATCCATCACGTCAGTGATGGAGTAACCCATCTACCAAACTCAAAATCAGGCCCTAAGTGCCTGGTTTCAAGTTTTGCAGATGGGATACTCTGTGGCAAATGTATCTGCAAAATACAATCTACACATTCTGTTCATCATCGTTTTTGCCACCGTCTACTTATGACAGACAGGAAATCTGCATTTTATACTTGATCTGTGTGGTGTACTATCATTATCATTCATCTGCCTCATTGGAGTGAGGGTAGTTTTGAAAGGCATTTGGAGAACAGCAGGGCCATTGGAATTAAAGAATTATTATATTACAGCTATCCCAGCTGAAGAGTGCAGAGTAGCAATGATACGGACACTCTAGCTAGCATGCCTCCTTTAATTTAGGACAACAAGAATACTTGAACTCCATAGTGTATAATGCCTTACTCATTAATGAGAGGTAATTTATTATTACCCACACAAAGGGGGTCATTACGACTTCGGTAGACGGGCTTCCCGACGGGCAGGCTGCTGCCACCTTCCCACAGGCACCATTAAGAGTTTCCCGCTGGGTCAGCGGTCGGAAATTAGCCTCCTTGGGGCCTCCTGCACGCCGTCTCAGCCAGCCTTTACATGGAGGGGCTACCTCCATTTAATTGCCGGAGGAGGAGGGACTCGTAATCCCCAGGGCTGCGCTGCTTGTAATGCTGCCCTGGCAGATTAGGACCACCAGCACTGCCAGCCTCTCCTTTGGAGGAAAACTGGCAGTGCTGGTGGTCCAAACTTGGTGCAACCACCATGGTCATAATGTGGGAGACTGCTAGGGTCGTAATCAGGCCCCAAGTGCCTGTTTATTTATTTTTTACTAGGAAATCCTTTAAAATAAAAAAAAAATGCTTTATTAATCTGATTTGCTGTTGTTCTGCCTTAATTCCTTTCAGAGCGTCAGTGCTTTTATGTGAGGCATTTGTGGGTACAAATTGTTCCTGTGACTCGTGATCAGTCACATCAAATTCTAATGGCCTATGGGGACAAGGAACGTAAAGCTACTGTGCCAATATAATTTTAAACAATTGTTTGCACAGAGCACTGTTTACAATTTGTCTTTTTTTTTCTTTCTTGATATAGCTACTCCTGATGGTCCGCCTACATGCCAGAAGACAGCAACCAGTCTGCAGTGGCAGAGGTTGGAGGCCATCAGGGTGGAGTACCAACTGCAGATGGCTCTGCAGGAGGAGTAGGATGAGACAGCTACCTTTACTCTAGTCCCCAGTTCCTCCAGCCAGCTGCCACACCTGCAGCTTCCCGGCAGCAACACCATTGCCAGTGCCCCCACCAGCTGGCAACTGCCCGTCCATGTCTAACAACTACAATGTGTAAAGTATTTGTACCAACACGCTTGTTAAAACTTACAAAAGGGACCCAACAATTACACAAATCCAACATACACAAGCAAAGTTATGAACTTTTAAAGTTAAGAAGAGTCTTAAACCATAGAAATCAATGGATGTGTTGTTTTTACACAAAGTACCTGATTTACATCAAAATAAAAGCTGCACAGCCAAGTGTGCATCATAAAAGTCAGCGATGTGTTGATTCCTGACTCACAAGTGAGGATGTGCGTTGTTTCTTCTCCGGTCAGGTAGACGAAGCTCCTTTTTTCTCTTCCGCAGAAGAGCGATGCAATGATTTCCAGACAGGCAACCTCGGGTCCGTGCAGGTTCACTGTGTGCACAGTGGTGAAGAGCTGCACTGTGTGGGTGATGCATCAATTTCGGCAGCAACATGCAGATGGTGCCTCAATTTTTCTGCTGTGAGGTGGGTGCTGTGTCAATTTTTCTCTTGCTCAGCCCCTGTGCATGGATTTCAGTATTGGTTCCACCAGCTTCTCCTTTCAAGAGCCCAGGGACTGAATTGGGCACAGTTTGGCACAGTAGGAGTCTCAGCAACAGAGTCCAGATGTTGGCAGAGGAAGTCTTTGATGGCCCTGAGACTTCAGAACAGGGGTAAGCTCATTCCAAGCCCTTGGAGACACTTCACGAGCAGGAAAACACAGCAAAGTCCAGTCTTTGTCCTCTCTCAGGTAGAAGCAGCAACTGCAGGCCAACTCAGCAAAGCACACTCACAGGAAAGGGGCAGGACTCTTCCTCCAGCTCTTCAGCTGTTCTACTTGGCAGAGGTTCCTCTTGATCCAGAAATAATCTAAAAGTCTGGGGTTTTGGGTCAACTACTTATACCCATTTTGGCCTTTGAAGTAGGCAATCTTCAAGAGAAAGTCTCTGTTGTTCACAAGATCCTGCATTGCCCAGGCCTGGCCCCAACACACACCAGGGGGTTGGAGATTGTATTGTGTGAGGACAGGCACAGACCTTTTAGGTGCAGATGTCAGCTCCTCCCTCCCCACTCTAGCCCAGAAGACTCATTACGATATGCAGAACACACCTCTGTCCTCTTTCTGTCACTGTCTAGCGGGAATTCACAAACAGACCAACTTTCAGTTTGACCCAGACGTGGATTCCACAGGCATGCAGAGGCACAGAATGGTCAAGCAAGCAAATGCCCACTTTCTAAAAGTAGCATTTTCTAACAGACAATCTACAAACCAACTCTATACCAAAAGATATATTTTTAAATTGTGAGTTCAGAGACCCCAAACTCAATGTCCCTATCCGCTTCCAATGGGAAACTGCAGTTGAAAGATATTTAAAGGCAATCTCCATTTTAACCTGAGGGATAAATATGCCTTGCAATAGTGAAAACTGAAGTTGGCAGTATTTCACTCCCAGGAAATGTAAAACACACCAGTACATGCCCTACCTTTTAAATACACTGCACCCTGCCCATGGGCCTACCTAGGGCATACCTTAGGGGTGCCTTACCTGTACAAAAAGGGAAGGTTTAGGCCTGGCAGGTGAGTACACGTGCCAGGTTGAATTGGCAGTGTAAAACTGCACCCTCGCACACCGCAGTGGCAGGTATGAGCCATGTTTACAGGGCTACTTATGTGGGTGACGCAATCAGTGTTGCAGGCCCATTAGTAGCATTTGATTTACAGGCCCTGGGCACCTCTAGTGCACTTTACTGGGGAATTACTAGTAAATCAAATGTCAATCACGAAAAAGTCAACTACACATACACTTTACACAGAGAGCACTTGCACTTTAGTACTGGCCAGCAGTGGTAAAGTGCCCAGAGTACCAAAACTAGCAAAAACAAAGTCCAACACACAGTCAAAAACACAGGATGCAGAGGCAAAAAGACAGGGGAAACCATACCAAGGATGCCAGGTCTAACACGTGGGTCCCCCAGCTGAAAGTGGGAGAACTACCCAACCTCATGGGAGTTCGCATCACTAAAGTGGAAGAATCTGTACAGACCAACAGCATTGGCATGTTCTGTACCAGGGCAGTGTTCCACCATAAAGTCCATTCCCTGTAGGACGATGGACGACCTCAACAGTTTTGGGTTCTCACCCCTCATCTGCATTAACCACCTTAGGGGTCTGTGGTCTGTCTGAACCAGGAAATGAATCCCAAACAAGTAGGGCCTCGGCTTCTTCAGTGGCCACACCATAGCAAAAGCTTCTCACTCAGTTGCATTCTATTTCCGTTCCAAGGGAATTAACCTTCTACTAATGAAGGCTACAGGCTGGTTGAGGCCCTCTTTGTTTAGCTTTGCTAGATCTGCCCCCTCACCATGCTCTGAAGCATCTGTCTGCACAACAAATTCATTGGAGAAGTCAGGTGCCTTCAGAATAGCTACAGTGTACATAACTGCCTTTAGGGCATCAAATGTGGCCTGGCAAGCCTCAGTCCAGATCACCTTTTGGGTTGCATTTTGGGGGTCACCTCTGACAAGGGGGCAACATTGGTGCCATACCCCTTGACAAACCTCCTGTAGTAACCAGTGAGGCCTAGCAAGGCTCTCACCTCTGTCTCGGTCTTGGAGAGCTCCCAAGCCAGAATAGTGTCAATTTTTGGTTGTAGGGGTGCAACCTGGCCACTCCCCACCTGGTGTCCAAGGTAAACAATAGAACCCTGCCTTATTTGGCACTTACTGGGATTAATAGTGATGCCTGCCTGCAGGGCCTTCCACCCTTCACAGAGGTGTTGTAGTTGTTCCTCCCAGCTGGAGCTGAACACTTCAATGTCATCCAGGTAGGCTGCGCTGAAATCCTCTAGCGCAGCAAACACCTGATTGACCAACCTCTGAAAGGTGGCAGTGGCATTTTTCATCCCAAAGGGCTTAACACAGAACTGGAAATGCCCCTCTGGGGTGGAAAATGCTGACCTCTCTTTTTCCCCATTGGTTAAGGAAATCTGCCAGGACCCAGACGTTAAGTCAAAGATTCTGAGGAACTTGGCAGCTCCTAGTCAATCTATGAGCTCATCAGCTCTGGGGATGGGGTGCGCGTCATTTTTAATGATGGCATTGAGTAAACGGTAGTCCACACAGTACCTAAGTTCTGGGGTGGCACCAGGGGTAGCAGCCTTTGGGACCAAGACCACTGGGCTGGCCCAAGGACTGCTTGAGAACTCAATTACACCTAACACTAGCATCCTGAAAACCTCATCCTTAATGCTGGCTCTGACATTGTCAGTCACCCTGTAAACCTTATGTTTCATAGACTGTCCCCAGTGTCCACATCATGGGTGCACAGATGAATGAACCCTGGGGTCACGAAAAACAAGAAGGCAAACTGTGCCAGCAACTGTTGACAGTCCCCCTGTTCTCTGGGGTCAGTGTTGGGGAGAGGTTCACACCCTCCACAGACCCATCTTACTCCTGAGCAGACAGAAGGTGAGAAAGAGGCTCATTCTACTCCTCCATGCCATCATCTGTTGCAAAGAGCATAGTTCAGACCTCTCAAAGTGAGGTTTGAGATGCTTAACATGTAGGACCCTCAAAGGGTTCCTGGGAGTATGCAAGTTCACCAGATAGGCCACATCACTCTCAGACTGGCATTCTGGTTGTACCACCATTTCATGCCCTCCTGGCTGGCTTCTAGGTTTGCCTGAGTGACTTTTCTGAAGCGTGCAGTCTGGTTTCTAAAGGCCAGCACATAGCTAAACATGTCCTGGGGGAGCTTACTGGAGGTCTTCTCCAAGCACTCCTTTACCAGACTTTACCAGAGGTTCCCTTATAGGGTGACCATACAGCAGCTCAAAGGACTAAAACCAAAACCCTTCTGTGGTACCTCTCTGTAAGCAAAGAGATGGCATAACAAGAGGACATCCCACTTGTGCCTCAGGGGCTCTGACAGACACATAATCATATCCTTCAGGGTGTGGTCGAAGCTTTCAACCAACACCTTTCCTTGCGGGCAGTAAAGAGTGGTGAACTTGTAGGTTACCCAACACTCCTTCCACAGAAACTTCATATAGACAGATATGAAGTTGGTAGCCCTGTCAGATGCCACCTCCTTGGGTACCCAATGCGGGTAAAAATCCTCAATCAGTGTCCGGTCCACCACAGGGGCTGTCATCGACCTCATGGTCCACCAAGACCAGGATAAACCTGTTGCCCATTGCTGTTTTGGGATCCAGAGGCCCCACAATGTCAACGCCCACCCACTCGAAAAGGGAAACATAACAGGAAAAGGTTGGAGGGGGACCTTGCACTTCCTCCCACTCTTGCCGCTTGCCTGACACTTTTGGCAAGACCTGCAATGTGCGTCAGAGTGCTTGCGCATTTGGGGCCAGTAAAAGTGGGTAAAAAGCCTCTAAGTTCTTGTTCTGCCCCAAATGTGCTGCTAAAGGCACATCAGACCCACTAAGAAGGCTCTGATGCACTGAAGTACCACCAACACAAGTGCTGCCCCAGGCTACGCAAACTTAAATCACTATACAGTGATCCAATGTGATCCAGACTCCTTGCCAGATGCCTGGTCTGCAGCCTGTCACCAGAGACCCTCAAGTGTAGGGCATGACTTCTGTGCCTCACAGAATTCTTACCTGGTGGGCCCCCTTTCCTGCTGCCAATGGGTCAGCTTGGTCACCTCCTCAGTTCAGCTACCTTGTTCCCCTGAAGGCTCCAGGGCGTCTCCCTAGGGGTTCAGCCTCCTCCCAGACATGGGAACTTCTGGGATGAGTTTCCTGCACCCCTTGTCCTTACTGTTCCTGGCAGGCACTTGGGCCACTCTTTTAGGCTCCAGGGCCTCCTGATCACCCTGACGGGCTGCCATAGGCTAGGTGGTCACACACGCCCACCCAGGCAGACCCAACCTCTCCAAGTGTGACAGTCGTTCCACCTCATTAAAAGTGGGAGTCTTCCAGGTCATTGCTTAGCAGACAATCAACAGGCACCCCCTCAACTCAAAGAGAACCTGCAAGACCTTACACAGGTGCTCTGAGTTGTTTTCCACAACTACTTAGTTAAGTACATGGGGACCTACTTGCTCTTCAGACACTAGGTGAAATCTCAGAGTAGTCACACTGGCTCCTGTGTCTCTAGGAGCCTCCACCCTCTGTCTATTGATGGAAACCCTCTGCCTGTACTTCTTGGTGTTCCCAGGCACAAGGGTCATATGGACAATCTCACTGTCCCCTAGTGAGATAAGGGTCATCTCAGTTGTCTCCCACCCTTCTCCTGGAATCAACTCCTCCCCAAGCGCTACATTGGCCAAACCCTGTAACTAAGCACCAGTGAGTGCCAGTGTCCACTTGGGACATTTGTGGTCCCCGTCATGTGACCATCTGATCAAATGTGAAACTCTTGCAGGGACCCTTCTCTGCAGGTTTACCTGCAGAGATCCATGGTTTCTTCACACCTGGGGGCTGGAATCCTTCCACTGGGAACTTGGTTGAGGACCTTTAAAATACTTTCCCTGTTTACCCTTATCCCCCCCACTTCTTCTGATGCCCCCCCCACTTGTGGAGTCTCCTACAAACCTCTTTTGGACCCTGGTGCTCTCCTTCTGGTCTGCTTCCTGGGCAAGCTTCCTGAGGTCAGTCAGCTTGCGGTCAATTAGGTTCTGGCGCAGCTCTGGAAAAAAATACTATACAAGTGCTTCCATGCAAACAAATTGTACAGCCCCTTTTAAGTGGTTACATTACTGCCCTTCACCCAAACATCCAGTGACCTGCAGAACCAATCTACACATTCCAACCAAGCTTTGTATTCCTTTTAATATAGGAAACTTTTCTGTGTATTGCTCAGGGATGCGACCATACCTAGTGAGTAGAGTGTCCTTCATGATATAATAGGTGAGTCCCTGAGTATCCCCTAAGGATATCAGGGTGTCCCTCCCCTCTGTCTCAAAGTGCTCCCATAGACCCAACCCCCAGTGTATCTTAGGGACCATGTTCAGGGGGAGAGCTGACTCGTACCCCTAAAGCGCAGGTATATGTCATCCTCCCGTTTGTAATCCTTCACTAAATCTTTTGGGATATGTACCCTCTTTTCAAGCTGCCCTTTGATATTGCTGCCACTATCTCTGCTAGACTGGTTCCGTTGGTCCAGCTCTCTCAAACTTAACTCATGAGCCAAAAGCATATGTTTCTCTTTCATGGCTAATCTTTTCTCTTCATTTCCATTTCAAGCTTCTTTAAACTTGAATTGGTGCATTTTCTCTGCTTGTCTGTCCTGCAGCTCCTCAGGTGTCAGACCTTTGGTGAAACACTACTGCCTGCCCTGGAGGCCCTTCCCCCAGGAAAAACAGGGTTACTCAACACATACCCCTGTATGTTCTGCACCTCCTCATCCACATTCTCCTTCTCTGTGTGCCCCCCAGCTTCCCTAGATGCCAACCAGGCCCTAAACGCCTTTTGCAGCTCCTCCTTCCTAGAGGAGCTTTTGACCTTGCAGGAAAGTTCTTTGCAAACATTTCTAAGCTGGGCCACTGTATACTCCTCCAGTTTATCCAACTCAAACACATCTTTTGTAGCAACAGCTGGTGCATCCCCAGATTGATATATGCTTGCGGGTGAGGTTCAATAAAGATGCAAGCATTCCAAAAAGGCAGAGAGACCCCAAGGGCAAAAGAACAAAAAAGATGAAAAAATAGATCCACAGAGAAAACCAAGTAATATGTGGTCACGTAATGGTCTCCACTGAAACAGAAGTGTACACCAATCACTGTGTGTCAAGTGCAAATACAAGTCCTATCCTCACCGTTGATCACCAATGTCAGAAATGGGGTCTCTGGTTGGCAGTCAGTTTGCACTCTGTCCAAGGAGAGACCCTCACTCTAGTCAGGGTAAGGGAGTTACACTTTTCAGAGAACCCCTACTCACCCCCTTGGTAGCTTGGCACAAGCAGTCAGGCTTATCTGAGAGGCAATATGTAAAGTATTTGTACCAACACACACAGTAATAAAGTGAAAACACTACAAAAGGGACACAACACCAGTTTAGAAAAATAGGTGATATGTATCTAAATCAAACAAGACCAAAACAACAAAAAATCAACATACAAAAGCAAAGTTATGAATTTTCAAGTAAAAAAGTTACACAAAGTACCTGGTTTTCGTCAAAAATAAATGATGCATCTTTTCCTGACTCACAATTGAGGCCATACATTGTTTCTTCTGCGATGCATTGTTTTTCTTTCCCGCAGAAGAGCGATGCATCGATTTCCAGATGGGAAACCTCGGGTCGAGGCAGGTTCACTGTGGTTTTGATGCCCATTGATGATGCCTGCAAAATCCTGGTGCACGGTGGTGAAGAGCTGCAGTGGTGATGCGTCGATTTTGGCAGCTGCAAGCAGGTGTTTTACTGAGGAACCACCTGAATTGGTTGAGGGTGAAACCCCTGAATTGGAGCTCCCTGTTAGGGCAGGATGCAGTGTATTTTCCTGCAGCCTATCCCCAGAGTAACTGGTAGACAGGAAGGAGCAAAGAAAGTTCAAACTGAAGCTGGCCAAATTAAAGACCGATGAAAGGAAACTGGCAATGGAGGAGAAGAAGGCTTAAAGGGCCTTGGAAGAAAAAAAGTTGTTGTTGGCTCATGAGAGGAGCCTAAAAGAGCTGGATATCAAGGCCAGACAAGTGGATTCCAGCAGTGATGGTGGCAGCATGCCTGCAGTACCTGAAGGAGAGAAATGGACTCCCATACCTAAGGAATTGGTGCCTAGTTATATGTTAGAGATGACATAGAGAAATGATTTTCTGTCTATGAAGTTGCACTGAGGGTTCACAAGGTACCTGAGGGGCACTTAGGGGTGCAGTCTATGGAAACATATGACTTTTGTGGGGCGGGACGCACGTCTAACACTAGAGGTTGGGGAGCAAACCAAGCACTCCCCTAGGAAGAACATTCTACTTGCAAAATTTGGGCTGACCCCTGAAAAGTACATCCAAAGGTTCAGGGACAGCCAGAAGCTCCACAGCTAGTCCTGGGTAGACCTTCGGTATCACTCCATTAAGGCACTGAATGGTTGAGTGCAAGGCAGCAAAGTTAATGATTATGTTGTATTGTACAATTTCAACAAGAGAGAACACATGTTCAGTGTTTGTTTTACAGAGATGTGCCAGCACCTAGATGGCAGTAGGCTGACTGACCTCAGGAAGCTTGCTGAGGAAGCATACCTCTGGACCATTACCAGAGTACCCAAGAAGATATCTGGGGGGGAGGCTCCCACAGAGGTAGTCAGGGTTCCAACCATAAGAAAGAGGAGGGGGAAGAAAAACTTACAAGTAAGGAGTTCTCAAATGGACTCTCAAAATAATTCTTCAGTGAGTAGTGGTAACCAGCCCGTCTCAGTCTAAGAAGAAAGAGTTCTTTGATAAGCAGATGGAGATGCTTGTACCACAATACAGAGTGCTATATGTATGGCCACTTCAAGAGTAACTCCAAATGTCCCAGGAGGGCACTAACCCTTGCTGGTGGGCAGACCCTTGGGTTGGCAAGTATAGCACTTGGGTAGTAGGAAGACCAGTTAGCTTTGGGGAGCAGACAGAGGTGACCCTAGTTTCCTGGGGGATATGGCGATGGTGCCCAAAGCCTATATGCCATCTGACATATGAGATCCATACTGTTTCTGATGAAGGTAGATGTAATAGGAACAGGTTCCTTGATTACTGCATTAGTGTATTTATCAAGAGGTTCCAAAACAGAACCACACCCGGAGACAATGGGCCATCCAGGGGGATTAGTAGTGTTCATGTGTATTTGGGAAAAAGATAGATTACAGGAGACTGTGTGCATTGTCATTGTTAAGAAAGTGCTGTTCTTTCTGTGTAGTAATACCAGCATTCAGGGCAGCACTGGTAACCCTTTTGATTTGGGAATTAATTTTGGGTAAGGGGTCAGAGGAGGCTAGTGTAGGAGTGGTCAGGGTTGAAAAGCTGCTTCAGTATTTCTGCATTGTATTTTTCAGAATTAATGATTACAATGCCACCACCTTTATTGGCAGGTTTAATAATCAAGTCATAATTGGATCTTAAATGATCTAATACTTCTTTTTCGGAAAGGGGAAGATTGTATGGTACATATTCAAATTGTGTTTGACCGACTTAGACATTTTTTACTTAATTTAATAAATACAAATTGGGCATGAAAGAGGAAGGAGGGTGAAATTGCTGTAAAGCACTGCACAAACACAAGTCCTATACTCACTTCTGATCACCAGTGTGAACATTTGGTGTTGTTGGTTGACTGAGGTATGAGCCCTGGTCAAGCAACAACCACAAGTCTTGTCAGGTTAAGGCTCAGGAAAACCCCAAATTAACCTGTACTCACCCTCTGGTAGCTTGGCAAAGAGCAGTAAGGCTTAACTTGAAGTCAATGTGTAAAGCTTTTGTGCAACACTTCAAACAATAAAACAGTGAAGACACCACACAAACAGTGAAGACACCACACAAAAAGGATCCCACACTGGGTTAGAAAAATAGAACTAAGTTTAATAAATAAAATGGGGGAATCAAAGAGAAAGGAGGGTGAAAGGTAGTGGGAGGTTGAACAGGGGCCCGAATGGTATCATGAGTGATGGGGTTGTTTGCAAAGAAGTAACCGAGTCTATTCCACCCAAAATATGTAAGCAGATATTTGTGCAGACCAAAGAAATTATTGCATACAGTAGGTACAAAGGACAGGCCTCTGCTCAAGAAATTGATTTCTCTGGATGGCAACATATGAAAGATTGGAATGGTTCCGGTTTTGGAACACAGATTAAGTGAGATAGAGATAGTCTCTCCCAAGAGATCAGGAGATATTGTGGGTGATCCCTTTGGTAAAACTTGTGGTGTGTTTGACCCTTGCATGGATGTTGGAAATTTCCTCTCCCTCTGCTGTGACCACATCCCTTTACTAAAAAAACTATTTGATTGCAGTGCAGTTCTACTGGAATCAGGGATAGTACATGCAACCTCATCTGGTGAGCTATTCAAAGACTCTGAAAATGTCACTGATTGTTGATTTTAATATCGACTCCCAATGTTGTGAGTGAGGTGTGTTATGAGAGGTGTTGCAGTATTTATCATTCAGTTAGGGGTATGTATTTTCTTTACTGTAATATCTGATGTCCTTTTGGATTTTATTTATCTCATTTTGTGTTATATTGTTGAATGGGCGTATAGTATTGTTTATTTTGTCAAGTACGCTCTTTGCGTCTGTGAGTGAATTGTTTTCAAGGATTAACTTTTCGAGTTCGGGCATTTCTTCCAATTCCTTTTTACTATGTTCCAGTGCAGTGTCAATCCCCAGCACCATCCAATACCTAGAGAACATGTTGACTAAATGATTTAACCCCGAATTGAACTTGGGGTCATCAATAAAAATAGCTGGTGTTTTTTATTTGAAGACCCTACAGAATAACCCCTACCTTGAGGAAGTTTGTTAACATCTGAGCATGCAGGCTGGTCCTGGTCTGTTTTTTCTTTATTTTTTTCCAGTCTGACTAATAGAGCTTGTGAAGAGTTGTGAAATTAGAAAGCAACGAGGGGCCACTGATTATTTTATTGATATTCTCATTTGAATAATTTGAAGCTTTTCAGGAGGACATAATGTGGTAATGTGTCCCCCATTAGCACCCAATAAGAGGTAAATATGTTTTGTATTGCATCAAAAGCCTCTTGCAGTCCAACGATTGCTCTAAGCAATACTAAAGGCAGCAGGAGTGACGCCAAAACCCACATGGGTAAGGTGTTATATCAAGCAACAATGTCTTAGAGGGTATCAAAATTATAATAGGAAGTTGCATTTCTTACAAAAAAACAGTATGGCACAGAAAGTCAACACATAAATATACATTTTTGCAAAAAGGAAAAACAAGATTATCAAAAAGCTGCACATGACATAAATCAGTATATAAATCAGGATCGTGTACTCCTATGCAAAGTGAACACATGTTGCTCGCAAAAAAACAAAAAATGGTGCAAAGTCAAACGCAAAAAATAAGAGCGAACAGTATTAAGTAGTTCATGTGCAAAAACAGTTCTGTGCTTTTTTCAAATATCGTTGCAGAATATATATGTCCGAATATCTGCTGTTATTTGTCAACGGCGTTTCAGCCTTCATTGACCTGAGGTCATCATCAGGACAAGACAAACACAATAGATATGGTTTCTGCTTAGGAAGTGAACAGAATGAGGTTTCAACCAGGAGTATAGAAAAAACAGAAAGTTGAGGTATTGAGTTACAGTGCCCTATTGGCGGTACCTGAGGAATTTATAGGAAACCTACAAGATAGAAATAGAGAAGGCAGGACGGAATTAAACAAGATGTGAAACAAGCATAATGTGCCCCACAAACACTGTGAAAGTGTGGAAAAGGAAATGAGCATTCAGGGTTGGAAGTCAGATTGGCTGGATTGGGTCCTGTTTAAAGCCAAATAATAGACCAAACCAGTAATAAACAACGGGAGCACAAATTAATCAAATAAAGCCAGGAATCAAAACAACACTGACGGGTCAGGTTCGTGATTCCCCAGGACCAATTTGTGCTGTAAAATTTCAGTCATGGAAAATTGAAAGGCGTATAAATCAGCCAACAAGTATTGACATGATCACATGCAAGTAATGTCAGGAAGAAGAGGGTACAATCCACGTTTTCAGGGCCCACTGAAGAAGAGGTCTATTGTATATCAGTTAATCACACTAGCCCCTGGGAGACCGTATTTGCAAATACAAAGCATTAGTCAACCAAGTGTCCAGGCCGTAATCTCGGCAGGGGGAAACAAGCATTTGCAATGTAATAGGTCTCGAATTTTCTTGAGTTAGAGGTATTGGCGTTGTAAATGCATAACTGGACTTTTGTTGCCACATAAATTGGTCAACCCTGCCGCATAATTTGGTCCTCTCTGCCACATAATTCCAGTGGCCCTGCATATAACTTAAGCACTTCCATTTACCTTCTTCCTCTATCTGCAGCAAACAATTGAATATTGCCATTTAGCATCCTAATTTAAATCTGCCATGCTAATTAGAATAAATACCACTTTCACTTTCCTACCATCAGAGTTGATGGCTGACTAACGGAAACGGTGGGGGAAGGCTAGGAGTAGAAATATTAAAAGGGTTGTGCGAAGAGGCTAACATGTAATAGGATGGTAGTAGTACTGTATTCGCTAAAAATATGGAGCTGCTATGGGATGGAGACAGGCCTGCTGTACTAAGCTACAAGATTTAAAGGCTGAGTTTGGTTGGCATGCTGCTTTGTATCCAAACCAGTAATTAGGCTTGTATCCAAATTTAAGCTGTAAAAGTTGCCAGCAAGTAAGATAAGCATAATGCAGTAAACAACATGTGTTTGAGATGAAAAACATTTGTCTTCATTTGGTATGCCCCAAAGGCCTTCAGTTGTCTGTCTTCCTAATGCACACAAGAACCACAGACCAGATTCCCCCAGACTGCCTCAAACACTACTAGAAAATTAACTGCATCAGGAAACGTTTCCAAGCAATATAGGCATGAGAAGGGAAGCTACAAGACAAGTATAAAAGAAGCCTTGGATGTGAGATGCAAAACGAGACGCACACTGCGTGGGCGGGATGCTTACAAATGGAAAAGCTTGCAGTGTGCCAGATGCTAGGATGCTGCTGTGTATGAGATATAGATACACATGATACTCTCCACAATGTGGAGCAGGAAATGCACATCAAGGATGAGCAGAGTGAGATATACAGTACGAGACGTGTGTGGATGTTGCTCACAAGTGTCGTGTTTAAGATGAACACAGACACGAGAGGCCAGTGAGAGACTTGCAAGTGCAGTGAGTGTAGTGTGTAAGAACAGCTTACAAATGAGTACATCATGTGGGTTAGTCACAACGGAGTTGTGCATGAGATGCTCTTAACTTAAGCAGCACAAACCAAAGAATGTGGGCAACTCACAAATGCATGAAACTTTTTGTATGTAATGCTGTTTGTGCTGGCCGCAAGCAAGGGAAGCCTCTTTTGGAGAAGGCTTAGAAACAGAGAATGTGGGGTGGGGTGTGAGGTGCTAACAAACAAGCCTTGTGTGTGAGATATCGTCTGTGATTTTACCACACACCAGAACCCTGGTGTAAGATACTCTTAAGCGTGTACAGGGTGAAACACTCAGAAATATGAGCACCCTGGAGTGTTAGAGGCTCATAAACACAAGTGTAAGATTCTCAGCAACACTAAAACCTCAGGAGGGCGAGTTTACTACTCTTGAGACACTGCTGTGTGCATGAGATGCCCTTGAGAAGCCTAATGTGGAAGATGCTCACAAACACAACAGGTCTGCATGTGTAGTGTATAAACATTGTGAAACCTAAACAGGTTAGGTTCTGAGAGGGTGTAGTGTGAGATACAGAGCGACCGATTTCAGGACTGAGGGGCCCAGTTCAAGTCTCTGCATCTACTCTCCCAGTCCCTATTTAAAATATAGATGGGAACACATTTTATGAAACAATGGCAAATCTTCAAATGGCAATCTTTAGTAAAGTCCACTTCAAAGAAAACTGTGATTGCATTCAGGAGCTGAGGAAAAAGGAACAAGCGAGCCCCTGCCCTCCTTTCCACCACCAGGGACTGTAGGAAAGCACACTCCGCTCCACAAACAGCAAACATGAGCAAGATAGCCTGATTTATAGCATTGTCTACAGCTAAGCTATATTCAGAACAAGAATGCTATGCAATGGACATGAGCAGGAAAAAAGTTAAAACATGGGTGAGCTGGCCCTGGAAAAGCCCTCCTCTTCTGTTGGTTTTATGTTTACAGAGGGAGCAGGTGGGGAGGAGAAACTGAACACGCACCCTCAGTGTAAGACGAACAAGAAAATAGTAAAAAAACAAAGTGCCCTACAGATGAGCTAGACAGGACTTAGAGTAATTATACAGTAGTTGGTGCTGCTCCCAAAGTGAAAAACTCAGGACAAAGAGGCAGAACTGGCAACTAGCAAGCAAGGATTTTTGAAGGACACTGCAACCAACAATTGAAATAGCTTTGAACCACAGTATAAGTATCCTTCAAAGTATACAACACGTCGAAAGCTTGCCCTCGACCTAAAAAGGAGGTCTATAGGGAAAAAGAAATTGAATAAACTAACCTGTTGGGAAGAGTCCACCCACAGAATGCCATGCTCAGAGCAATTAAGTCTGACCTGGAATGTTATACTGAGTAACACAGGTCAAAGAGTGTGTGGCGGGTAAGAAACACTAGACCACTGACCATATTGAAAAATAGGTGGCGAGGCATACCCCAGGGGAACATTGACAGAGATGGTAATACGGAGAAGTTGCCAGTATTAGTCGTGGCAGATTCAAGAATGGAGACTGCTATTTCCCTGATCATATAGAGGAAGTGCCAGGACAAACATACTTAGGGACATATTTATACTTGTTTTGCTCCAAATTTGCGTCTTTTTTTAAACGCAAATTCTGTGCAAAACTAACTCCATATTTATACTCTGCCGCTAGACCCGTCTAGCGCCAAAGTTGTGGAGTTAAAGTCATTTTTTGGACGTGGAAACCTACCTTGCATCAATGAAATGCAAGGTAGTCATTCCAGTGCAAAAAATGACTCCATGGCCTTAGCGCCATATTTATCCCCTGTGCTGAAATCACTCACGAGGGGGAGGGGTCAAATAATGGTGCAAAGTTTGGTTTGCACCATTATTTAACGCCTGGGTCATGGCAGGCGTTAGGGGACCTCTGGGCCCATATTCTTGGTGGAACACCATGGAATAAGCCCACATGTACCCTCCCCATGCCCCTGGGACACCCCCACCCACACCAGAGGGACAGCGGAGGATGTGGGACCCCATCCTAGGTAAGTATAGGTAAGTACTTTTTTTAAGTGCCACTAGGGGCCCTGAAATGGGCCCCCCTACATTGCACTGGGTGCAATCGCGATGCCCACGGGACCCACGTCCCCTGAGCTGGCCATTCGGGCCGTGGGCATGACTCCTGTCTTTTCTAAGGCAGGAGTCATGTGGTATGGATGGTTTTGCGCCAGAAAATGATGCTTGGCTGGTTTGAGTAATTTTCTTTTTACTCTAACCTGCCTAACGTCATTTTGTGGTGCAAAACCCCCTTCTTCCATAGCGCCAGCCCCACCCGACTAATGTCATTTTTTTTTAACGCTAGCCTACACTTTGCGCCGGCTTGCACCGTTCTATAAATATGGTGCCTGGCTGGCACTCAAGAATGGTGCAAGCCGATGCAAAACTTTTTGATGCAAAACTGCGTTAGTGCAGTTGTGCACCAAAAAGTATAAATATGGCCCTTAATGTATTTGGTTGTGCACGGGAGAGGGAACAACTAAAATGTGTAATATTGGGCCTAACAGAACAAGGCAGTAGAAAACCCAAAGGAACTGGTTAATGATGAATGCTGTAGGAAAGGGAGCTGACAGAGGCAGGACAACAGCTTTTCAAGGAAAAATATGAAAAATAATAAGAGTAACAAATACATTTAAACTTGGTCTATCCCACATTAGAGGCAGGCAAACAGTCTAAAGAGGTGTGGGTTGGGGGTCACAACTGATCATATTGATGCTCAAGTGTACATCAAAATGCCAGTGACTAAAGAGCCCTGAACAGAGAAGTCAAGAAAAATATTAGGAGTACTTGTATCTGATGTATTTTAGCATGAGATTACAGCAAGGGGTGACATTTCATTTCTCAAGAGTGTTTAAACCATAGTTCACAGATTCAAAAATATAAATCCACCGACAGTCAAATTGCGTCAGCAAATGTGGTAGATTGCTGCCCCTTATTGAAAGGTGGGGTTGATCAATCACCTGCCATGTGAAATTATTTTCTGTTTGGTTATGGAAAATGAAATGCATGACCAAGGGGAACTCGCTATACTGCATCTAATCCGGATTGTATTTTCAATAATGCAGGTCTTCACCACTTGTGTGGTCTGTCTGACTTATACCAAGTTGTGTGGGCAATGAAGGGCATATATGACGTTAGTAGATCAACAATTAGTAACTTAGTGAATTGTATTTAAGTTGTGGTGTTAAAGGCCCGGTACTTATACCCCGTTGGGCCTTTGAAGTGGGGGAGACACGCCTTTGAACTGCACAGAGGTCCTGCCCTTACTGCCCTGGCTACAGACTCTCAACAGGAGGTTATGCTGCTATTTGTGTGGGGATAGGACATAGCTTGTTAAGGTATGAGTCTGTGTCCATCTCCTCCCTCCCATCCTGCCCAAGGTGGCCCATTAGTCACACCCAAGCTCTCTTTGTGTGTGGCTGTTTAGGAATACACAAAGCCCAACTACCAACTGCACCCAGTTGTGACTAAAGACAGGCTGCAGGAACAGAATGGCTAAGTCAAGAAAATGCCATTTTTCAAAATACAAAAAGAACAAGTGATGGACGGAATGCTGAGCAATGTCAAATATTCACCCCCAATACAGAGATCTGGGCCTAAATCCGTTGTTTATTTGCTATCCATGCCATTCCAGTTTGTACCCAGCCATATGCAAATCAGTCTTGGCCCTGCTCCCTATGGGAACAGTCCAGCCTGAACTGCCAAGCCAGGTCCTCCCTGAACTGGAAAAAAGCATCCTGGGACCAGTTTCAGGGTATCACCCTTCATCAGCGAGGCTAGCCTAACTCCAGTGGCATGGGGAGCAAGGGACCCACGTCTGGACATACCCTTCCCACTTAGGGCAACAAATGCAAAAAGAAAAAGTGATGGACGGAACACTGAACAATGTCAAACATTCACCTCCCAGTACAGAGATCTGGGCCTAAATCCATTGTATTTTTTCTACCCATGCCATCCCAGTTTGGATCCAGCCATATGCAAATCAGTCTTGCCCCTGCTCCCCATAGGGGCAGTCAAGCACAAACTGCCAAGCCAGGTCCTCCCTGGACTGGAAAAAAGCATCCTGAGACCGGTCTCAGGGTATCGCTTTGATCAGCCAGGCTAGCTTGACTCCAGTGGCATGGGGTGGGGGGGGGAGCAAGGGACCCACATCTGGGCTTACCCTTCCCACTTAGGGCAACAAATGCAAAAAGAACAAGTGATCGACAGAACGCTGAACAATCTCAAACATTCACCCCCAGTACAGAGATCTGGGCCTAAATCCATTGTTTTTTTGCTACCCATGCCATTCCAGTTTGGACCCATACATATGCAAATCAGTCTTGACCATGCTCCCCATGGGAACAGTCAAGCCCGAACTGCCAAGGCATGTCCTCCCTGAACTAGAAAAAAGCATCCTAGGACCGGTTTCAGGGTATCAACCTTTATCAGCTGGCTAGCTTGACACCAGTGGAATGGGGAGCAAGGGACACACGTCTGGGCATGCCCTTCTGCCTGGGTCCAAACTGGGGTGGCATGGTGAGCAAAAGAACAATGGAATAAACCCAGATCTGACTGGGGGTGAGTGTTTGAAAAGTTTTAACACTCCGTCCTTCATCCTTTTGTATTTTTCTAAAAGCGGCATTTTCAGAATTCCAATTTAAAATCTGACTGCACCATAAGTTAGGATTTTAAATTGTAATTCTAGAGACACCAAATTTGAAGTGGTTTATCTTAACATTTGGAAATTATGCTTATAAAGTGTAATAGGTAGGGGTGGGTGAAATATTCTGCTCCTCAGGAGGGATTAGCACGGTGTTGGGCACTCTGCATTCTGCTTGCAGCATTGAGTTCTGGCCAAATTGGGTCAACAACTGTGTGGTGGATTTTTGTGCCGTGCACAGCTCTCCAAAGCTAAGTTGGTGACCATGAGTGAGATTTGGCAACCTCTAGTAAGATTTTCGGTCACTAGGAGGGCATCCATTGAGATTTCTCCAGTGCGGGCGGTTGTGGGAGATTGTGACCATTTGCAGTCAGAAAGCTGCCGCTTGAGTAGAAAATCTACTCGAGTGGCAACAAAATCAACCTGAGAAGCTGTGCCCTCTGAAGCACCACATGGTCACATGGACTGTTCAGCATGGAACAAGCTTCCAATGCTAAATCACCACATGAGCAACGCAACATGCCTATTTCCTTCCATTCATGGAATTCCGCAGATTCTCACAGATTTCTTTGTAACTCCTCAAATTCCTTTTAGTTAAACTCCACAAGTTCCACCCAGGCTTAATAACAAGCCAATTTCAATGTTAACCTTTGGGATAGATAGGCTTTGCAGTAGTGAAAAATGACTTTAAGAGCTTTTCTCCACCAGGACATGTCATACTAAAAAGTACATGTCCTACACTTTAATTACATTGCACCCTGTCCTCTAGACTGTTCAGGGCCTACCCTAGGGGATGATTTATTTGTATTAAATATGAAGGTTTGGACCTGACAAAAAGGTTATATGCTAAGTTGAAATTGCAGTTCAAACCTACACATACATGCTCTACAATGGCAGGACTAAGATATGTTTAAACTGCCACTTAAGTGGGTGGGACAATCAGTGCTGCAGGCTCACTGGTAATATTTACTTTAAAGGCCCTGAACAAATGGAGCACACTTTATTAGGGACTTATAACTAAATTAAATATGCCAATTCGGTATATGTCAATATTAACATGTTTTAGGAACAGAGCACAAGCACTTTAGCACTGGTTAGCAATGGTAAAGTGTGCAGAATCCCAAGGCCAGCAAAAACGAATTCAGCAAAAACAGAATGTCTGAAGGCTGAAGGTTAGGGTAAAACATTTCAATGATGCCAGGTTTAACAGTCAACCTGATAAATGAATATTTGGTCTATGCAGAAGTGACTGACAAAACATTTATTTAAGCACAGATGTGAATCAGGTGATTTTATTACTAAAAATATTATTTATTACTGGGCTCTTTCTGACTGTCACTTGAGGATGGTTTCTTGTAGGTTGTAAAGATGGTGGGGCTTTTGTATTATTGCTGGAAATATTTTGACTTGTCATTGCAGGAGTATGGGTTCTGGCCCAAAGACTTCTGGGCCAAATAGGGTCAGATTAGCTAATCACAAGCCACCCCAGTGGTCATTCCAGGAAATTGCAATGTCCAGGCCACAAACCTTTTTTTACAAAGACATTTAGCTAACAAAAGTGGCCATCTTTGCAGATGCCATTTCAAAGGGTAGTTAGCACATGTAGGAATATCTTTGCAAAACAATTTAAAACAGCACATTTGACAACATTTACAACCCAAAAACGCCTTTCAACTTTTGCACAATAGAATCTGTATTGTTTAAACAAAATAATGAATTTGAACAAAAACACTATTCAGTGCTGAACTCTTAAAAGTATTATATACAGAAATGCATTTAGCAATCAGTAGAAAAGTTTGACTGCTCTTTCTGAAGCAAAACCATCAAAATATGCACACTTATCCATTATATAGGGGGATAGAAGAGACAGGGGCGTAACTTGGTCAGTACGATTGGAGGGGTATGAGCTTTAGATTTCCCAACAATCACACTGGGACATCTTGTTGAAACACATTCTGAGAGAAGAAGGACATGAGCAGGGGCATTGGAAAGAGAGAGGAAGGTGGACTAATATGGGTACTTAAAACGTACTATTTTTCAAATTAATCAACCTTTTATAAGGCCTTCAAAACACAGCAGAAAGAGTGTATGTGCTTTTGTCACTGTGGGCATATAAATCTTCCAAGTGCAATCCGGCAGGCACTCAAAGAACCCAACTAAAAGCACCTGTACCCAACTATTTACCACAGAACCCATTTATTGGAGGGAGTGTAACATCCCAACAACCCCCCAACTCTCTTCTCTACCTCCCGGAGCTACACTCCTGAGAAGAGAGGGACCATGGAAATCTCGGCACAAGTTTAAAATTGCTTATGAAGTTTGTTAAAGAAGGTGTGCATTGATGTCTGCATTGTAGTTACTAAGGGCCATATTTACAAGGCCCTTTGTGCCGCAGAAACATCGCTTTGAGAGGCATATTTAAAAGGCCCGAGCGGCACAATAATGCCACCCGAGCGTCACTTTTGTGAGGCTCTAGCGGTGCAGTGTGCCCACACATATTTACAAGGCCACCTAAAGCCACCTTGGGTGACTTTTCATGGCCTTGTAAACATGGCCCCTTTCATGCATAACTGCATGAAAGGGGCATTCCCTGGGTTTTGCTGTGGGTGTCCCCATGCAACACCCATGGAATCTCGTGCATTCCCACATTTGCAAGGTTTTGTAAACCTGTGAATGCGTCACATTCCTACACCACCCCAGGTGGCATAAAAGTCGTGCAACGAGGAGAAATACCTTTATTTCTGCTTGTTTCTTGCTCTTTCTACATGTACTGCATTCTACAGCACACATGGAGGAAAACACCATTAATCATTGGTTATGTGCAGAAAGGTGTCCCTTCTTGCACATATGCAATCATCCTTGCAACGCAGGCACCCATGCGCTGGCACATTCTTCTGATGCAGGGCAGCGCCACAAGGTGGCTTAAGCCGCTGCTCTGCACCAAAAGCTTGTAAATATGCCCCTAGGTTTCCGATGGTAGCTGTAAGACAGTCCCATCAAGATATGCATATTTTGCAGTGACAATTGCGCTGTCATTAACACATTTTAGGTTCCCCTAGGTGGGAGGGACAGTTTTCTGTCTGTTCAATTTAGTTGCTTTATTTGGAATGGATTTGTACGTTGTATTAAATTGACTTTAATAGCCTGCACACAAAAATAATTTACATTTCTTTTAACCAGTCCAATGCCATCTCGTCAATGCTATCATGAAATGTAGACAGGATGTGAGCCAGAGCACTTTCATGTGCAAAAAAGCACCGCAAAGACATAAAACCCCGATTAAAATAAAAAATCTAATGAGATGTTTAAAAAGTAAACTCTTCCCCGTTGTGTACTGCACTTAGGCACTGCAGGTGTGGGTTTTGCTCTTTTCATAGATGTGCATTTTCGAATCTATCGTCCTTCACCCACTGAGTACTCATCACGTTTCCAGGCTTCTTTACACCCCTCGAGGCTGCAATTGATATTTTCCTGTGCGCGAAGGAGCGCTGCCTGGATGGCGTTCTGCAGTTCCCGAACTAAAGAGATGAGCGTTTTCTTCCAAAACAGGCCATCTGGAAGGTGTAAAAACTTGGCAATTCACACATGTGGGGTAAGAATTGTCTCGGGAACCGACGCAGAACAAACAAGGTAAAGAACGCACAAGAAAAACAACATTACCATTTCATTTCCCTTGAAAGCTGCAATTTACGAAAGAATGTAACTGTTTCAGAAATTAAAGGCACAAAACAATTGTTGATTGGGATTGTTTGCGCGTAGATTTGCATTCATGCGTGTATATGTGATGTTTAGCTGCATGTGCTGAGGATTTTCATTTTCAGTGTAGCAGGTGGGTTAGGCAATTGCAGCGTATACAACATCTGCAGAACCGGACTTGGAACACGAAGCAGCCCTGGCAGATTTTGTCAGACCAGCCCCAATATGGTGCATTAGTGAGCCTAACAATAGGGTTTTGCGGGGCGGGGGGCTATGTCCCCCCAAAGACAATTTGGGAAAAACAGCAAAAACGGTCATTTTGCAACACATTTTGCATTATATAGCCAATTTTATTTGTTTTAAAAACATAGCAAATGATGACCTTATAGTGCACCAGGGTAGGGCAATCGTTTTTTGGGGCTCTTCAATGATTCCCTCACCATTACCCTCTAACAGTGACTCTCACTTATCTCCATAGCCCTTCTCTCACATGTATGTCATTTATTTTATAGTGCCTCTTTTACCTGTGCAGGGTACTGGTGCACTTTACATCACACACACACACACACATACAGAGAGAGTGAATCATACGTGCATAAATCAGTGTATAGAAAATGTTATAAAAGACAAAGGGGAGTAAAGGTGTAGGATTCACAGGTGATCTATGCTGGTGGCTATTCTATTTTCTAAGGATGTTTAGCCTGGGAAAGCATAACCTCAGTGTTAGAAATGGGGTCTTTGGTTGACAGTCAGGTTACCCCCTGTTCAAGCAAGGACCCTCACTCTAGTCAGGGTAAAAGAGAATTACCCTCAGCTAACCCCTATTTAACCTCTTGGTAGCTTGGCAGAGCAGTAGGCTTAACTTCAGAGCGCTAGGTGTAAAGTATTTGTACCAACACACACAGTAACTTCATGTAAACACTACAAAATGACACAACACCAGTTTAGAAAAATAGGAAATATTTATCTAAACAAAACA
Organism: Pleurodeles waltl; assembly: GCF_031143425.1. Lineage (NCBI taxonomy): Eukaryota > Metazoa > Chordata > Amphibia > Caudata > Salamandridae > Pleurodeles > Pleurodeles waltl. The sequence continues at coordinate 573,965,301 of NC_090437.1, forward strand.
AGACCAAAACGACAAAACTCCGACATACACAAGTCAAGTTATGAATTTTTAGAGATTAAACTCAAAAATGGCGCTTAGAAACAAAAATGCTTCGATGAGATGTTAACACGGCGTCATGACGGAGTCGTTCCCAACAAGCCAACACCAGCGGCGCCGGACACAGAGTCGTGTAGACCCCCCCAAGTACAGTACCTTTGGTGAAGAGTGAAAACAAGCCGATGCGCGAAGGCTGGAATCGCGGCGTCTGTGCGAAACGTTGAATCCGTGCACTTCGAGCGGCGTCGGTCAAGACGTGGTGCGGCGACTTCCACGGAGTCGTGGACTTCAGCGGGGCTGCAGTGGCGTCGGGCCTGCGAAGAGCGTCGCGTTCCAGCAAAGGAGTGTGGCGTCGGGTACAGGCGGCGTTACCGGATTCAGCAGCAAAGTCGGTCCGGAGTCGTCCGAAGTCGATTTCCTTGGATTTCCACCAGCTTTCCTTTCAAGGGCCCAGGGACTGGATAGGGCACCACTTGTCGGAGCAGGAGTCTCTCCAGAGACTCCAGGTGCTGGCAGAGAGAAGTCTTTGCTGTCCCTGAGACTTCAAACAACAGGAGGCAAGCTCTAACTCAAGCCCTTGGAGATTTCTTCACAAGGTGGAAGGCACACAAAGTCCAGTCTTTGCCCTCTTATTCTGGCAGAAGCAGCACTGCAGGAAAGCTCCACAAAGAACAGTCACAGGCAGGGCAGCACTTCTTCCTCAGCTATCAGCTCTTCTCCAGGCAGAGGTTCCTCTTGGTTAAAGAAGTGTTTCTAAAGTCTGTAGATTTGGGTGCCCTTCTTATACCCATTTTAGTCTTTGAAGTCACCTTTCTTCAAAGGGGACTCACACCTACTTGTGAAATCCTGCCCTGCCCAGGCAAGGCATCAGACACACAGTAGGGGGTTGGAGCCGGCATTGTCAGGGGCAGGCACAGTCCTTTCAGATGAGATTGACCACTCCACCCCTCCCTCCTAGCAGAGATGGCTAATCAGGAAATGCAGGTTACACCCCAGCTCCCTTTGTGTCACTGTCTGGTGTGAGGTGAAAAACAACGAACTGTCAAACTGACCCAGACAGGGAATCCACAAACACGGCAGAGTCACAGAATGGTTTAAGCAAGAAAATGCCCACTTTCTAAAAGTGGCATTTTCAAACGCACAATCTCAACATCAACTTTACTAAAAGTTTTTTTTTTTAATTGTGAGTTCAGGGACCCCAAACTCCACATGTCCATCTACTCTCTAGGGGAATCTACACTTTAATCATATTTAAAGGTAGCCCCCATGTTATCCTATGAGAGAGACAGGCCTTGCAACAGTGAAAAATGAAATTGGCAGTATTTCACTGTCAGGACATATAAACCACATTACTATATGTCCCACCTTATCCATACACTGCACCCTGCCCTTGGGGCTAACTAGGGACTACCTTAGGGGTGCCTTACATGTAAGAAAAGGGAAGGTTTAGGCCTGGCAGGTGGGTACACTTGCCAAGTCGAATTTACAGTGTAAAAATACACTTACAGACACTGCAGTGGCAGGTCTGAGACATGATTACAGGGTTACTTGTGTGGGTGGCACAACCAGTGCTGCAGGCCCACTAGTAACATTTGATTTACAGGCCCTAGGCACCTCTAGTGCACTTTACTAGGGACTTAACAGTAAAACAAATATGCCAATCATGGAGAACCAATTACGTACACATTTTACACGGAGAGCATAGGCACTTTAGCACTGGTTAGCAGTGGTAAAGTGCTCAGAGTTGAAAAGCCAACAGCAACAGGTCAGAAAAAAATAGGAGGCAGGAGGCAAAAAGACTGGGGATGACCCTGCATAAGCAAAAGTCCAACACGACCCCCTACCAGCCTAAAGCCAGGGGAGAACAATCAATACCTTGATGTACTTCCCTGATTGGGGCGATAGAACAAGGACCCCGGCCCACAACAGCAGGGGCATGTTCCAGTTCTACGCCTTCCTGACTCCAGTTGGATCCCTCTGTCCATACTCTCAGGGCCCACTAAGCTACCCCATGGGGAACCCTTCTCCACATCTGCAGACACCATCTGTGCAGCATCTAACTTTACTTTGCTCACAGATGTATTGCAATGGGCAGATAGTACCACCAGGGCCAGCACAGTGGTGTTGCCTACTCCACCCCTGGGGTGTGACTCTCGTCCCACACCCAGGGGCAACTCTGTCCACCAGGACAGCAAGCCACAGTGACCCCTGATGACTGTCAGGGATGAGAGCCTGACCTCAGGCCTCTCCACCCACTGTGACTGTGGAGAGTGGGGGGCGGTAGCCCCAGGTGCCTGACACCCTTTGACCACTCTCCCCTCCACCAGGTCAGAGAAGATAACCTGACCCTGGTCCTCCCCTCTGGGGCTCTGTACCCTCCCTGCAGAAGCGGCACCCCCAGAGTCAAAAACTGTCAGGGTGCTTGTAGAAGCAGTCCTGCACATTTCTTCCACCAGTGTAGGGCTGGTAACCTGCAACTGGTCCGCCAACCTGGGGTCTGTACCTTCAGGTTGGACCAGGGCCAGGGGTGAGGCTTCCCTCCCCCTGCCCTCCCTTCTGGGGTCCTGCACCCCCCAACTAGGAGTGGCCCCCTCAGAAGACAACATGGGATGGGCACTGTTAGCAGTAGCCCCTTCCTCCAGGTCAGGGGGGACACCCTGAACCTGGCCTTCCAATCCAGGGTCTGTACCCTTAGATTGCTCTGGGGTCAGGGGTGAGTCTTTCTCTCCCCTTCCCCTACTCTCAGGGTTCTGCACCCACCCCTCAGGGAGAGTACCCCTTGAAATCACACCAGGGGGGGGGTGATTGGGCAAACCGCCCCCCCCCCCCTTCAGGTCAAGATTTATCCCCTGCACCTGATCCTCCAGTCCAGGGTCTGTACCCACAGACTGGATCCCTGCCTGGCAACCCAGGAATTCCTGGGGGGCATACCTACCCTCCACCAGGTCAGAGTGTACCCTCTGAACCTGGTCATCCAACCCAGGGTCACCACCCTGCGGTTGAACCACTGCCTGGCGCACCAGGACTTTCTTGGGAGCACACTTACCCCCCACCAGGTCAGAGTTTACCTCCTGAACCTGATCATTCAACCCAGAGTCACCACCCTGCGGTTGAACCACTGCCTGGCACACCAGGACTTCCAGGGGGGCACACTTACCCCCCTCAAGGGACACCCTGTCCCCAAGGTCCACACAAGAGTCTGGCTGGCGCAGGTCTCCTGACCTCTGCCCATCTGACAGAGTCTGGATTCCCCCCAACCCAGAAATGGTCTCACCAAGGTCATTCCTGGGGGGCTCTTCTCTCAGAGCTGACCCTCCAGGTTCTCCACTGGGGTCCGCAACCCCCTGTCAACCCTCTGTCTGGACTTCTGCACTCCCTCACTAGGAGTGGTACTGCCAGACACCAGAACTGGTGGGACGCTGGCTACAGCCGCCCCCCAAGTTCTCCTGACACTGTGGGATCTCCCTCAACAGATGGCCCTATGGTACAGGCTAGGATCTCCTCCTGGTGTTCCCTCATGGAACCCTCCAGGACCTGGGACCAGATCTCGGGCACCTTGGACCTCAGCCCATCCCCATTCCCTCTCCTCAGAGACTGGACATGGGGTCCCTCACCCATCCCTCTACACTGGGACCTACCTGGGACACTACAATCCTTCCCTACCTCACCTGGTTGGGAAATACCTAGACCACTCCTCTCAGGAGCCCCCCCAAATGCCTCTTCAGACTCTCTGGTACTCCCCAAGAGGTCTGCCTCCATTGTAAGCTCCCTGGGGTCAGAGAACTCACACTCCACCTGGTGTTGGCGTAGCTCTGGAAAATAAGGACTAGACATATGCTCTCCAGCAATTACATCACTCAGCCCCTTACATGAATTAACCAAAGTACCCTTCACCCAACCATCCAGTGACTCTGCTTTGAAAAAGCACCCCACATCACCCTCCTGAGACTGGTGAGACAGTACCTGACTGTCCCTGACACTCAACCCACACTCTTCTGGGATGTCTTCACACTTCATAACCAGGACTTCTACCTGGGGGGAACCCCTCTCCCTGTCACTCTCACCTAGAGTCAGTAGAGTGTCCCTCCCACCAGTAGGAATATGACTCCCCATGCCAGTTCCCCAATCCACCTCAGGGACCCTGTGCATCACTGGAGCTACCTCACACCACTGAACCTCCTGGTGTGTGTTATCTCCCTCCTTCAAGTAGGGCACCACATCTCTGGGCACGTGCACTTCTTCAGCAGCACTATATATACAATTGTTGCTTCCACCATTCCAGCTGGATTCAGCCCTCATGACTTCCAGCTCCTTCATTTTGAGCTCATAAGCCCAAATCCTCTTTTTGATCTCTAAGTCCCTCCTCCTTTCTTCCAACTCCTTCTCCCTTTGCATCCTCAACTCCTTGAACCGGTGAGCCCTCTCTGCCTGTCTGTCCTGTAACTCTTCAGGAGTCAGACACTTGGGTGGCACCCTGCTACCCCTCCTGGGGACCCTCCCCCCAGGCGTACAAGGTACCTCCACTACACCACTGTGTATCCTCTGCACTTCCCCACCCACATTCTCCTCCACTGTGTGCCCTCCAGCCTTCTTGATTGTCACCAAGGCCCTCTGTGCCTTTTGCAGCTCCCCCTCCCTGGTGGAGCTCTCAGTGGGCCAGTCAAGATCTTTAAGGAACTGTTTCAATTGAGCAACTGAGTACTCCTTCAGTTTCTCTATTTCAAACATAGCTCCAGCTGTTGCATCTTCAGATTGAGACATAATGGTCACAAGTGCAAAGTTCCAAAGGCAGAAAATAAGTTCCCAATGAAGTAAAAAGTATCCGTCAAGGGATCAGCAAAATCATGGAAGTAGAACAAAAAGGAGTCCTTTAGAGAAAAAGTAAAAGATCACCAAACAAGTAGTATGTGGTCACGTAGTGGTCTGAACTCAAACAGTAGTGTACACTTAATCACTGTATGTCAAGTACAAATACAAGTCCAAATCCCAACCGCTGATCACCAATGTTAGAAATGGGGTCTTTGGTTGACAGTCAGGTTACCCCCTGTTCAAGCAAGGACCCTCACTCTAGTCAGGGTAAAAGAGAATCACCCTCAGCTAACCCCTGCTTACCCCCTTGGTAGCTTGGCAGAGCAGTAGGCTTAACTTCAGAGCGCTAGGTGTAAAGTATTTGTACCAACACACACAGTAACTTCATGTAAACACTACAAAATGACACAACACCGGTTTAGAAAAATAGGAAATATTTATCTAAACAAAACAAGACCAAAACGACAAAAATCCGACATACACAAGTCAAGTTATGAATTTTTAGAGATTAAACTCAAAAATAGCGCTTAGAAACAAAAATGCTTCGATGAGATGTTAACACGGCGTTGTGACGGAGTCATTCCCAACAAGCCAACACCAGCGGCGCCGGACACGGAGTCTTGTAGACCCCCCAAGTACAGTACCTTTGGCGAAGAGTGAAAACAAGCCGATGCGCGAAGTCGGGAATCGCGTCGTCTGTGCGAAACGTTGAATCCGTGCACTTCGAGAGGCGTCGGTCAAGACGTGGTGCGGCGACTTCGACGGAGTCGCGGACTTCGGCGGCGCTGCAGGGGCGTCGGGCCTGCGAAGAGCGTCGCGTTCCAGCAAAGGAGTGCGGCGTCGGGTACAGGCGGCGTTACCGGATTCAGCAGCGGCGTCGGTCCAGAGTCGTCCAAAGTCGATTTCCTTGGATTTCCACCAGCTTTCCTTTCAAGGGCCCAGGGACTGGATAGGGCACCACTTGTCGGAGCAGGAGTCTCTCCAGAGACTCCAGGTGCTGGCAGAGAGAAGTCTTTGCTGTCCCTGAGACTTCAAACAACAGGAGGAAAGCTCTAACTCAAGCCCTTGGAGATTTCTTCACAAGATGGAAGGCACACAAAGTCCAGTCTTTGTCCTCTTACTCTGGCAGAAGCAGCACTGCAGGAAAGCTCTACAAAGCACAGTCACAGGCAGGGCAGCACTTCTTCCTCAGCTATCAGCTCTTCTCCAGGCAGAGGTTCCTCTTGGTTTCAGAAGTGTTTCTAAAGTCTGTAGATTTGGGTGCCCTTCTTATACCCATTTTAGTCTTTGAAGTCACCTTTCTTCAAAGGGGACTCACACCTACTTGGGAAATCCTGCCTTGCCCAGGCAAGGCATCAGACACACAGCAGGGGGTTGGAGCCGGCATTGTCAGAGGCAGGCACAGTCCTTTCAGATGAGAGTGACCACTCCACCCCTCCCTCCTAGCAGAGATGGCTAATCAGGAAATGCAGGTTACACCCCAGCTCCCTTTGTGTCACTGTCTGGTGTGAGGTGAAAAACAACCCAACTGTCAAACTGACCCAGACAGGGAATCCACAAACACGGCAGAGTCACAGAATGGCTTAAGCAAGAAAATGCCCACTTTCTAAAAGTGGCATTTTCAAACGCACAATCTCAACATCAACTTTACTAAAAGATGTATTTTTAAATTGTGAGTTCAGGGACCCCAAACTCCACATGTCCATCTACTCTCTAGGGGAATCTACACTTTAATCATATTTAAAGGTAGCCCCCATGTTATCCTATGAGAGAGACAGGCCTTGCAACAGTGAAAAATGAAATTGGCAGTAGTTCACTGTCAGGACATATAAACCACATTACTATATGTCCCACCTTATCCATACACTGCACCCTGCCCTTGGGGCCAACTAGGGCCTACCTTAGGGGTGCCTTACATGTAAGAAAAGGGAAGGTTTAGGCCTGGCAGGTGGGTACACTTGCCAAGTCGAATTTACAGTGTAAAAATACACTTACAGACACTGCAGTGGCAGGTCTGAGACATGATTACAGGGTTACTTGTGTGGGTGGCACAACCAGTGCCGCAGGCCCACTAGTAACATTTGATTTACAGGCCCTGGGCACCTCTAGTGCACTTTACTAGGGACTTAACAGTAAAACAAATATGCCAATCATGGAGAACCAATTACGTACACATTTTACACGGAGAGCATAGGCACTTTAGCACTGGTTAGCAGTGGTAAAGTGCTCAGAGTTGAAAAGCCAACAGCAACAGGTCAGAAAAAAATAGGAGGCAGGAGGCAAAAAGACTGGGGATGACCCTGCATAAGCAAAAGTCCAACACTCAGGATTCAGAACTAACAGTGGTTGGGGTTGACTTTATTAATAACAATGTATTTCTACCCAAACAAGCCCTTTTTAGCAAAATTAGAATAAACAAAGACTGGGGAAAAACAGCTGTCTAACCTGTATCATGGTGTTTGCAAGCAGCTGTGTGATGGCAGATCATAGCTCACTGTGCTAGATTAGGATTGTAGTTTATGAACAGCACAGTGACAAAAACACTATCCCACTAAGCATTGCACATAAAATACTGTTTTGTGATCTGCACAGTACACGTTCTTTGCAGTAGTCATATTAACCCTATGCACTACCTTAAATGAGTCAACACCACCACTAGACACAACTACAATCTCTCTCTAGCAGGCACATTAGTCACCAGAATTATCTTGGCACTTTTATTGTTGACTGAAAACTGTTGGATATACAAGGAACTCAGCAGTGCTTTTAAAACTGCTGCAGTGCTTTTAAAGCTGTCCCCTTGTGACAAAAGCAGCCCCCACCCTTCTAACATCCCAGGTAAACTTCTAGGGCCTCATTTATAATAAAATGACTCAGCTTGGCACTGCAAACCAGCTTGCTGGGCCGCACCATTTTGAAAGTGCAAGGAATTTTCATATTTACAGAAATACAACGCATCCCTGCACTTTCCTCCATGCCGGCTCACAAACTGCTGCCTAGTGCCAAGATAGGCAACCTTGCACCGTGGTGCAAGAGTGCCTGTGTTGGAGGGATGATTGTTTATGTGCGAGAAGGGCCCACGTTATCTGAACATAAACAAACATTAATGGTGTTTTTCTCTTTCTATGTGTGCTGCAGAATGAAGAAGAGGAAAAAACAGTGTTATTTCTCACTATTGCACTACATTAACACCACCTCTGTGGCGACATAGTAATGTGATGCATTCCCAGCCTTGTAAATCTGGTAATGCGTCAGACTCCATCAGGTTCAATAGGTGTTGCATGGGAACACCCACAGCAACAACCATACAACATCCCTTTCACGCAGAGTTATGAATGAAAGGGGAGCTATACATACAAGGTCCTGAAAAGCCATGCAAGGTGACCTTGTGCGGCCCTGTATATATGGGCAGGCACATGGAGCACCAAAGCAACAAAATAAATGATGCTCTGGTGGTGCAGTGTGCCGCTAGGGCCTTGTAAATGAGGCCCCCAGTGCCTGGTATGGCCAGTCCAGGCTTAGGCATCTGTGATGGGAGCTATGCCTCTCATTCAAGTATATAACAGATGTGGAGATTCATAAGCTGTGCCATTTTACGTGTTTAGAGTTGGGATTGCTCTTCCCATGGCCTCTTGTGGATGCTGAAAATTAGAAATTAATATTGTTGTATGCTGACTGTAGTTTATTCTATTGAATGGGTCTCAATAGGTAGGGTGGGCTCTCCGTTCACCCACCAAAATCAAGCAAGAGTGATCAGCAGGCTCTGTGTTTGTTATGTTCTATATGTCAATTTTTCTCAATAAGATTCTCTATCAAACTTTCATTACATTCCTGAAGCCAGTCCAGGTGTATGTCTTCTCTGTCTTTGCCAGTGCATTTATTTACTTTTGCAGTTTCATAGAGTGCTAACTCGACCCCAAAGTACCGGAGTGCTTTACATAAGCACCAGCTACAAGGCTATATATATTTTTTTAAGCACAGGAAGATTAAGTGATTTGCCCAGAACCACAGGATGTTGAGCCGACGCCAAGACTCAAACCTTGTTCTCCAATTCCAAAGTCAGCAGTCACATCTTCTCTCCAGTAGAGAACTGTACAATAAAAATTGTCTTCTCTGTCAATTTCCTCTCCCAGAGTTGATATGCTTTTATCAGTCAGTATGAGAAGGGTCCATTCCAGCCCTTTCAACTAAAATATGCATTTCCCAACTGAGAGAAGCATTACAGAAACCACTGAGGTGGTGAGAACTAGGCGGATTCTGGTATTACACTGCTTCATTCTATGCGTGGAACTTGTAGGAGGATGGTAACATTAGAATTTAAAAGCCATAACTTGCTGAGGCAAAATGGCTCTTGCACTCAATGATCCCTATGGAGCCGGACCTAGGGTGTCTGTGACCTACGCCAAATTCAAGACTGTTTGGGAGTCTGAGAAAGGGCCAGGGACCAGTGTAGGCCCCTTCCCTCAACAATTAGCAACAATGAATGAATTCATTTCTCATAAAGGGTGGTGTTTACTTGCTAGGGGTGGCTTGGTACCTTGGGCCCCTAAATGAGAATTGTTAGGGCCTTTATGTATTCTTCACATTTTCTGCTTACGTATCTCTCATTGCATTTGATGTATTTAATTTATTTGAGTGCACATTCCTTATTTATGAACACGTTTAGTACTGTTTGTGTATGCATACCACATAACATGTTTTATTATAGTTTGATAGATATATTTGTATTCACATGATTTGTAATGCTTTATGGAATTAAGTGAAGGGGCACCAAATGTAATACATTAATTCTCACATTTGAAATCAATGAATGTGCAACCTGCCCTTTTCAAAATAATTAGAAAAGTGTAATCAAGCTGGTCACAGACAAGTACAAGGCAGAGAGTAATCTTTGACTACATGGGAGGGTTTGAGTGAGTAAGCAGAAGCTGTAAGCATCCTTCGGAAAGGTTACAGGCAGGCACCTCTGAGCCAGTATGGCCTTATCAGCTTGCTGGGTATGTCATAGTTACTGAATGCAGACATAGGTAACAAACGTTTTCATACAGTTCAACACGTTTGCTGTTCTACTTAGGTTGACCTAAAACCAGAAGATGTGACATGGTGATGTCACAAAATGTTGCAATGCCACAACATTCATGTCTGGGATGAGTCTCCGCACAACATTGACTTCAGTCGTACACTTACAGTTTTGAGAAGGAACAGTATCTAAACCAGTTACTACCTGTAGAGAAAGGATAATTGCAAAGAACATTATTTTTTCATCCACCAAAGGTGATTAGTAGTATACCTTGAAGTAATGACATAAGTTAACATTGCAAATGGAAGAAAAAAATTGTTGAGTAAAGTTAGGATGCAGACTTCCCCTCAAAAAAGGGATACTCTACTTGTACAAAACGTAAAGAACAAGATACAGAAGGATCCATCACTAAATACACTAATGACCACAGAATATTAAGAGATATCCGGTGTAGACTTTGGAATCACACTTGCGGACCAAGATCCTCAGGTCCATCAGGTCTCAACTATAGCATAAAAATATGGTTTATTAGCCAATACATGAAAACTTGGCTGAGCCAATCACACTAAAGGTGAATCTGTGGAACATTTAAGATCTGTGACTTGTACACTAATAAGTGCAGGAAACTTGAAACGTTACCTCAGGATAAAAAACATGTAATATAAAATTCGGGGCCATATGTACCAACCCATTTTCCCATAGACACAGAATGGGTAAAACCCTTTGATACATCTGGCCCTTGATCCTTTGTTTGATTTTGCGATCTGTGAATTAACATTCCATGTGAAGATTTCTATAGTTACATTACAATCAGGTCTAAGAAGATTAGATTATTGGAACACCTCTTTGTGATTCAAAAACATTGATGCAAACTTTTAGACACCTAAATTAGGTGCCTAAGGAGTAGGCACCTAGTAACCTGGGCATCCTGTGAGCCACTGGTTACCTGTTCCTGCTTAGTTTACCTGCTGCTGCACCAGAACCCGTTCCTGTTTCTGCCTGCTTGCCTTGTGCCTGTATCTCCGCTGCCTGGTTCCTGCAGATTACTAGAATGCCCACCCATGGACCTACTTAATGCAGGGCACAGTTCCACTGCACTGAATAGGCACCTGGGCACCCTGTGAGCCTTAACCTACCTGCCCCTGCACAGCTTACCTGCTCCTGTGCCAGCACCAGTCCCTGCTCCTGTTTCTGCCTGCTTGCCTTGTACCTACATCGGTACTGCGCAGTTCCTTCCCCCTGTCTTCCCACTGATTCCTATCCCTGCCCACCCGACCTACTTAATGCAGGCTGCAGAGCAATTGTAGAGCATATGAGTGCAGCATGCATGCTGAAGGCGTGTCTGATGTAAGCGTGTGTTGTCCCATCCATGCCTGGACTACACTCAGTGCTAGGAACTCTGGTCAACTAAGCGCACACAGATACTCCCCCGAGGAATTCCTGCAACTCAACCCCGGTCACTCCCAAGAACTCTGCTGCCTCACCACACCCCAATCCATGGTCTGTCCTTTCACATATTACTCTGTCCCTTCACCTGCTGCCGCACTCTTGCACCCTCAGGCACACCCACTCACACAGCACCTCTTCTGACTTCCCCTCCCACAGAGAGACATTGCACACACCTCACTGGCTCACCAACAATCTCTTACATGCATGTTCCTCAACACCCACTCGCTTAACAAGTACACCACTGAGGTCTGGGACCTCATCCACACCCACGCACCTGATCTCATTTTCTTCACCAAAACCTGGCTCAAACCTTCATCTGCCCCTGACATTTCCAACACCATCCCTCCTGGATACACGATCCTGCACCAGGACCAAAGCACAAAACCAGGGAATGCCATTGCCATGATCCAAAAAGACACCATCATATGCACCTCCACAAACAACCCAGAAACTATTTTCATTGAACACCCACATTTCAATCTCCAGATGGACAACACATCTGCCATCAGGGGGGTTCTTGCATACCAGGTACCAGGATCCTGGAGAAAATTCAGCAACCTCTTCACTGGCCTTGTCACCCCTTCGGTATTAACACCAAAGATTTCTAACACCTAGGTGACCTCAACTTCCATTGACTACACAGTAGACTCCAACATCACAAACCTACTAGAGAGCCGACACAACTTTGGTCTCACTCAAACTGTAAATTGGCCCACTCACTCTGCAGGACACACTCTGGACCCCATCTTTACCTCCAGTGACAAAATAAAGATCAGCCATGTTTCCCTGCTTACTTGGATGGACCACTTCATCATACACTTCAACATCTCAACTGCACCCACCGCACTGACTACACACCCCTAGCCACAGCTGCAAGAATGTGACTGAAGTCACTTGGCTCCACATCCTCCAGCTCCACCCCTCACAGCCTTTTCCGATGACATCAGCAATAACACAGACAGTTTCAATAAATGGATCTGCACAAATGCCAACATCCTTTGCGCCTCTTAAAAACACCAACCCAAAGAGGACAAATAAACAAGTGAGCTGGTAGGCCGATGCACTCAGAAAGTCCAAGAGGGGATGTAAACAGTTAGAAAGAAAACAGAGAACCTCACAAGGTTCCGCCTCCAGTGATGCCTTCAAGGCCTCATTAAGGAGTTACCGCCACAAACTGAAAGAGGCCAAGAAGAAAGCTCTGAGCCAGAGGATTGAAGCCAGTAACAACAAATACAAATAAATATTCACAATTGTGAAGGAACTCACCCATCCTGCAGCCACCTTCAACTCCAACACTCCTTCTCAAGAACTGTTCAACCAACTGTCTGACATCTTCCACAACAAGATATCTACAAACTCCAGGAACTTCAATCCTCAACCACACCCTACCATATTTCTCACACCTCTGACCTCCACCTCTAAGGTCACCTCTCTCACGGAGTGACCCCACTTACTAATGAAGACACCATGGCCATAACGGCATCCTTCCACTAGGGGGCGCCCATGGACCGATGACCCCACTGCTTCTTCACCTACGGCATCTCACGATAAGCATGACACTGAAACTGTCTTCAATACCACTATCACTAAAGCCACCTTCCCGGAAGGTTGAAAACATGCCAAAGTCACCCCGCTCCTCAAAAAACCATCCTCAGACCCTGAAAATCTCAGCAAGACTGTCCTCATCACAGAAGCAGGTGACATTCACACCATACTAGATGAAGGCTCAACTGCTGCATTTATGTTCCTGGTCCTTTCTACTGCCTTCAATACAGTCTCCTCCCAAACACTCAGCTCCAGACTCCACAAAACCAGAATCCAAGGACCAGTTCTCAAGTGGATAGGCTCCTTCCTGACTGGAAGAAAGCAATGGGTCAAGCACCCTCTGTTAACCTCCGAACCAAAGAACCTCACCTGCAGAGTCCCACAATGCTCTTCACTGATCCCCACACCATTCAAGTTGTACATGACTCCTCTAGCAAGCATCATTCAGACCCAAAGACCCAACTCATCCTATCCCTCTCAGAAGACACAAACACCACCAAAAGTAACTTCAAAATGTGCATGACCAATATGGCCAACTGAATGAGAAATAACTGCCTCAGAATTAACGCTGACGAGATGGAAGTTCTGCTGTTTGGCAAATTGAGCTCACCCTGAGAACCCATCTGGTGGCCCACAGAACTAGGCCCCAGCCCCACACCCTCCAACCAAAACAGAAACCTTGTAATCATCTTGGTGACCAACCTCATCAGGAGACATCAGAATAACGCAGTCACTTCTGCCTGCTTCTACATAGACTGCATTCTCAGAAAAGTGGCCCCTTCCTGAGACCAGGAAGACCATCATCCAGACCCTAGTCACAAGCAGACTTAACTATGGCAACACTTTCTACCATTGCATCTCCACACACCTGCTGTATAAGCTGTGAACTATCTAAAATGCCACAGCCAGATTAGTTCTCAACCTTCCTCGTCACACAGACATGACACCTCACCACCGACAACTTTACAGGCTCCTCATTCAGAAACTCTTTGAGGCACTACTCAATCTAGACTTCAGCTGCCTCAACTACCGACTACACTTCAACCAACCAACTAAGAACCTCTGCTCAGCCTCAACCCCAACCCCCATATCCATAGTAGCAAGACAGGGAACTCCCTTGGCAGTCAAATCCTGTAATGACCTTCACCTGCACATTAGGACAGCAATGTCTCGTATGGAGTTCCGCAAGAAACTGAAAACCAGTCTCCTACCACTGAACCTGCTTACAAAGACTGTACCTCCTCAGCACCTGAACACCCTCATGATGACAGGTTTGCGCTCTACAAATCCATGTTGCATTACATTACAATACATTGCACTTTGTGGCCATTACATTTGAGTGATGAATCTTCAGTTTAAGTAGTGGGAATACATAATAGCCAGAAATGTGATTGGGGTAATAGAGAAGTTATTGAGATTTAGTGGAAATTTAACCAAGAATACTTTGAGATTACAGACAAGGGGGTCTGATCTAGATCTTGGCTTTAACAGTCCCACCGCTGTTTTTAGCGCCGCCATGATGGACCATCCGTTAGATGTTAGTCGGTGCATAGACGAAAGACCGCCAATGGTCCACTGTCACCACCAAAAATCTCTGCCCGCGTCAACAATGTCCTAGGCAAAAGCGGCTGGTTGCAGGTCTCCAACCCCTTCTACTGCAGAGAAAATCACTTTGTGCAATCCCACCGACAAAACTGTGGTGGCTAAACCTGCCCACCTGAGTTGGCAGATTGGGAGGGATAAAAGGAATAAACTCACCTTTTTTTGCATCTTTCTCTTTCCTGCCGAAATTAATCCATTATTGCCGATGATCCTGCTGCTACTGGACCAAGACGAAAACCGAGCTTGCATCACTGGAACAGGAGGAGAGTCACTGTCTCACCTGTCATCCTCGTTCTTGCCACAGTACAATAGCACCTTCACTTGACTCCCCTAATCCAGAAGCCTCAGACAACAGTATACCAATGTGTAATGTATATAACTGCTGTGTCGTAGACTATTATTTAAAAAAACACCTCACCGATGGCTGTAGTACTCACCAATCTGGTAATAACTTTCTTCATGGCACTGGACACCCTTATCATAAGGCACAGCAATGACTTTGCTAAATCTAACCATACAGATGTGTGCAACAGTCTCCCAAAATAATAGCCCCAATTATAAGTGGTATCCCCTATAGTAATTACTCTACACCACAACACTGTAGCAATTGCAATACAAAATGCTACAAGAAAGTGTACACAAAATGTACAACCAACTTCACCTATAAACTGCAAATATGTCAGAGATCTTCGAAGCTCACATGCATATTGGTGTCTGCAATTGATGTGAAACAGTTTATGGCATTGAACCCCAAAGTCCCATATGCCCTGGGTAATGCAAATGTGCATATTATTGACAAAACATTGCAAAATAAGAGCACACACATTCTCCAGTCATAATATCAGACACATAATTTTGGGGTAAGTATTCAGTAACATGATGATTGCCTGCACCCAACTCATCCTGACCATAGCTAATGTACAACACTTATGTATGCATTAAAAAAAAAAACCTCAAAGATACAACTGTGTTTGTAACTCACACAAATGAGAGGAAGTGCATGGCGTATACATTAGCAGAAATAGCATCTTCAGCAAACTATCAGTAACAATCATAAAGAAAGCCAGGACAAAGGTATTACCAACATTGAAATATTTTTATGTAGGAATGAGATACTTCTCTCAAATGTTTCAAATAAATTAGAAAGCAACGAAAAGCAAACTATGTGCATATATATAATTTTGCAATGTCCAGGTTGGCCCAAATAGCTGTCAGGCCACACCTGCCTTCTACAAGCACTACCGGAAAGGAACCTCCTCTGGAAGGGGGATCTATGGGCAGAGAGATATCAGGCACATCAATAATCTCACTGAGAGGTGGGTCCTTTGGTTCGTAAGGAATGGTTTTGGGTTTGGGTCGGTGGGTTTGATTTGGAAGGGGTGGTGTGGAATGCAGAAGGGCTGGGTTGGGATTTGGAATGGGTAGGGTGGGATTTGGAATGGGGATGAAGACGTCAGGGTGAGGAGGTCTTAGGTTTGGGAGGGGTGGGTTGGGAGGTGGAAGGGATCAGGGCAGCAGCAAACATTACATCCATTTGAGGGAAAAGTGCAAAGTGATTAGGAGGGCATTCGTGTTGGGAAGTAGAGGGAGTGGCCTTGTGTGTGTGTTGAAGTTGTGGGTGCATGAGCATCAGGTGTATGTGCTGTATGTTTTGATTTGTGTCTCTTATTGATTGTTGGGTGGGTGAGTGTGGGCGTTTGTGTCCGGTATGTGTGTGCATTGATGTACCTGTTGTGAATGTGATGTGTGTTGTTGTGTTGTCTGTGGGTGTGCTGGTGCATGCATGTGTGGTGGTGTGTGTGATGACTGAAGGTGTGTCTGTGGTGTGTGTGGGTCTTGGGGTCTTGGTGGGCGTGATGACTGGGTAGACAGTGTCCTGCATTTGTGTGAGGAAATCGGAATTCTGTATTACATGGACACACATTTCAGCTTCTTCTTTCAGGTGACATTACATTTCCATGCAGAACCTTTCAGACAGTGGCAAAATACAATCTGTCCCAGCTACATCATTCAGTTGACTTCAATCACAACCCTTCCCTCAAAAACAAACAGTTACTAATCAGCCTGTGGATAAAAAAAAAGGAGTTACTCAGTCAGGCACTACAAATCTGAAATGTACGTGTTCCTCTCAGCTCCCATAAAGCTAGCTGTACAGGAACAGAAGCTTTCCGGCTAGGAGCTCCAGCTTCTTTGTGCTGAAGACAGGGGCCCTGTCACCTGCTTCACTTGGCATCCTGTCTCCCAGTGGTCAGAAACAGCAGCAAAACACGATGAAGTCCAGTTAGCAGCAGTGTCAGGAGGCAAGTGAGTCTTTTTCACATATGCCATGTAAAAGTATACGGTGGACACAATCCGTGATGGAGACCGACACAGCCTTTGGCTTTCATGCATGGCCGTCACACACATTAGCCTATGGCAGGGTCCGACAAGGTGTGTTCCACCTACTACACAGTGACCTCCTGCTGACGGCTGTAAGTTAGGCGATGTCCTGATGGAACGATCAGGTATCCGCCATTTTAGGTGGTAAAATTGTGTATTTTTAATCAGTAAGTGTGTCACCAGCAGCCACAATGGAGGCTGGTGTTCATTCATATGTCAGATACGAACAATATTTCTTTTTGAGAATACATGACACAATAAAAGTAAACCGTGACTGTATGTGACATTAAGAGTGCCGCAGGGGAAGTACTACCCCTGTTGATGGTATTTTTTTTAAAGAAAAATAATTTGTGCAAATAGTACATTTAAAATGTATTATTTTCACATAATGACGTAGCACAATAAATTAGGTCATAAAGGTCAAAACTTAATTTCCTGGAGGTTGAGAACACACATATTTAACATTGTGGGAATCATTATGTGTGTTAGACATGGCACACTGAGGTAGTGTTTTCCCAAATGTTTTTGCTTTTTCCTATAGGTTTTGCTGATCCTCTCTTAGGGCTCTGGGCACTTTTACACTGTTAGTATATGTTGCTCGAATGTGGATTTACCTTGAAGAAATAAAAGACAAGAGGCTTTTGGCAAAACAGTTGGTTTAATTAAATGGAGTGGCCGGGAGAGCAGTACAGATTCGGGGTCTGGAGGCTGTTTCTCCTGGTTGCTGTGTTTAACTAAACCAACTGTTCATGTTTTGCCAAACATCTCTTGTCTTTCATTTCCTTCAGGTAAATCCACATTCGAGCAATTTATTGGCGAGACAGATAGGAGAGATTGGTTTTTCAAGCCTTACTGCAGCAGAAGAAAGAGGACCCCACCAGTACAGATTCACATCTGTGCAACAAGAGAGTTGAGCAGACACTGCAATTGATTAAAAGTTCTAATAAATCCATAGGATGGAGGCCCATCCCGAAGCTGCCGTCAGGGGTAAGAGACTAAGGGGGTCATTCTGACCCTGGCGGTCCAAGACCGCCAGGGCCACGGATGACTGAAGCACCGCCAACAGGCTGGCGGTGCTTCATTGCCCATTCCGACCGCGGCTTCGGAAAACCGGGTCCGGTGGTTTCCCGCCGGATTTTCCCCAGCTGGGCGAATCCTCCATGGCGGCGCTGCAAGCAGCGCCGCCATGGGGATTCTGACACCCTTCCCGCAACCCTGTTTCTGGCGGTTTTTACCGTCAGGAACAGGATGGCGGAAACGGGTGTCCTGGGGCCCCTGGGGGCCCCTGCACTGCCCATGCCACTGGCATGGGCAGTGCAGGGGCCCCCTAACAGGGCCCCAGCCTGCTTTTCACTGTCTGCTATGCAAACTAAGAAGACGCATAAAAATGTAACCTGAGCGCCCTGCCACTGAGGGAAATCTGACATACTGCACATTTCTTGTGTCTGAACTGAGTAGTCACAATGCGACCTCGGAGGCGATCCAGTGGAGATCATCTTCATACAATAGTGGGTACACTGCTAGGGAAGGTAAAAATGTTGTTTTGTTGTTTCAACCACTGGGCGTGACACAGATGGTACGCTTGACCCGTCTGTGTGATACAGGGAACCGCTTGGACCGCTGGCTGTGACACAGATGGTATGCTTGACTCCCACCAGCGGAGTTCACAGAGTCTTCTCCACTCTGAGCGGAGTTCCAAAAAACACAATAAAGTGGCACAGAGTGGAGTTTTTCCTTTCATGCGGCTCATCAACAGTAAGTTGGTGAGTGTGAGAAATCACTAAGTTGGAAGCACGAGCAAGATTTCTGAATGCGGGCGATTGCTGCAGGTCGCGCACATTCAGAAAGCTGCGGCTCATGCTGAGGAAGCTGCCGCTCAAGAAGAAAATTACTCAAGGAGAAAGTAGTTGGTGACCTCTGGCACTCTGAGTGATGCCGTTCGCACTGATTTTACAGCGTGGGAGAAACTCCTAGCACTGAAATTGAGGTCAAATTGCACAACTTACCCAAAATCAACTGCTTGCAGAACTTTAAGTGTGGCCGTTTCTTTTCTGCGCTTCAAGGACTTCAATCTTATTTTTTTGGTCTAAAAGGGTTTTTGCAGCTCTAACGGTCTCTTAAACACTGTTGGTGTCTGAAAGGAGTGAGGCATGTTGTTTGCTTGGACCGCTGGGCATAATACAGATGGTATGTAAATACTGAGGCACCCGTTGACCTAGAGCATAATCCCTCAAGTAAGGACTCTTATTTCTATTACTTGGATGTGTTACTATAGGTGTACATAGAGCAACAACTCTAATGAATCAGTAATTATTTGATATACACATCATAGAAATATCACAAACCTTGAATTCCTATTATTTCAAATTTCAAATTTTTAATATTCAACCAAACATTCAGAATTCCCCCTGAATGTCAATTGGTTATTTCAAAAGTCCAAAATCACCAGTCCATCTCCTTCCAAGTAAATTGGATAAACTAGAATTGTTCCATTGATTTCCAAAGTCCATTCAATTCAAACACAAGTGTTCCTGTAGTCCTAATTATCACCTCTAGTTCGAGTAGAGATCCACAATGAATCAAAATGTCCAAATTCCTTGCAACGACCTCACAGCCAACATGTGTTTCGTCACTTGACTTCCTCAGGGCTGGAATATAGTCGCTTCTCTTAATAAGTTTTTCTGGAACCCAAGAGTCATCATAAAGACATAAAATATATTCAATTAAATTGTAATGAGTACATTAACGAATACGTAGAACGCTCGTACCATCGTGAAAGCCAATATCCCGATGAAATTTTGTGGAAAAATTTGTATCAAATAATCCAAATTGATCCGAGAATGTTCAAGTATTAATTCATGGAAACACCCAAAAAGTGACTTCCCTTATCATGCACTCAAAGTCACGGTGTCGTGAAGTAGAGAGAAAAAGAGGTATTTATGCTATATATAATTCCATTTAATTAAGGAACCATAGAAAGGGAGAATTAAAATTAAATTTAAGCTATTGCCCATTAGTTGTCATGTTATAAATAGATAATGAATACACCCAAAATAGTCAAAAGTCACCCGGAAGAATAAAGCCAGTCTTATTTTACCTCCAATTATTCCAAAATAAAAACTTTGTAATTTTCAAAATAAGCTGCGCATCCGTTGTCAAAGTTAGTCTACAAACTGTCTTTCCACTCAACCCATACGTAACTCACAAAGGAATATCCTGCAAGGAAAGGGTTTTTGTAAGCCATCATTTACTTGCCCATCGTTACCAGACTCATATTAATGTGTCAAATCATCAAAAAATTAATTAAATATACGCTTCCCCATCTACATTCCTAAAGGTTGTTGCTAGACCGTATCCATAATGGACCTCCTATTTCCATTTTATGCCCACGTAGTTCTAATACCAGCTAGATTAAATGTACCTTCTCGTATTCCTCCGACTGTCACGTCGAGGGAAACGTGGCATATCAATAATCCGCCTCTGAAATTGCCTTACCGCGTACCTTATTCCCCGACAGCAATAAGCCGATCGTACGCAAACAAACACACTCCCGTGTGTTGTTGCCAGCAAAGCGCGTTGACGCCAGGCACGGCGTGTCCATAATCCGCCATTGAAATATCAGCCCTCAGCGAAATAGAGAAAGGACCATTCCCCTTGTGTTACATTGAACATAAACAAAGGACTACAACTACAAGTTTGTCTTCCCGAATATACACTGCTCCAACGAAATAAACAATGGGCTATTAATCTAACATTTTACATGAAAAAGGGACTATACCTCCCTCTTCATTATAAAGCAAAAATTGTAAATAAAACTTATTAAAGACGAAATCCTATACAACTCATTGTTTGAATTTATATAACCATTCAACCATATGATAATGTGTACTAGACACTCTTTTACATCACCGCCCCATTTATTTATAGCATGACAACAAACAGTTGTTTGTAAAGTCAATAGAAAGAAAATGTATTATTAAGGAACCAATCAAAGGAAAGTAAAGAGTACATAAAAGAGAATACAAGTGAAGAGGGAAAGAAAAATATTATGGACTAATCCCTAATTCCACTACACATACATTCCACCGAAAAGTGTTATGGTTACACATGAATATTTTTACTTTCCATTCCGTCCCTTATATTTGACAAGATGATTAACATTTTATAATCAATTTTTGAACACTTCATTCAATGACATCATAACATATACCGTACCCTAAACAAGTCACATCATATTATATTATCATGTTGGAAAATGCTGCTTCTAAACTTGTAACCAAAACTAGTATAAGTTACTGTATTTAAGCCTCCAGAAAATATTCCAATTCCCTATCTGAGTTCAATCCGTCCTCCACTGCCCTTAACCGCATTATCCACATTGCTTCTCTCTAGAAGAGACATCTGTGCTTAAAAGGAGAACCCTCTGAACCTCCCTCAACTTCAAAGGCAAACTACAGTATAACTACTGGTGCCACACTGCAGCAAACTAGAGACACGCTTGTGGGTATGCAGGACTAGAGATACTGGGCTGTGTGGTCCACACTGTCAGAGGAATCTGCTGTGCACAAGGAGTAAATATTGACCTTGGAAGGAACCATGCACCCTTCTTAAATAGTGGGTGGCCCGGGCTGACTGCATGCTGCTGTGTGGCACCCTGAAGTGTGCTCTCTAAGTTCTTGTAAGCTTGCCCTCTGTTCTCTGGTGAAGGTCTCAGGGACATCTAAGACCTCCTGCGAGGGACCTACACCTTCTACCTTTGGCATCTGGAAAGCAGTGCCCTCTTAAGTGCCCACATCATCTGCAAAATCTCTCCTGGCAGTGCCGGTTTGAGCATGGAACCACGTATTGTGTCTTTCTACATGATTGCATGGTGTAGTGCCCTAAAGGAACTCGCTGCATTTAAGAAGTGTAGCCCTGCACCATGGGCCTCAACAGGCATAATCATCTTATTGGTGGTGAGTGGATTCCTGGGCTGCAGGACCCCTTGCAGCCAACTTCGTTGATTGTGTCACATTTATCTTGTGCTACAAGTTGACCACATGCTCATTAGGTGCGGGGTCTGAATCACAGGTTGTGACCCTCGAAGGCGGGCATGTACCCATAGCAGTGCTCCATTCTACCTCATGTGGCACTTCTGAACTTGCACCTGTGAGGTTGACCGGAATTGTCTAGTGCAAAGGACATATGGAACTGATATCTCTTCACGTGTAAGTGGAATTGTCTGGTGTAACTCAAGTCATTGAGCACCAGACATTTTGCCTCATTTTCAGGGAGGTACGGAAATAGTAACTCTTTCTGTGTGACCAAAATTGTCTGGTGTGACTCAAGTCATCGCACACCAGAAGTTGTGCCTCATTTACAGGGTTGCATGGAATTGGTAACCCTTCATTTTTGTGACCGGGACTGTCCAGTGTGACTCAAGGCATCGCATACCAGATGTGCTTCATTTCCAAGGAGGTGCTGAATATGTGGCTCTGCACTATGTATGATCGTAATTGTTTGGTGTGACTCAAGTCATCGCACACCAGATGTCATGCCTCATTTAAGGGAGGCGAGTGGGAGCAAATTCATGTTCAGGAGTGCCCAGATTGTCTGGATGCACCTTTGTTCAATAGGTGTCCTAAGGGGCACATCCTCAGTCCAAGTTGTTCCCATTCTTCATCTCTAACTCATTGCTTGCTCCTTTTGCTGCCTTCAGTGCGGTGGACCAACTGCCATCTCCTCACCTTGTTACCAGTTTGTATAGACGGAACAGGAGTGAGTGGTGAAAGTAAGTGAGTGGGCTACAGAACGCTTCTGATATAGATCAGAAGCAGGTCCCAAGACGTTACGCAATAAATCTTGTTCTTTGAGTGTAAGAATCAATGAACTTGGTCTATTCATCCACATTTGGACACAATGAATGTGAACTTTCTGTTATGAATGCCGGGATATCCAATAATTTGCCTTGTTGGCAAGTTGAAATAGACATGAGGATCATTTGCTTTAAACTGAGTTTAAGGAAGAAACATGACATGATGTGATAGTGATCTCTTGATATGTTTCTTCCAAGAAGGAGATTCAGTGTATCTTAAAAGACTCTGGTTGTTTGCCCCACTAAGGAATCCAACAACACCGGGAGATGTCTGCTTTAGTGAGGCCCATGGAAGGACATGGAGGCCAGAGAAGCAAGCTTTTGGTCTCCGGAAAGAAAGATTCAGATGCCTGGACAAGACCAGTGGAGCCTTCCTCTATTCACCCACTAAGATGTGTCAGATCAGGGTTGCTTGCTGCATCCCAGTCATCGCAGAGGATTTCAGTTGTGGCTATCTCTGAATGGGGTGGGCAGTCCAAACAGACATGTGCACTTATCATGTACTTCAATCCTCCCTCTAGCCCTCTCCCGGCCACGTCCAGCCCAGACCTGCCCCAATCCCATCCCAGGAAAAATAAAATGATAATAACGCTTCATTATTTTAATTTCATTTTCCCTTCCCCTTCTACCTAAAAGCACGGGGAAACTCTCCTCCACATTAGCGGAGAAGCCGTCCCTGGAGCATGTTGACCGTGATGAACCACTGGGTAAGGATGTTGAACTACCCAAAGAAAATGACAGTGGTGAATTGACGTATTTCAAGATGCCATTGACCAGTTTTTCAACTGAGTGTAAGTGTACCTTTACATTTTGTAACTGGCAATCGTGGGCCAAATTGTGACAAAGTAAACATATTAATTAATTGGTTATGGTGAGTTGATCAACGTCTAAAGGAAAGATATTTGTTGGACAGTTTCCCTACTTTGACTTCAGTGTTTATTGACTTAGATCACCCTCACCCTTTGCCACATATATGTGCCCTCCTAAATCATCTTTGAAGTCAAAATGATAAGTGACAATATTAATGTCCCCTTGTTAATCTGTTTCAAGGGCCTTCACCATATCATCTTCATTTGGACATTTCAAAGTTGTGACCATTGAAGTGAGATGTTGCTGTTGTAAGGTACAAAGTAAACATGTGTTGATCCTGGGACAGATACCCACTTGGCATGTGAAGATCTTGTAAAGGGACAACTTGCTCTGAGATGGAATGGAAGTTCTCAAGATTGTGACTGACCTGTTTCCTGTGGGATGTTGGCATCAAGGCAGTATGTGCTACTCATCTTACTCAAACCACATGTGTTTTTAAAGCCATAGCATACTGTTCTCCCTACAAATTGTCTAATCATAACATTTGTGTCCAGTTTAGGAAGCTGTTGATGTGTCTTCACATAGTGGAGTGTACTTTTCTGGCAAACACCACCAAATGATGGTTGTGACATTGCGCCAGATATTGCCACAGTGTCCTGTTCTATTTTTATGACCTCAAAATGTGCTGCTGCTATGATATATATACTATTGGTGTAAGTGATGTAGGATACATATTGTGGGGCAGAATATCTTGCTCCAGCATGATATGTTGCCTAGTCAATTTGCTCCCATATGATATTCCCTTTCGTCCATGGTGTAATGGTCATGCAATGTCCACCTTTGAATGGCACACGCTACTGGTGAACTCCATGTTTTAGAGCCATATTTTCTGAACAACTTGTAGACTAATTTCCTACATATGTATGACAACAATACATTGTGTGTTTGCCTTGTTTTAATTGGTGAAATGGGGAACACATGAGCTCTTTTCATTTCCAAATTACATTTCTAACCACTGAGTCAATCCATTTTGTAAAACTCATTATGAAGACAGAGATGTACGATTGCATGCCACAATAAAAGCAACAACAGTCTTGTACTTTTTCTTCCTAATTATTTATTACAATACCACAAAGCAAAATAAAAACGTGCAGAACAATGTGGACAAAGCAAAAGAATAGTTTGTCAGGGTGGATGAAAGTAAAGTGTAAGAGGCAAAATTGTTTGTAGTCCAAAGTCCAGAATACAACTGTCCATAAAAAGGCTAAGGGCTGCATTTATAGGCCCCTAGTGCCACAGGAGTGTCAATTTTTGTGACTCTCCTGTGGCGCTAAGCACAGCGCCGTATTTGTAAGGTGGCATTAAGCCACTTTTTGTGGCTTAACGCCACCCTCTAAATATGGCTCCTTCCCACACGGCATTGTGCGTGGAAGGGGCGTGCAATGGGTGTTGCTGTGGCACACTATAGCATTTTGACACTGCCTCAGATTTATGAAATCTCCTAAACCTGAGGCTGTGCCAAAATGTAATGCCACCCCACGGGTGGCGTTAGCAGGGCAAAACGAGGAGGAATACTTTTATTCCTCTAGTTTTTTGCTTTTTCTATGCATGCTGCATTCTGCTGCACGCATGGAAAAAGCAAAATGCCAAAAATTATTGTTTATGTGTGGGATGGTGTTATAACATAAACAATCATTTGAAAATGATGCTTTGGCACTTCTGTGTGTGCTGCATTCTGCAGCACATACAGAAGTGCCAAAGCACTATTAGTGATTGTTTATGTGGAGGAAGGGACACCTTCCCCCACATAAACAATCACACCCCTCAAAACAGACATCCTTACACGATGGTGCAAGAATGCCTGCGTTGGCGATGACAGCTACATTTAGCACCAGCGCAGGGGGAAATGCAGGGGTGCGCCGTATTCCCTTAAATACAGGGCATCCCAGCGTTTCTAAAGTTTTCTTTAAATCTGGCCCTAAACGTGTCCCAGGAATAGTTCAAAGCATGAATGTTGGACAGACAGGAGGAACTTACGATCTGCTTCTCTTTGAGGTGGTGGTGGAGGTCTTGCCTTCCTCTCCTTGCAGGCCAGATGACTGCCCTCTGTGGGGAGGAGGGAGGAGCTGAGCTGCAGAAACTAGGGTGGGGGTAGAAGGCCCATCTTGTGGCAGGGCCTCTCTGTCTGTGTCTGTCAGTGATGTTGGTGGTACAGAGGTAGAAGGAACACAGATAATGGCTGGTGGTATTCAGAAAGCCCTGCTCATTGGATGATATATGTCAAAGAGCACACCAGTCGGGGAGCTCATTTTGTCATTGTGATTATGGATTTCCAACATGAGCTCCCTTTGCACCTCCTTGCTCTTCCGGAGCTCATTAACTACCTGGCCCCTCATGTCTTGGGATTGTTGTACTGCTCCCAAGACGTGGTCGATAATGGTCTGGTTGACTAACATCCCAGAGTCCTCACGTGGCTGGCCCACAGATTCTCTCCCATGACCCATACCTCCACTTCCCTGTGGTCTTGGCGTAGTGTGCCCCATCTCACTGGGTCCTGGCAGAGGTTCAGGCTAAGTGACTGGTGGAACGACCTCTGCCAGGACTGGGGGGCACAAGATCAGTGGTGGGATCCTTGATACACAGGGAGTGGAGGTGTGCTGCTGCTGTTTTGGTGCTTCAGCTGGGTAGGAAGGTGTAGCTGTCTGCTGCGTTTGAGACACTGGGGCTGTCTGGCCAGACTGAACCAGATGGGCCAACTCGCTCCAGTTCAACCAGCCTTGGAGGAGTAGAGTCCTCACTGAAGGCCTGATCCTGGTCTGGAGTGGAGGCCTCTGGGATGGCAGCTGATGTACTACTACTCCAGAGTGTTGAACCTGAAACAAAGGCAGAGATTATGTAATTGATATCTAGTTTGTCCATCCAATGTGTGTTTGCTTACAAATGGGGCAACCTAAAAAAGAGAAAAACAAGTAATGGTATGATTAGCCCTTTGTGTGTTTTTAAAATGTGTACACATACAGGCTGATTTAAACAGATGCACACTCCATTGATGATGTAGTTGAGATGTCTTCTAAGGGAAAATGTTATTTCTGAAGTATACACTTCAAGTACCATGCATTCAAGCCGACACAGTGGTGAGTATATTGAGTAGCAACACCAAGGCCTAGCGTGCTAAAAACAAATTACAACTGTGGTTCAACTTAATGTTACAACTGGTTTTGGTCATTGTATGGACAGTGTTAAGTAAGTTGGTTATAAATACTACTTCCTTTTAGCATGCCATATCATAGGGCAGTATATTTGGGATTCAACAGACTATGAAATATGTGAGCATTTCCTGAAATTCACTGTAGGTAGGGGACCGGGTCACCATGGTTGTGGTGCACTGAAACTGACAATTACATCCATTTCATGACATGGTGAGTTTCACAGGCACCTTGTTTGAGATGTGAATACATATGGAAGTAAAGGAAGGTTGAGCAATGTTGCCTTGCACTATTGTTTTGCAGTTACCACAACAGGGCATCATGGTAGTTGTAGTCATCTGTTGACACCATAGCCAATTGTAAAGTGATTTACATATATCTTCTTCAATGACTACAGTGGAGATAAACATACATTTTAAACATGGGCACTTATAGGGGTATAATGTTAATCAGTTTAATAACTTACATATAGGCTGTATACCTTCATGTGCACATGGCTGGCGTTTAGTAGCTATTTTTATGGGGACAGCTACATACATTGAAGGGATTAGCAATGGGGAACAACACACAAATTGATTTGACACATTGCACATTGTGCTAAAAGGGAGAGACAAACATGTTATTAGTAATTGGTATGACACAAGGTATTTTTTGTAGTCGAGTTTAGATATTTATACGTTTTGATAAGGGTGTAGACCCATTCTAAATGTCTAACTTGAGGGCAGCACTCCATTTGTGATTGGTGAGACACTTCTAGGGTCAACTTGCAAGTCTCCACTCCACCAGTGATTCCAGTCAGGCCTTCAGGATGCAGGATCTGCAAGACCATCTCCTCCCAGGGAAACAGATGTACTGGGGGCTGGGAGAAATACTACCAGTCTTAGGGTCTCCAGATGACATTTGGAGGCCAGGGACTGCATTCTCTCTCACAGCATCTCTTCCTAATCTCCTCCTGTGTGCACACCTTATTGGTTACAGCATTTACTCTGTCAACTATCTTGGACCACATTGGCCTTTTCAGTGAGATTGTTGTATTTTGGACTTGGGCTCAAAACAATTGTGGCTCTACCCTAATTATTTCATCTACCATAACAGACAACTCCCCCTCTGAAAAACTTGGAGTTCTCCTCCCTGTGATTTTGAATATCTAGAAAAATGGGAGTGTGGAACTAGGGGTGGTGACAAACAATACATATGGTGAGGAAAAGAACTGAGAGAGAACAACACTAACTGTGAAAAATGCCAGGGTCCTTCTTCTGTCTGTCTGCTTGTGGATGTCAGTTTTCAGTGGAAAGCCAAAAGATCATGGTCTGAACTGGAGTATGTTTTATAGCGTTTTTTTAGGTGTTCTCAATTGTGAAATTTGTAACAGGTGTGGACTGTTGGCAGCTAGCCAAAGGGCACAGCCATGATCCAATGCCAGACGGGTTCTGCGATAGACTCCTGCAGTCATGGGACTACCACTGCTACACGACCAGCGCAGCTGTGTTAGCTAAGTAGGCTCTGTGGGATCCCTCTGTCAAGTTGCCCATGGCTGGCTGATTGTCATCTTTGGAGATCACCGTGTTGGCTGCAGGTGGTGCGACGGAGAGCACTCTGTTGATGTGGATGGCGGCTCAGCCACCATAGATCTAAATATGGCAGGTGGACCACTATCAGCTTGATGGAGTATTTGGGCCCATAGCTGCGGAGGCTTGGCTGTAAGACCATCAAGATCTAAATCAAGCCCACATTTTCCAGGAGGTCTCACTAAAGAAGAGGGATTTATGTATATTTGTAGTTATAGATGTGGCACCAAGTCTAGTTGATTAGAGAAAATGTTATTTACTTTCATTGGAAGAGCCTACTAGCCAGGACTATTTCTTGTTTATTGTGAACCCAGGCTTGATATGTGTCTCTATATAGATTGTATGTAAAATTGACCTAATCAGGATTGTAAATTCAATGCCAGGTTTTGTTTCAGCCAATATATAGGATTACGGGGCTTTGATCATAATTCTGAACAGTATGGTTGAAACATTTTGTAAAATTTTGAATAAATTACGGTATTTCCCAAACACATATTTTCTGTACACAGATAACTGTTTAACATTTACAATAACAAAGCTTCAAAGACTTTAGGAAACTTTCTATGTATAAGATCTTCATTACTTAAGCCCCTCCTCCAAAATGGTTCATTATACAAATCCTTTGAGAAATGCCAGGAAACAGGTCTAAATAGGATGCACTTCTGTGTTCAGCTTGCACAAATGGAGTTTGGGACTATGACCTTTTGGATCAATAAATGGACTGATTTTTTTTCAACTGAAGGTGGAGTGAATATTGTCAACCAGTTCATCTTTCTGATGGCGAAATATTAAATTAAAATAAAGCATTTTAGGTGTTGTGCTGCATTTGCTGTTACCAGTGATAAAATAATGGTTGCAATTTCCAGAATGGAGACAGCAGAAAATGAACAAGTGTGCTGGTCTCCAGAAAAAAAAGCGTTGATGGGTCTCACTGGCATTCACATGTACACAATAACCTCCATACATCTATACTGTGCTATACTGCCTTGTAGATGGTCTTGTGACACAAAAGTTTCAATGCATATATGATTATATACATAGATATATACAAACTGAGAATATTTTCTGGGTGCTCTGCAGATGTACTCAAAATCCAGTACTTTTTGTGTTGTTCTTCCACAGGAACTAGATGATTTTAACATAAGTTTTTCCTAGCTGTGCACGTTGGCTGGACTATGGCCCTCATTATGACACTGACAGTGACTGTTAAAGTGGCGGTAATACTGCCAACAGGCTGGTAGTAATTACCACCAAATTGAGACCATGGCGATGATAACTCCCATAGATAGCCAATGTCCACACCATCCACAAGGGCGTTAACACCACGCACCACGGCGGTAGCCATCAACAGCAAGGCGGAAGACAAGGTACCGCCCACCATATCATGATGCCGCAATCCACCATGATTTCCGGGGCGGTACCAACACCATCAAAAGCCTGGCAGAAACTCATCACTAAAGACTAAAGACTCACCAAGAGAGACACAGAGAAGATCAATGCTCCCTGGGACCAGGACTTCAAGTCTTCCTGATGCTCTGATACATCATGCTCCACCTAGAACACCAATGCCTACGGTGACAGTGAGTACAGCCGCCTAGCACACAGGTAGGGAGGAAGGAGAAGGAGAGTGACACCCACACGCACAACACACATCATTCACACATACACACACCATACACACAACCAGCTGCAGACGTAAATCAATAGCACAGGACACAATAATACAAGGACTACAGGTCGGCAGTACTGAAATTGTAATTGCAAGGCAAAAGCCACCATATGAACCTATTTTAGAACAGAGATGCATAAACAATTGTCCAGAAAGGGGCCAATGCCCAGTCCAAAGTCCATAAGGCCACATGGCCAGAGATCATAGTCCAAGCCCAAACTTGATCCTGACCAACTACGCACAAAACTGTGCAGGGACAACATCATGGAAGTGGACAGGCACCTCAGGGGGAAGCGGTGGGGGCACCTCAGCTGCAGTCGGGAACTTGACCAATGGTTCTGGAGGGGGCTCATGTCCATTTCCCAATGCTGGGGAGTGCAAGGTCACAGTCTCTGAGGTGGGGAACATGCCCACTGATCATGGAGGGAGCTCCTTGTACAACAGTCACTGTAGGGTGGACTACATGCCCTCTGCTGGAGGTGAGGGCTGCTGTGTCTCAGCTGGAGGTGAGGGCTCCATGACCACTGGTGGTGGTGGTTGTGGTGGTACCCTGCCAGCCTCTGCTGGAGGTGAGGGCTGCTGTGCCTCAGCTGAAGGTGAGGGCTTCTTGCCTGTCATTGGTGGTTGAGTGGGAACCTTTTTTTGCATTGGTGGTTGAATGGGAACCTTTTCTTGCATTGGTTGTTGAGTGGGAACCTTACCCCTCATGGCTGGTGGAGTAGGATCCTTCCCTTTCTGGCTGGTGGAGTGGGATCCTTCACTATCCTGGCTGGGGGAGTGGGATCATTCCCTTTCCTGTCTGGTGGAGTGGGATCCTTCCCTTTCCTAGTTGGTGGAGTGGGATCCTTCACTGTCTTACCTCCATGACTAGGAGGTGCCTCCACTGTCCTCGTTGACTGTTTGGCTGAGGTGCTGGGCTGGGTCATTGGGACCCAGCAGGACAGGGGGAGGGAAGAGGTCAAGTTGGGCAATGAAAAGCTTCTTAGGGACGGTGGGGCAGGATGAGCGAGGATGGATGGGAGTGGAGGTTGAGAAAGTGGTTGTTGGAGGAGTACGTCTGCTGGACTTGGGTGCAGGTGCATGGGCAGTGTGCGTGTGTGAGGTGGATGGCTATTGGGTGTCTGAGTGCCTGCGTTTGTGTCCTTTAGGAGGGAGGAACATACAGGGTGGGAGAGCACACAGGGACGAGTGGATGGATGTTCTGGAAGTGTCTGCTAGTGAGGTGTGTGTGCTGCTTGGTGTGGTGATGCTGGTGGTGGCTGTTGAAGCAGTGCATGCAGGTGTGAGTGTGGACTTAACTGTGAGGGAGGTGGAGGAGGTTGGGGAGGGGGAGACAGTGGAGACGGTGGATGTGGATGTGTGTCCAACTGTCTGGTGTTTGTGTGAGTGCTTGTGGACTGAAGTTTGGTGCCTATGTTTGACTGGGCCACTCTTGTGTGATGTCTTGTGTGCATGCTCGTCTGTATGTGTGTATGATATGGGTTGGGGTTGGGGAGACTGGGACTGGGAAGTGGTAGTTGGAGGGGGGACGGTAGAAACAGGGACAATGACTGACATCAGAGAGGAGGCCAGAGTCTGAATCGATCTCTGTTGGTGCTGCCAATCCACTGTGGATGCCCTCCAGGAATGCATTGCATTGCTGCATCTGTGATGCCACCACTGGATGGCATTCACAATGGTTGATTGCCCTACAGAGATTGAAATCAGGAGGTCAATCGCCACCTCACTCAGGGCAGCAGGGCTCACTGGGCAGAGCCTGAGGTACCTGGGGTGAAGAAGATGCTGACCCTCCTGGATGAGCGGGCATGGGCAACTCTCTGAGGGGCTGCTAGGAGGGTGGTGCTGGTATGGGGGCAGGTGTACCGGCAGCTGCAGTGGTCACAGAGGTATCTGCCACCACCAGGGAGTTTCCATCAGAGGAGGAATCACAGTCAGTGGTGTTACCTCCTGTCTCTGCCATGGTGCTCTCCTCGCCCTCCGTCACACTGGTTCCCTAGGCATCGGTCCTGTGGGATGTAGCTCTGTGTGTCTCTGTACCCCTGCTCCTCTGCCAGATGATGCTAATGCACACATGAACAGGATGACAGAAGGAGAAAGGGGGGGAGGAAGAGAAAGAGAGCACTGGGTCAATTGCAGCACCAACACTACAGTTGCCATACACAGTACCATCACACACAGGCATCAGGAATAAGCACTATGCATTGCACTGGCAATCAATTGGCTAGATGCCACAGCAAGATGAGGGCCAACCACTGCCAACTGCACTCCTCCTGGGACCCACAAAGCCCTGGCTGACATGGAATTCAACCAAGCTGGGTTACTCAAATTTGTTAAACACCCATAACCCTTGAGCTGGATCACGCTGCAAACTTTAACCTGGCATTAAGGGGCACCCACTAAGTCACACCCACCACCCAGATCCCATGCCACCTACCAATTATTGTCATATCGCCCATTGTACTCACCCTCTTGCGGCTGCTGTGATGCCCTCAATCGCCCATCCAGCTCTGGGTAGGCCACAGCCAGTATGCGGGCCTTCAGGGGTGTCAGTTTCAGATGGGCACCCCTTCCTCATTGGGAGGCCATCTCCAGCTGGGCCTCCGCGGTCTTCCGTGCCCAGCATCTCAGGTCCTCCCACTGTTTCCTGCAGTGGTGCTCTGCCTGCTGTAGACCCCCAGGGTCCGCACGTCCTTGGCAATGGCACGCCACAATCCCTTCATTGGCACACACATCACCCACCATGTACACTACCAACAGACATCCCCCCAAATGACACAATGCCTGCACACACATCTCCATGCAACCTTCCCACATGCATTGTGCCCAAGGTGTACTCACCTGTTGGTCTGGAGACCCATACAGCTGTCCATACTGGGGTAGGACCCCATCCGCCAAGTGCTCCAACTCCTCTGAAATGAAGGCAGGGGCCCTTTCCCTGGTCACACAGGCCATGGAAGGCTGCAGACACAGGTCTCAGAGGCACATGCAGTGTAGGTGTTCTCTTGTGGAAAGTCAGGAATCAAATGAGGTTATAGACAGAAAATGGTGGTCATGTCTGCAGCGGTGCACACTGATCCCCACTGGCCACTGTACTCAATAGTGCACCATATTAGCCAATGAGGAATTGCACGGTGGTGCGAGACTGCCTTCTTCCACGACGCCCAACCTCTGCAGAGTTGCCTCACTTCCACTTGTCCCCTGATACAGGACAGGCGGTCGCTATTTCATGGTGGTGCACTGCATACAGATCTTCCATAACTGCGTCATTGCCGAAAATTGCACATACATTGCCATTCCCACTGTCCCATCACATTAATGCTGCATGCACACTGAGGTGGTGGTTCCATTGTTCAAATTGTGATGGCCTACTCACTCTTGTGGCCCTCCGATACCTCCCACTGCAGATGCATAGGAGAAGGAGACAAACTACTATGTACAGACCTCTTGTGGACTTGGCTACACTGGAGGACAGGCATATTATATTCCCTATAGACTGGACATGGCCACAATCACAGAGCTGTGTGCACAATTGGAGCCTGACCTGATATCAGTTATCCGTCATACCACTGGGATCCGCCCTCTTGTGCAGGTTCTGTCAGTACTCCATTTCCTGGCAACTGGTTCTTTCCAAGTGACAGTGGGCTTGGCAACAGGAATGTCACAGTCAATGTTCTCAATTGTGCTGGAAAGGGTATTGTCTGCCTTGGTGAAACACATGTGCAGCTACATTTCTTTCCCCCAGGTGGACGATTTGGCCACTGCGAAGGCCGGATTCTATGCAGTGAGGCATATACCCAATATTATTGGGGCCATTGATGGTACACAAATTGTGTTTGTCTCCCCCCGCCAGAATGAACAGGTGTTCAGGAATTGGAAGAGTTTATACTCACTGAATGTGCAAACGGTGTGCCTGGCGGACCAGTACATCTACCACATCCGTGCCAAGTATCCCGGGTTGGTGCATGACGCCTTCGATCTGATGAATAGCAGCATCCCAAATCTGATAGCCCAACTACAGAGGCACAGGGTGTAGCTAATAGGTGAGCCAGAGTCCCCACCCACTGTATGTCAGTGTATGGCTCCAAGTGTTATCCCCATAGGAGTATGTAAAGCTAAATTTTGTCCCTCAATATTTGCAGGTGAGTCTGGCTACCCAAACCTATCATGGCTCCTGACCCCTGTGAGGTATGCCAGGACAGGGGCTGAGAACCGTTATAATGATGCACATGGAAGAACCAGGAGAATAATCGAGAGGACCTTCAGCCTCTTGAAGGCCAGGTTCAGATGCCTACATCTGACAGCTACTCACCCAACAAGGTCTGCCAGATAGTAGTGGTAAGCTGCATGTTGCACAACCTGGCCCTCAGACAACATGTGCCTTTTCTTCAGGAGTAGGTGGACCCTGAAGACATTGAGGATGAGGAGGAAGAGGATGAGGATGTGGACAACAGAACATCAGTTATGCGAGAATACTTCCAATGACACACAGGTGGGACAGTACAACTGACCATTACTCAGGCTATTGATGTTTTCTGTGTAGCTGTAGCATGAAGGCATTCACGTCCTTTACATCTCAACTTACTGTCACCTATGGCTTCTCCTTTTACAGATGTTGGTGATATGACAACAGTGTCCTGATGTGTTTACTGCAGACAGCTACAGGTCATTATTTGTATGCTATCACAGTGTTCAGATCATTTGCACCAGATGTGACTCTTCCCATAAAAGCACATTTGCAACACATAAAACGGTGTTACTCAAATTGTGTTCAAGGGTGTTTATTGTAGTACAAATAATTGACTGGAAAGTGCAATAGAATGGGGGTGATGGTAGAGGAAAATCCAGGGTATTGTTCCAGTCTGTTTGTAGCACAGGTCCAGTGTCCAATGGGCCATAGGAAGGGAGCAAAGGCAGTTCAAAGTGGACAAGGTGACTGGGTGGGACACAAGGGGGACAATCAGGAGAGTCTAATTTCCTGGCAGTGGTCTTGGTCTTGGCAAGTGGCTCTGGCAATGGAGATCATGGTGGTGATGAGAGCCTGCAAGTCCTCCCTGATCTCCTGATGGTGTTCCTCCTGCAGCCGCTTGTTCTCCTGCATGTTGTTATGGATCTGGCCCATCGTGTCCTGGGATTGTTGGTAGGCCCTTGGGACATTGGTGAGTGTCTCCTGGAGAGTCGGTTCCCTGGGCCTGTCCTCCCACTGGCGCACAGTAGTCCTCCCAGTGTCCTTGTTGCCATGTGCCTGTGTCCCCTGAATGGTGTGCCCACTGCAACTGACCCCAGGTCCCTGATTGTCTTGTGTGTGAGGTGTGGACTGGGGTCCCTGTACAGGTGGGCACACTGCTGATTGACATGCCCAGGGACAGAGGTGTGGGGATGCTGGGTGGGTACTGTGGTATTGGATACTGATGGGGGAGGCTCTGTGGTTGACTGGGAGTGGGCTGGGGTGACTGACTGACCGGTGGTCCCTGATGGGTCAGGTAGTTCATCCAGATCCTGAAGTCCAGAATTATTGTCATCTATGGGGGCATCTTCTGTTGGGGGACTGGTTAGTCGTGGCACCTCCTCTCCTCTGAGATTGGCTGAGGCACCGGTGGGGATGTAATTGATGCATTATGCTTCATGTCCTTGACATATTGTACATCCCTAGCTTCCCCTCTATTGTTGCTGTTGCTCTGCCTTCTTTGTTTGTGTATGGTGATGTATTGTGGGATTATTAGTTCTCCATGCTGTGCATGCTTTTGTGATGGTTTTCCGTGCAGGGCTGGGAGGGCTGTCTATGCATTGGTATGACATGCAGGGCTTGGAATTGGGGTTAGTCATATGTATAGGTGCAGAGTGTGGGATGGAGTGGAGTGATGGAGTGAGGAGGAGGGTGTGAGATGGCATGCAGGTATAGGTGGTGATAAGTAGTAAATGTTGACTCACCATCGTCCAGTCCTCCGGCAACTCCATTGAGTCCCTCAGGATGCAGTAATGCCAAGACTTGCTCCTCCCATACTGGGAGCTGTGGGAGAGGAGGTGGGGGTCCACCCCAGTCCTCTGTATGGCGAGCTGGTGCCTTGCTGCCACTGAATGTACCTTCCCCCGTAGGTCATTCCACCTCTTCCTAATGTCATCCCTTGTTCTTGGATGCTGTCCCATGGCATGCACCATGTTCACGATTCTCTGCCATAGCTCCATCTAACTGGCAACGGATATTTGATGTACCTGTGCTCCAAAGAGCTGTGGCTCTACCCTGACTACTTCCTCCACCATGACCCGCAACTCCTCATCTGTGAAACGGGGGTGCATTTGTGGGGACATGGGTGTTGTGTGGTGTGGGTAAGTGTGTGGGTGTTGGGTACTGTTGTTGGGTGTGTGAAGTAGGGTGCATAAGGGATGTATGGGTGTTTATGTGGTGTGTGTGTCTGGTTGTCACTGTGGTCTTAGTGTCTTAGTGTCAGTCTAGTGGCAATAATATGTATTCGTAAAGGGTTGTGGGTAATGTGGGTGTGTGTTTTATAGTGCTGTGGGTGGGTGTGTGTGGTGTGTTTATCAGTGTCAGGTGTGTGTATTCGGTATTGGCCAATGTTGTGTAGTTTGAGTATTTCGGTGTCCATTCTGAGGGCACCAGTGTGCACTGCCAATGGTTTATCGGCATTGAATGTCCGCCGTGGTGATTCGTGGGTCATGATGTGGTGGGTGTTGTTCTGTTGGCATACCAGTATGTGTGTTGATACTGACACTTGAGCACTGACCTTCGGGCTGGTGGATTCGTGTATGTGGCAGTATTCTGTCAGATTGGTGTATGTGTATCATAAGATGGAGAACGGATATTCACCACCACGGCGGTATGTTGGCGGCAGTCACCGCAGTGGTAAGTGGCATTTACCACCAATGTCATAATGACCCCCTATTTCTCTTCAGTCCGGGACTTAATGTTTGTTGGGTAGCTCAGGGGAAGAATGATTATCTGTCCCCCACTATATTGTTTTGCATTAACGCCAAATATGGTGGTCCTGGACTCATGTCTCTTTCTGAATGAATTTCTCCTGCAATCTCTGAAAAGATGTGGGACTTACAAAAAATTTGAAAATCCAGGCCTCTGGCAAACTAGAGCCAACCACCGAAGCTTAATTGTTCCAAAGCACATCATGTTGTGGTTGAAGAAACAGGATTCTCCCACTTGGAGCTTCTCCATGTCAGCAAATTCATTTCAGCAGGCCCTAGGTACAAATCTATCCAGCCTCACAAAACTCATTGTTGGTTATAGCCTGAAGCCTTGTCCCACTGCAGGATCCTGAGCTCTGAAAAATAGACCAATTTTGAATAGAGAAATCTTTATCTGGCAAAGGCATGAAAAGTAAGAGAGCGACAAGAGGACTTCCCTCGGTGTAAATGTTGAAATTTTCTTGCTCTGAGCCAAAAGCAATGGCTTTGAGAGGACTTCATTCAATATAGCCTGCAGTTCTGCCTCATTGGGGGATGTTGATGCTCCATTGTGGTCAACCTGAAATTGTGCCTAAGTCCCAGTTACTTGTGAATAGTGACTACTGATTGGTGCTTTACTTTTTCTTGCCACATTTTGCCTTAAATCTGTAGAAATTCATATCTCCAGCTTCCATCACTGGAGTTTTGTTGTTTAGATTTTTTTTATTACATGTTACTCTATTTTTATACATTGGAGTTGGATTTTATGGTGTTGTGTTTTTGATTTTTTAACTGTTTTGGTGGTTCTAAATATCTTCAGTATTTCCTCTAAGTTAAGCCTATCTTCTTATGCTATAGCTACCAGAGGTTGAGCTCACATTTAAATCACTGAAATCCTTGTCTGGATATATGGGTTTTGTGACCTTATTTTTTGTGGTGAACAACCATTCACTCCAAATATGACTTCACCTTTTTAAAATAGTCCAAAGGATTGTAAAGAGCAAAGACAAATACAATATTCAAGCAAGAAGGATTTTAGGCACGGCCCTCTCTGCAGAATCATCTCCAAATGTTTTGTATTCACCCTCCAATTTTTGTTAAATTTGTTTTTGTTGGCAATAGAACCCTGTGCACTTTACCACTTCTAACCAGTGCTAAAGTGCTTGTGCTCTCTTGTTAAAACATAGCAGAACTGGCTTATTAAAAATTGCATATTTAATTTACTTTACATTCCTTGTATATTGGTACTATATGTATCGAGGGCATGTAAATTAAATGTTTGTGCTGTTCATTTTAAACTGCCATTATGACCTGGCATAAAACATTTTCCCAAGCCCAAACCTTCCTTTTTTAAAACATTTGTCATCCCTTGGTTAGTCCCTAAAAAGCCGTCAGGGCAGTGTATCATGTATTTGAAAAGTAGGACATGTAACTCTAAGTTTTACCTGTCGTGGTAGTGAAAACCTCTTAAATTCATTTTTTAATACTGCAATGCCTGCTTCTCTTGTAGGATAACATTGGAGTTACCTTATTACAGTTAGTAAGCTGTAATTTCCAAATGGGCATGGATAACCAGTTCATTTTTGAGTTATTTGGAATTGTAATGCAACATCCTAACTTATGATAAAGTCAGAATTCAAATTACAAATTTGAAAATGTCACTTTCAGAAAGTTTTAATTTTCCTGACTTAGCCTTTTAGTGTATGTAGACTGTCCCTGAGTCATATGACTGGGTGTAGCTGACATTTGGGCTTTGTGTATTTCTTCTAGACTGCCACACACAATAGAGAGACTAGATGATCCTGGATGGACCATCACGGGCAGGATAGGAGGGAGGAGCTGGGCCCAGCACTAAATACACTGGAATAGGCTGTATCTCACATCCACAAAAAGGGCTGCATACCCCCTACACTTCACCTGGAGCCAGGACAGGGGACTTCAAAGAGAAATCTTTAGAAGCTTCTCCCCTACTTTAAACGCTCATCTGGGAATAAATACTCGACCTTAGACACCAGCTTTCCAGTACAATTCTGGGGCTGTGGATATTCTATCAGGAAGAAGGACTGCTATGCTGCTGGAAGAACTGCCACTCTGCTTGACTGCTGCTCTGAAGGACTACTGCTCTGTTGTGCTGACATACTGCCTTCTGCCCTTTTGCCTGGGGGAGAAGGACTGGACCTGCATCTCTTGAACCCAGAACCCCAGAGTGACTCCAAAGGCCAGTTGACTGGGCTCCTGATATGAAGCCCCAGGGACATGCCAGGCTTCCAATAGCCCTGTACCTGGACCCTGCAATCTGTGAGTCTACCTTGCCAAGTGGTGCCTTGCCAAGTAGTCCTTGGAAATGGGCTTAAGGTGCTTGCCAGTCTCTGTGAATCCAGCAGAACCAATGCATCTCCTCTGCTGTGAGGCGCAACCCCGAGGAGCACTGATGCATCGCCACTGCTGCATGGATCGGGACCATCACAAAAAAGACCCACACCGCATTTAAGCCCAACGCGCCATCACAATCACAGTTGCACAATGCTTTCTTACACCAGACATCCAAAAAGTTTCCTAAATCAAGGCTATGCCACAGAGGTCTTCGAGAAAGCAAAATGTAGGATATCCTACATTTCAAGAGAAGCAGTTTTGAAACAAAAATCAAAAAGCTCAAAAAGCCTAGAGATGAGTGTTTATTTGAAGTATTCCATTGAAAGCAACACGATCATGTCCACTATCCACAAACACTGACTAGTGTTACAACTAAAAAGAATCTCAAAAACAGTTTTCAAGACAAAACTTAATTTGCTCCTAATTTGCTCTTTGTAGGCCCAAGTAAGCAGACAGAATATTATTCTGCAGGACAACATACCCTGGTCTGTTCAAGAAGGTTGCAACTCAAATCAAGAACTCTGCCACTGCTGTTAAGGAGACCACATTCATAGAAGTGATGTAACTCTTTCCTTTGGTGTTCCCTTGAGAGGTGTGGATGATGTGTATTTTGCCCCTCGTCACTCTTATATCTATGGCTGTAGCTTTCTTTCAGCATGATCCTCACTCACTCACAACAACCTTTTGCTTGTTTCCAAGATTCTTTCACTTCCTCATGGCATATTAATGTTACTTATAGTGTTTTGCTTGCTATTCGTAGATCTGCCCATCTTGCTCTGTATCATGTGACAGGAAGCAAAATTGTCTGTTCTTTGAAAACTAATGTGGCTACCAATGCACTCTCCATAATCTTTCGACAAACCTTATTGCTGTGGAATTTCTTTATGTCACTTCCGCTTCTTTTATTCATCAGCTTCCTGTCCTTTCCTATTTAAGGAGCCAAAACATATCTTTCTATTCATCACCAATAATAACTGTGGTGGTTGGTTTATAACTTCTGGTTATTTGTTCCTGGAGTCCCACTTCTGGTCCAGGAATCCTGCTCCATCTTCCGGAATCTTGCTCCATCTCCTGGAACTCTGTTCCATCTTGTGGACCCATGCTCCTTCTCCTGGAGTTCCTGCTCTAGCTGGGTCTGACCCTCCACTACGATCTGAGTTTTTGTAGACCCAAGTTCCTCTGTTATCTTCTGGGATTTTCCTACAAGCCTGGAAGTGTTTTTATGCCATTTGGCTATCACCTTCATATAGTGGCTCTTCAGAGAGACACCTCTTGCTTCCAAATGATTTGGAAGTGTTAAGCAATACAGTTGCTTGAGGAAGATGCTGCATTTTTACAAGGCTGCCTCGAAAAGAGACAGCAAGACTGTTGCATCCAGTGCTTGACTATACGTATATGTGTGATATCAACAACTGCATATCCCTTTTTGAGCATCCCTGCAGGAGGAGTTACATTAGGCAAACTTAATAAAATAAAAATAATTGTGAGAAAATAAAAGCAGCATTAGATGCAACACCGAAGATTTCCAGCCACAGGCAAGATCATTTTGCCCAGTTTCCATTTACATTTCTGCTCATCCTCCTGCCTATATGAGCCAGTTTGTACAGTTTCCACATCGCGGTTTCCTATAATTGCCCATATCACTTGGTTAATTAATGCAGTCCCTCATCCTGATCAAAGAACTGCTAGATGAGACCATGTGTGATTCCATTAAGCTACATTTTTGTGGCCTTCTTCATGCTGGGACCCAGGAAACCATGAAATGCCTGCAGCTCAATCTCCCCCCACTTTAACTGCCTTGCATAGTGTCCTGGTGTTCCAAGCAACGAGCCGCCAGGTTCATTCTGCATTGACATCCTAGAGCCATATTTCTTTTGGCCTCAGTGTCATGTTTCTGGACATTTTGGTCTACCTTGTATTGTCCCCTTCCTAGGTCGTTCTCTTCTCAACCCTCACAGTTTTTCTCAATGGCATCACTAAACCTTGATTCACTGATTTGCACAGGACTTTTTGTCAATTGTTTGCTTTAACTACTTCACTGCCAGGCCTTTCCCCCCTTAGGTGCTGAGGCTTTTTTTGGCTATTTGAGGTAGTTCGCACTTAGGCCCTCATAACTTTTTGTCCACATAAGCTATCCACACCAAATGTCCGTTCTTTTTTTCCAACATCCTAGGGATTGTAAAGGTACCCAGAGTTTGTGGCTTCCCCTGCAGGAGCCCAAGAAATTAGCCAAAATACGGCCAAAATTTCATATTTTCAGAACAATGGGAAAAAAGTGCTGCAGAAGAAAGCATGTGGGTTTACCCTGCAAATGGCATCAACAAAGGGTTTGCAGTGCTAAAATCGCCATTGTTCCAGCTTTTAGGAACAGGCAGACTTGAATCAGAAAACTAGATTTTTCAACACAATGTTGACATTTTACTGGGACATCCCCCATTTTTACTATTTTTTGAGCTATTAGCCTCCTTCTAGTTAGTGACAGAAATGGGTGTAAAACCAATGGTGGGTCCTGGACAGCTAAAAATTTCTGAAAAATTGAATTTCTGAATTCAGGATTGTGTAGATCCTTCAAGCTTTTCCTACAGAAAGTAACAGGTAAATTAAAGAAATATTGAAATTGAGGTGAAAAAAGAGAAAATTCTGTCCACGTTTTCTTCTATAACTTTTTCCATCTATGGCAAATTTTTGAAAGCTATATACTATTATGTCTGCTAGACTTTCCTGGTTGTGGGAATATATACGGCTTGTAGGTTCATCAAGAACCCTAGGTACCCAAAGCCAATAAATGAACTGCTCCTTGCAGTAGGTTTTCATTCTATACTGGGCATACAGCAATTCATTTGGTGAACTATAAAGAATAAAAAATAGGTATCAAGGAAACCTTTGTATTTCCAAAATGGGCACACAACAGTGGTTATTTGCACATCTCTGAATTTGGGGGTCCCCATACTAGCATGTGAATTACAGGGCATTTTTCAAATATACTCTTTTTCACACAATGTCTAATATTTAGTAGAGAAAATGTAGAGAAAGACAAAGGACAACAACACTTGTTCTTCTATTCTATGTTCCCCCAAGTCTCCCGATAAAATTGGTACCTCACTTGTGTGGGTAGGCCTAGTGCACGAGACAGGAAACACAACATTGGACACATCACATTTTTACATTGAAATCGGACGTGTTTTTTGGAAAGTGCCTAGCTGTGGATTTTGGCCTCTAGCTCAGCCGGCACCTAAGGAAACTTAGCAAACCTATACACCTAAGAGAATTCAGAATGGGGTGGCTTGACGGACTCACACCAGGTTCTGGCACCCAG
Source organism: Pleurodeles waltl (assembly GCF_031143425.1). NCBI lineage: Eukaryota > Metazoa > Chordata > Amphibia > Caudata > Salamandridae > Pleurodeles > Pleurodeles waltl. Next base: position 574,007,849 of record NC_090437.1, read on the forward strand.
AATCCTTTACAAACCTCAAAACTTGCACTTTCCCCTCACATTTCGGTGCTGCAAAATTTTGGAATTTGAGAGGAGTCACAAACTTGCTTCTACCCAGCATTCCCCCAAGTCTCCCAATATAAATGGTACCACACCTGTGTTGGTAGGCCTAGTGCCCGCGACAGGAAACACCCCAAAATGCAACATAGACACATCAAATTGAAAACTGGCATGTTTTTTGGAAAGTGCTGAGCTGTGGATTTTGGCCTCTAGCTCAGCTGGCAACTAGAAACACCTACCAAACCTGTGCATTTTTTAAAAACTAGACACCTAGGAGAACCCAGGATAGGGTACCTTGTGGCATTATCACCAGGTTCTGTTACCCAGACTCCTTTGCTAACCTCAAAAGTTAGCAAAAAAACTTTTTTTCTTCACATTTAGGTGATGGAAAGTTCTGGAATCTGAGAGGAGCCACAAATTTCCTTCTACCCAGCATTCCCCCAATTCTCTCAATAGAAAAGGCACCTCACTAGTGTGAGTAGGCCTCGTCAGTGACAGGAAATGCACCAAAACACAACATGGACACATCAAACTTTTTTATTACAAAACTACCAGTTTTTTAAGGGGGCACCTGCGTTTTTGGTCCTGAGCTCAGCAGCCATATAGGGAAACCTACCAAACCCAGACATTTCTGAAAACTAGATACCTGAGGGAGTCCAGGGAGGAGTGACTTGCATGAATCCCCTGTGTTTTCCTACCGAGAATCCTCAGCATACCTCAAATTTAGCTAAAAAATCAAATTTTCCTCACATTTCTTTGTGGTATCAGCAGACTGCCACATATTTCCTACCACCCAAAGTTCCCCTCAGTCTCCCGATAAAAATTATACCTCACTTGTGTAGGTGAGCCAAGTGCCTGTGACAGGGAAGGGCCAAAAACATGTCGAAATTGTGAGGGAACCAAAGCAGTTCCAAAAGGGCAGTTTGACAAAGACATTTTTAGACTGACAAGTGGAGCAGAATTTATATTGGTATAGATGCAACTGTGCTGGGTGGTAAGAAGTTTGTGGATTCCTGCACATTCCGGAAGGTTCCATCACAAAAATGTAGGGAAAATGCATGATTTCAAGCATAGTTGAAGGTTTGCAGGGCATTTTGGGTCAGGAAATGGTGTGGGGTGCATGTGAAGCACACCACCCTGGACTCACCCAGATGTTAAGTTTTCAGATGTGTGTAGGTTTGGTAGGTTGTTCTAGGTGGCAGCGTCCCAAAGTCCAAAAAGTGCAGCTGCTAACCGTTCCAAGTGGGACGATATTGGGAGTTAGCCAAGCTCTCTTGTACCATATGTAAAGTCATAACCCGAAAGGGTCAAATGTCCTCTTGCTGGCTATTGGGATGAGATGCTTTAGTTTGCAAGTGGGGCTGAAAGACTTTTACCCCCTTCAGTTGGGTTGGGGGGGACATATCCATGCTCATACCGGTTTGCAGCTCCGACCCCTCTATTTTCTTTTAATTCCCTGGCATCTAGTAGGTTTTCTGCCCCCCCCCCCCGGGAAGTGGATTGGGGGTAATTGCCCCATTTGCCCACTGGTGGGCAAAAAAACTTTGTCCCCATTTATTGGAGGTGGTGGTATGGCCATACCTTCACAATCTTTTTTTGAAAAAAAATTCCCTGGTGCCCAGTGGGCTTTCTGCCCCCCCTTGGGGGCAAAAGAGCCTAATAGAAATAGGCCAATCTGCCCCCAAGGGGAGCAGAAATGCCCATCAGTAATGTTGCCCCATAGGGAGCGACCCTTGCCTAAGGGGTTGCTTCCTTATGTAAAGTTTTTTAAAAATCCCTGGTGTCTAGTGCTTTCTGCCCCACTTGGGCCAGATAGGCCTAATAAAAGTAGGTTGATCTGCCCCCAACGGGGGCGGAAATGGCCTAATAGAATATGCCTCCCCCAGGGAGCGACCCTTGCCTAAGGGATCACTCCCCTTATGAATAGATAAATAAAATAAAATAAATCCCTGGTGTCTAGTGGTTTCTGCTCCCCTCGAGGGCAGATTGGGCTAATAAAAATAGGCTGATCTGCTCCCAAGGGGGGCAGAAATGGCCTAAAATAAATTTGGCTTCCAGGAGAGCGACCCTTGCCTAAGGGGCTGCTCCCCTCCTGAAAAAAAACAAATTATCCCTGCTGTCTAGGGTTTTCAGCCCCCCTTTGGGGCAGATCAGTGAAATTAAAATAGGCCCAAGGGGGCAGAATTGGCCTTAAAATAAATTGCCCCCTTGGAAGCGACCCTTGCACAAACAGACAAATGACTATTCATGATGTTTAGGAGGGGAGCCATTTGGTGAATGATCTCTCCGTGTATTAGCATAGAATGTGACAGATCAAAGGGACCCCCAACATATAAGATGATTTTGTTTTTTCCTGTTACGTCCACCAGTCTACTAACCTTAGGATGCTGTTAGACACGGTCTTAGGTCCCAAATTCAGATATAGTTGAACTGACATGCATTCAGAAAGAAGCAGCCAGTTATTATGATTTTTTTAAGTGTGTGACTACAGGTGAGGTTCCCCTCTGAACGACTACTTGTGAAGAACTCTGAAAACTGCAAGGTAGGTTTGTGGACACGAGTATGGCATGTTCACACTATTTTTGCATAGAGTGAAGGTAAATAATACATTTAGAAGTGAGTCAGACATGTTTTCCACTGTGTGTGTTTCCGAGTGATTCACATTACAAACATTGTTTTAAACCTTTATTTTCATTTTTCTCTTTTATTTCATACATTGGACTTATGATTATAATTTTTTCATGTTTTCTTTAGGGGCACTGACAATGATCACATAATAGGTAAGACTTACTCGTACCATTTTACATGACTTAGGCATGCTTTACAGACAGTAGGGACTTTTGTTGGAATTGCACTGACAAATGCTCAGAACCCTCCACCTGGAAGCTAATTCTTTTTAGGCAGGTGTCCTTATAGTTGGCCGAAACATGTTGGCATTAGTGGACATGGGAGTGTGGTGAGTTCTATTCACTTCTAGATGTCCCACTGTGGTTGTTTCCAGCTGAGGAACAATTGCTTTTAATCCTGCCTTGTGCAACTCTATCAATAAAGGAGATAGCCAAAGCATGCACAGAGGCAGTTTTATTGACTTAAGATCTGGTTTCCTATATATATATATATATATATATATATCAGAGCATAATTTATTCTGAGCTCCCTTTTCCAAATTTTTTTTTTGGGGTGTAAGGTTGAGACCACCAGGTTGGTATCATCTGAACCCGATGGGCGGACTGGCTGAGCATGAAGCATGCCATGGCAACCTGGGTGAGGACTTTCCGTCCATAAATAATTTTTGGAATAAAAGTAGAGAACAAGTACATTAAAGGTTTGCGTCTCCTTACTTCGGGTGTGTGGATCACGGGTTTGTCCTACTTTTGTGTGGTACTGGTATAAGAGTTGGAGATTGTGGGGCAATAGATTAGTTCTCTTACCTCTCTTTTTGTGTTTTTTTAGACTCAGATTAATAGCAGCACTTGCATCCCATACTTCAGTAGTTTCACTAAATTGGACAAATTCTTCACATTCACACATTGTTGGCTCCCTATTAGCTAAGGTAATATCCATAGTACTCGGGTAAAAAACTATTAGATGAGTGGTCAACCCAGGTCTGGATTGACATAAGGGATTCAATCAGAGGTCTTTGATAGCCTGGCAAGAAGGGCTGATTTACAACCTTCCAGAAGGCAGCACTGACCCCTGAATTAGCTGCCTCCTCCAGCTCCTCCCAAGCTTTGCTTCTGAGGTTGCATTTCCCACATTAAAGTATTTCCTTATATTATCTCCTGGCAAACAGTATATCTACTTTGGAATGCGGATGTTTTCATGAAACTAATTTAAATTCTTGTGGGTGACTCTACATGCCTGGTTAAACCATACTATGGAGAATTGTTTTTTTAGAAGTTATACTTCTGGTAAGCCCCTTGGCCGTAGATAAACAGAAATATTAACTGAGACTATGATATTCTCTAGGGTTTCAATAAAAGAAGTCAGTGTTACGATTGAAGGACTATTATCCTTAATAACCCTATGCAGGAAATCCTCCTTATCAATGATGTTCAATTTCATTCTAGTACCTTTATTTCGTGACTGTGATAAACGTAAAGTCTCCTTATGCCCCTTCTCATCATCTGGGTGTAGGCCAGGAGTCATAACAAGAGAGTTATGACTGCTCATACAAGTGAAACAGCCCCAGAAAGCTCCAACCATCTCTAAATAACCCAGTATAGTTCTACATAGCCTCTGATACACTGAGCAGATATCTATGTGGTACATATTAATCATTAGCTTTAAATTCCCGTTCTGGCCCTTTAATTACAGGGGATGCCTAGGATGAGGTGGAGAAGGATTATTTCCCTTTTTTCCCTGGTAAATGTCAAGCTTCCAAAGTATATGCGATTTACATGTTTACAACGAGACTTTAACAAGTCTTTGCATTGCTTAAATGTAACATTAACATTGGCTTGAATTAAAACTGCATAGACCACCACAAAATATAAATTCAGGAATCCATTGCAGACATTCAATATGTACTAACTACCCCCTCATTCAAATTGCAAACTAAAAAATAGAATCTTAAAAACATTATCATTTCCTCTGCATCTAATTCATCTCAAACGAGTCATTCTCAGTACCAGAAAAATAGGGGTGTGATACTTACATCGCATCTCATTAAAACAAGCTATACGAAATTAAAATCTTGTAAAAGACATCGCAAGCACGTATGTTCGATCCTTCCAAATGTCTGTAATCTGAAATATTAACGTGAACCAGAGAACAACGTGTACGTAAGGTGTTAGACGTTTAAGTGTGAAAGGCTAAAATTAAACCTGCAATTATTACGGATGAAAAGCTTCTCCTGGGCTTTTAAATGTAGAAGAATAGTAGATGATTAATAATATGCCTAATTTTTCTTTCATTTGTACATTTCAGAATCACTGGCCAGGACACTTAATATGAGCACGATATAATAATGCCATAGTACAAATGATTTCATAAATGTGTCGGAATCGTATGTCTGCTTTTAGCAATTAATTCAATTTTCTGCATTTTGGAAACAAAATGCATTACTGACTTTACACGTGATTCTCAAATTCTCAATGCTGGCATGGTGGTTTTATGGTATGCTGTGCTTTTGTGTAATCTAATGTTTTGAGCCCTGGTGAACCTTTATCTCTTGGGGTTGTCCGGGTTAATCTAACCATAAAAAGGATCAGGCTATAACAATCAGTGTTAGTATTAATTGCAAGTAGAAGTGGAAAGAAGATAGGATTTGAAATTGTTATGTGCAGAAAGATCATACTCTGGTGATTTATGGTGTGGCAAGTTGTCCTAAGAGGAAAGAGACAGAAAAAAGGACAACTAATTGACTCCCATCTTTTTTCGTTTACATTTGTAATACCTCCAGTTTATGAGCAACAACAACTTATGAAGCCCTAAGAAATGAAGGGGTATATTTATAGAAAAGTGGAGCATCATTCATGATGCAACACTTTTCGAGTGCCCCATTGCATCCCCCTAAGGACACCATGTGCACATCATGGTGGTCATGTCCACACTAGTGTCATAAGTATTGGTGCTAATGTGGCACTTTGCTGGATCAGCTCCATAAATTATGGCGCTAATGTAGCAAAGCACAGGGAGGTCCACTGTTTTCAATGGAGAGTCATCTTAACCCCTGCCCTTGGCAGGCGGTAATAATGACGCTAAAAATGCCGCAGTGAAATCTAGTAAATTTCAGTGTGCCATTTTTATGGGCCTCCATACTTGGGAATGCTCCCCTTGCATACATTGTGTCTGGTGCAGGCATATTGTGGTGCAAGGGTTTACAAAGTGGTGCAATGCTTGCATTGTGCCACTTTGCACATATGGGGTGTGGGAAATGCCACCTTAATGCCATATTTGTGTAAAAAAAATGACACAAATGTGATGCTAATGGCATCATAAATATGCCCCATAGGGCCATATGTACAAATTTTAGGAATAGCTTTTACCTAATTGAGATTTACTGGGAATTCCACTTAGGAAATTACTATTCTTACTTTATGAAACACATTGAATTTCATTTAGTGATTCCTAATGGGGTCGCAAATACACCTACTTCATGAATATTAATGAGGTAGATCACAATCAGAGACCCATTAGGAATTGCAGCCATCACAAAGATGGTGGCCTGCTGGTGTCTGCAGACCACCATGTCTGTAATGGTTTTCTAATAGAGCAATCATTTTTTTTTTTTTTTTTTTTATGCAGCCTGGGATGCATTTAAAAAAATAAAATGAAACGTTGAAGTTTCATTTTTTAAGAGTAGGCAATGTTCCCTTGGACCACTGCCTACTCTTAAAACATATTTGTTTCAACATTCAGAAAAGGGAAAGGGCCATATGCAGACCCCTTCCTATTTGTGAATGGTTACCAGCACCTGTGAGGTGTTAGTAAAAAATTAGTGCTTTCCAACTTTAATGCAGATACAAAACATTCATATACACCACTGCAAATCGGTATTTAGGAAGAATGCTCTAAACATGCCTCTTCTAAATACTGATTCGCAAACCCAAATTGTGATTCAGTAACAGATTACTAAATCACAATTTGGCTTTTGTATATTTAAGAAACATTTTGCAGGTGCAACAGGCCCGATTCTGTGAAATGGGATGTTTGCAACCTCAAAAATGTTTTTGTAGATACGGTTTGTAAATATTTGGAGTTCTCTCTTTTAAAGAAGAGTTTAGTAGGAGGCTTTAATACTGCTATATTATAATTAGGCGCCCATTTTTATGGGCGTATGGTGCAGGGCAGTGCAGCAAGTCACCTTGTTGTGCTGCCCATTGTCAAAGGGAAAGGGCAGGAATTCACCAAATTTCAGCAATACAGTGCATTCTTGTCCTTTCCCACTGTGCTGGTGCCATTTTTGCAGCCTACCGCCAATGCAGACCCGTGCACTATGGTGCAAGGGTGTCTGCATTGAAGGCAGGTTTGTTTTGTGCAGGAAGTGGTATCTTCCCACAGAAAAATAATCCTTGGAGGCTTTTTTCTCCTTCTATGTGTGCTGCAGAATGCACCACATATAGGAAGAGGAAGAAACAAGGAGTGATAAAGATATTTCTCCTCATTGCGCCTCCCCTGGGGAGTCATACGGTTTTGGCACAACGTCACATTTACAAGGCCTTGTAAATCTGGGGATTCGTCAAAGTCCATGAGTGTAGCGTGGGAACACCCTCTGCAACACCTATGGAAGGCCTCCCTGGTGCAGAGTAAGGTAATGCAACAATTTGCATTGTCTTCCTTTACTCCATATCTATGAGGCCATTCAAAGCCACACAAAGTTGCCTTGCATGGCCTCATAGTTATGAGTTTGAGGTTTGCACCAGCGTTTCCTCACAAAAGGTCACGCAAAGGTGGGGCAATATGCCCCTGGGTCTCTAGTTGGCAGAGATTTGCACCATGTCCAAGTAGGGAACACAATCCTAGTGAGGGTAAGTCAGTTACACACCAGATATTAACCTGTGCTTACCCTCTGATAGCTTGGCACAGTGCAGGCAGGCTTAATTTAGGGGGCAATGTGTAAACTATGTGCAACACTTGAAACAGTAAAACAGTGAAACACCATACAAAAAGAAACCACGCTTGATTAGAAAACTCAAGCTTACTTTAATGATCAAAACAAGACAAAAATGACAAAAATCCAATAAATAGAATTAAGATATTCATTTTTAAAGAATATCTGCAAATATAGTGCTTAAAAGCCTAAACTTCCAACCACGGCTATTTGATCGCACTAGACCGTGTTGTAGAAAAGTACCTTCTTTTTGGCATGTTACCCCCAATTACTGCCTCATGTCAGTGTGTTTGACTGTGTTCACTGGGATCCTGCTAACTAGGGTCCCAGTGATTATGCTCCCTCTCCTCTAACTTTTGTCACTGCATACTGGTAACCCAGTATTTCACCCAAAATTGGCATACTGGTCCCCCCTCATAAGTCCCTAGTATATGGTACCTAGGTACCCAGGTTTTGGGGTTCCAGGGAATCCCTTTGGGCTTCAGCCTTTCTTCTGACACCCATAGGGAGCCATTGTAGCCTGTGTGAAAAGGTGCATGCACCATTTCACTGCCATGTACACTGCACCAGGTCACTTATGAGTCACCCCTATTCCAAGCCTTCCAGCCCTGAAGGCAGGGTGCAGAGTACGTGTGTGTGAGGGCACCCCCCCCCACTAGCAGAGATGCCCCCACGACCTCCAGGACCATCTTCCCGGAATTTGTGACTGTGGGGATGCCATTTTACACGTGCACTGGACATAGGTCACTACCTATGTCCAGCTCCACAATGGTAACTCCAAATATGGCCATGTTTGGAATCAAACATGTTGGAATCATACTGCAAGACTTTTGCAAGCATTGGTTGTATGATTCCATGCACTCTGGGGGCTCCTTAGAGGACCCCCCAGTACTACCATTGCAGCCTTCTGAGGTTTTCCAGGCAGCCCCACCTTCTGCCACCTCACAGACAGGTTTCTGCCCTCCTGTTGCTCAAGCAGCTCGAGCCCAGGAAGGCAGAACAAAGGATTTCCTTGGGAGAGGGGTGTTACAGCCTCTCCTTTTGAAAATAAGTGTTTCAGGCTTGGAAGGGGTAGCCTCCCAGAGCCTCTGGAAATGCTTTGAAGGGCACATATGGTGCCCTCCTTCATTAATCCAGTCTACATAATTTCTGGCACCAAACTGAACAAAGGAAAGGGGAGTGACCACTCTCCTGTCCATCACCACCTTAGGGGTGGTGTTCAGGGCTCCTCCAGAGGGTCCCTGGATTTTGCCACCTTGGATTCCAAGTAGGCAGGGCACTCTGGGAGCATATGAGTGGCCAGTGCCAGCAGGTGACATCAGAGCCCGCCCCTTATAGGTGCTTACCTGTTTACCTGACCAATCCCCCTTTCAGGGTTATTTAGGGTCTCTCTCTTGGGTGGTTTTTCAGATTCAGATTGCAAGACTCCAGCAGGAATCCTCTGCATCCTTTACTTCACCTTCGTACCAAAGAAACTGCATCTGGCCCCTCCAGGAACTCTACAAACAGCAACAAAGAAGCAAAGACGGCTTCTGCAACATTGTGTCTTCAGCTCCTGCCAGCAACTGCAACTGTTTCCCGGTTGTGCATCCTGGAGGACCGCCTGTCTTCTGCCTGCACCAGAAGAATGAAGGAATCTTCCTTGAAGTGAAGGAGCCCCTTCCCTGCATCAGCAGGCATCCCTCTGCAGTGACGACCAGTGGTGTGGGTCCCTTCTCCTGATGAAGTGTGTGGATCCAGCAACACGGTTGGTGGACACATGTGGTCCTGACAGTCCTGACGTTCAATTGTCCAATTGTGGTGGAGGTAAGAACTTGCCTCCCCACGCAAGACAGTACCCCTCTGCACCGCGTGTGCTGAAGTTGCCAAGGATTGTTGGCATCCTTCACCGAAGTTCTTTGTGCACTGTGCAGGTCTAGCTTCTATCACTCCTTCCTGTGATGCACAGCTTCTTGAGTCGTTCTCCGGCAGCGTCGGATCCCTTTCCGTAGTGCTGCATGGGCCTCCTTTTGCACCATCTTTGTCCCCGTGCTGTGGGACTCCTGTGCATACTGCCTGGCCTTCTGAGGGCTCTTTGAGTTGCTTAGAGCCCCATCTGGTTCCCCTCCTGGGTAGAGTCCACAAGGTCCCTCCTGGTCCCAGGCAGTGCCATTTTCTGTTTACCACAAGCTTTGCGTCTGGCAAGGCTTGTTGGCAGAATCCAGTGACGCAAACCAGACTGCAATCATCCATCTAGCGTGGGACATCATCTGCACCAACCAGGAACCCGCATCCGTCTTCTTGGGTGCAGTACTGAGTGTTGTTCTTCACCCGTGGATCTTCTTTTGCACCTTCAACCGGGTTAGCAGGGGCCCCTGTTCTCCATGGACTCTTCAGTGCCTCTTGGACTTGCTCCCCTTCTTCCACGGCTTTTGAATTCCACTTACTTAGTATATGGTTTGTGTTCTCCCTAGGCCCATTTCTAACAATTGTGATTTTCACTATTTGCACTGTTTTCTATCTTTTGTTACAGCTATTTCTGCATACTAGTGTATATAATTTGTGTGTTACTTACCTCCTAAGGGAGAGTAGTCTCTATGGTATTTTTGGCATTTGTGTCACTAAAATAAAGTACCTTTATTTTTGTAACACTGAGTATTTTCTTTCATGTGTGTGAGTACTGTGTGTCTACAGTGGTATTGCATGAGCTTTGCATGTCTCCTAGTTAAGCCTCGGCGGCTCACCACACTACCCCTAGATAGCCTGGCTTCTAGACACTGTCTACATTTCACTAATAAGGGATAACTGGACCTGGTATAAGGTGTAAGTACCTTAGGTACCCACTACACACCAGGCCAGCTTCCTGCACGGGTACAATCTGAAAAATCAACCCACCTGAGATGGAGCACCGGTCAGACACAGGGATCTACCTTGTCCCACTGAAAATTTACCTTTTGGATGGAGGATGCCTTGATGTCAAAAACCTGATGTGAGGAGCAGAGGAGGTTATCAGCAGGCAGTGCGTCAGTTTCAATTGGTGCAATAGGGAACGCATCATTGGCAAGTCCTATGATGATGGTGATGCATCGTTGTCGAGCCACGTAATGGCACTGAAATGCTATTGAGCAGGGATGTGGAGGTGCCAAAGGAGATATGTTGGTTCCAACTGGCAAAACAGCAGAAAATGTGTAGATTTTACTGGATCAGCACAGGAAAATCCATTTCCAAGGGCCCCTGCTTGGATTGGCCCTACTTGGCAGTTAGGACACAAAGCTGCCAGAGTGCAGGGTCTGTTGTAGAGTTGCTGAATGTTTTTGATGCCCCTTAGACTTCAGAACAGCCGGCAAGCAAACAAGCCCCTGGATTTAGGTCCAATACTTCTCACACAGACAGAGAGGGAAGCAGGTATCAGGCAGGTCAGGTAATCAGAAAAGCAGTTCCTCCAGAGCAGCAGTCCAGCAGTGTAGCAGTCCTTAAACAGCACAGCAGTCCTTCTTCATGGCAGAGTATAAACAGTTCCAGAAGTGTACTGGTTTGGTAGGGTCAGATGTTGAGTTGTGTTCTGAAGTGGGGGTGACAAAAGAGGGAACTTTTACGTTCACAGATTTCCTCTCTTCCTACTCTAGCTCCAGACTCACTACAGGGGGCTAAACAGTCCTTTGTGTGGGAGCAGGACACAGTCTATTCAGGTGTAAGTGTCAGCTTCTCCCTCTCATTTTGCACAGGATGGCCCATCAACATGTAGATGGTCACTCAGTCACACCTACCCTTCCTTTGGGTGAGGCTGACTAGAGGAAATGGAGAACACCCCAGCCCAGATGTGTCTTGGAGACAGGCTGCAGGTACACAGGGCTAAGAGCAGGAAAATGCAAACTATCTAAAAGTCCCAGTTCAATCAAATGGGGTCAACTAGTGAACCTCAGGATCTGGATAACAATTAGTATAAACAACAAAAATCCTGTCAGTAGCTAATCACACATGTGAACAAAAATGAATTAAAGGTCAACTAGAAGCATTAATCGACAGCAACATGTGGAAACAGAAAACACAACCAGAGCAAAAGATTCCTGCACAATGTATGTATTGTAGCACAAGTGCACAAAAATATCTATGTACAATAAACTTCAGAATGCTCCATAAGGTGTAAACAGTGTGACATCAGTGCTCGTGCAAAGTGAACAAGTGAAGGCTAGCGTGACTGTACATTTAAAATGCACTAAAACATAGAACTAAGCAGTGCTAAACAGCCTACAAGCTGTCTGTCCAAAACACAATGAGCCAGTCAATAAAGTCTCTATAAGGTGACCTGACGGTAAGGAAAAACTAATTTGGTCGTTTTTCACTACAGGACATGTAAAACATAAATGTATATGTCCTACCTTTTAATTACATAGTACCCTGCCCTGTGGGCTACCTTGGGCCTACCTTCGGAGCAATGTATATGTAATAAAAAGAGAGTTTAAGGCTTGGAAATGGGTTTTAAATGCCAAGTCTACTTGGTAACCAATGATGCACACACAGGATCTACAGTGGCAGGCCGGAGACATGTTTAAAAGTCTACTTCAGTGAGTGGCATAATCAATAGAGCAGGCCCTCTAGAAGCATTTAATTTGGCCCTAGGTCCATATAGAGCACTCTAGTAGGGACTTTTAAGTAAATTAAAAATGCCAATTGTGGGTACATCCTAATGTTGCCATGTGTTTAGGGGAGCGAGCACATGCACATTAGCACTGGGTAGCAGTGGTTAAGTGCCCAGTGTCCTAAAGACAACAGAAGCATATCAGCAAAAGTGAGGCAAGGCAAGCAAAAGAATGGGGGAAGACCACCCTACTTCTGACAGGTCTAACATTTGGTAACTAAGACCACTGTCAAGCCAGCCATGGAGTTTCTGGAAAACATGCCTTCCCTGTGGCCGACCAACTACTAAATGATTGTAGATACACTGTTGGCAACATATATGTGTGTTTGTAGTCTACATCAATAGCACAAACCTGGTAAATGATACTTTAAAACACAGTATTATTTCACTTCCTCTCAAATTGCCCGCAATCACGCCCACCTTAAAGACACTACTAGCAGACCCACAAAATCTTATGGACTACTGAACTATCTCAAGCCTCCTATATTTAGGTATAGTCTTATAGGGAGAGGCTAGGAGACAACTGCAAGAATGCATAGAAAAAAATCCCTTTCTCCATGACCACCAGTTATATCAATAAGGGGTTATGAAACAAGCTTAGCAGGGATTGGAGAAGATCAGAATTAATCTCCGTTTTATGCCCATAAGCCGGTAGTTATAACCCATCTCAAAGCATATTGAGGGTAAAGTAATCAAGCAGCTGAAAATCCAGTTACATGTCGATTTGAGATCGGAACAGAATATTCGCTCTAAATTAGGCTGTCACAAACACCAATATTAGTGAGCAATTGTAGCACAATTAAGCAGAAGATAATGCAATCAACTCAATTATTTCTTATCCCAAATGCAGTAGCAGGAAAACTGATAAGTGCAGGGAAGTGGATTGTTTGCTTGGCCATCCCTTTTCTTTGGTCTGCAGACACTGGTGCATCTGATTCTGGATACCTCCCAAGTGCATTTGTTCTGGCCCTTAAACCACAGTAACTGGACAACCTGGCTCTTTAATAAGGTCCTTGTAATATGGCATAAAAGGCACCAGTGGTGTGAAGGCGAGATGCCACGTGTAAACTTCAGTGTGCCTTTACACAAACCTCAAGTCTGACTTTAAAAACCTTGCCTCAGGACTGCTGTTGCTGTTGCAAAGTGAACCATTTTTGACATGCAGAAAGACTATGGGCCATATTTATACTTTTTGACGCAAAACTGCGCTAACGCAGTTTTGCGCCAAAAAAATTAGGGCCGGCTAACGCCATTCTGAAGCGCCATGCGGGCGCCGTATTTATTCAATGACGTTAGCCGGCGTTAGCCGCCGGCGCTGTCTGGTGTGCGTTGAAAAAATCGACGTACACCAGGCAGCGCCGGCGTAGGGGGAAAATGGCGTATGGGCGTCTACAAATGGTGCAAGTCAGGCTGAGGCAAAAAAATCGCCACAACCCGATTTGCGCCATTTTTTTACTATGCCCATCCCCCATTGAAATGACTCCTGTCTTAGCAAAGACAGGAGTCATGCCCCCTTGCCCAATGGCCATGCCCAGGGGACTTCTGTCCCCTGGGCATGGTCATTGGGCATAGTGGCATGTAGGGGGGCACAAATCAGGCCCCCCTATGCCACAAAAAAAAATAACAAAAAATACTTACCTGGACTTACCTTAATGTCCCTGGGGTGGGTCCCTCCATCCTTCGGTGTCCTCCTGGGGTGGGCAAGGGTGGCAGGGGGTGTCCCTGCGGGCAGGGGAGGGCACCTCTGGGCTCATTCTGAGCCCACAGGTCCCTTAACGCCTGCCCTGACCCAGGCGCTAAAATCCGGCACTAATGCGGGTTTTTTAGACCCGCCCACTCCCGGGTGTCATTTTTGCCCGGGAGTATAAATACGACGCATATGCATCGGAGTCATTTTTTAAGACGGGAACGCCTACCTTGCATATCATTAACGCAAGGAAGGCGTTCACGCAAAAAAATGACGCTTACTCCATGAACTTTGGCGCTAGACGCGTCTAACGCCAAAGTATGGAGTTAGTTTTGCGTCGAATTTGCGTCGAAAAAAACGACGCAAATTCGGCGCAAACGGAGTTTAAATATGCCCCTATGTTTCCATTAGGTAATCCTAAGAACTTCCTCAGAGCCCACAAGACTCAAGAGAAGACTGAGTGAAGGCCTGGATTCTTTTTGAGCCACACGAGGAATTTCCTCTCAATTGTCCAGCCAGTAGGCCTCCACTAGTTCTAGGGAAATAAATGACAAAGTATCATCTTACTGGAGAGCACTGACTAGTAAGCTTGACTGCTGTTGAAGCCTCACTGGAGTGTAGCTGAGCTTGCCTTCCGTACTGCCTGTGGCCCGGTATCCCGGACGTTGTTTTCTTGCTGTCTGGGAGCTTTGAAGTGGCAGTAGAAAGAAGTTCAACATCGATGAAAAGTTGTGACCATGACAAATCTGACCTCTAAAGGAATGGGACAATGTGTTAAATCTACCCTTCATTATTGTGACCTCGGCAGGCAGGTTTTCCTTTTTGTCAGGGGCAGAGTTTTTTGCTGCAAGAAAGAAGCTTCACCAGACCATAACATAGAAGGCATCTGGTCTCGTGGCACCATGCCCAGCTACGGCTCTCACTTTAATCTCTCTGGAGGATTTCGGGATACAACAATTTCTTAAAAATATGAAGGCACAATGTGAGATCAATGAAGGGGTCAAAGTGATGCCAGTAACAAGGCAACCCCAGAGCCTCAATTTTTTAAGTTTGTACCAATTGTAGCATTTGATGTGAAAACTTAAAACTTCAGCGGTGCTATTTCCCGGTACTCTGCATCAAGGAGCTCAAAGAGGACACAGTATCCTCTCTTGTCAGCTGGAACACTTCCACTTACATCATTTCTTCTAAGTCACAATGTAAAAGTGTTGACCCGGAAACACCGCAGCGCTATATACAAACGACAAACCATTATAGGAGCTTAGAACTAAAGACTTAGGTCACACTGAGAAAAAGTGTTGCTTTTTGCAATAGCTCCCAAGAGTAAACTAGATTTTCTCAATGGACTGTACTTTGCCTAGCAACACTGGTATACTATCTTCATGGGAGTTTACATGTTGCTCTCCTGCTAATTAATAATCTGGCATTTCACCTTTGGAAAAAGCTCCACTTTTTCACTCATGTCTGATGAGAAAAATCATTAAATACTTACTTTCTTGTACAAGACAGTATGTGAGTATCTTTATTCCAAGTATCAGCAACGTTCATCGAAAAGACAGAAAGGATGTAGTCGAATCTGTTGCTTATCTGGATTAGATAAACAAACTGAACATGTATCATAGCCAGAAAGCAGCGTCCACTGCGTGGCTTTTAGCCAGTCATGTAGTATGATAAAATAGTCACTGACACATCTAATATTCTTCGTCCAACTCTTGCTGGAGCTTCCCAATTGGTCAGATATTTCCAGAGTGAGATACAACTATCTTGAGGTCAAAGCTCTGAGTCTCATGCCTGTTACACCTGGACATTCACTTTCAGGCCACGTAGAATAGGGCCCCTCACAAGTCTTAAAAAGTGTTGGGGAAAAACTGCTTTCTGTAGCATAATGCATACATTAGTCCCTGAAATTTCAGCTCACAAAGTGTGCACTATTTTGTACATATGTTAAAGAAGTAGGAGCTCACTTTTCAATAGGTCAGCCTATTTTCACATTATCAATGAAAGCTCTGTGATTCAGGCTGCAGCAATATAATGGGTACTGGATTCATACGAATCTAGAGTCAACTCTTTTGTAGATCCCTCACCGGTGCAGTCTGTAGAACATATGAAACTATGGGAGAACTGTGAATCTCCGTCAGAACCTAATTAGCAAAAATCACAAGACCTCCTTCTTGACATCTCTTATCTCAGAGAGGATTCCTATTTGATCTAACCGTCCATCATGACTGACAATTTACAGATATTGGTTATTTTTAGTACCCATGCATGCTTTCTGGCTCCATAGATCCTTCAAGATAATTTTCGACTGACAATATATACTGACAGTACTCAGATCCTCATTCAACAGTAGAGAACACCTGAAAACTATGACAACATTATCAGGTTTTTCATAAGATAACTACATCTCTGTAATGAAGAAAATGACCTGTGCCATAAGGGACCTGAAAAAGAGATATTGGCACTGCAATACACAGAAAGGACATGATATGTTTCAAATGGCTAATAATTATGAAAGCATAGCATTATCTTGCCTAAAACGTGGATATACTATTAAAGTTGGAACTTTTATCCTCGTACTGATAAATGCTGTCAACAAGGCTGTGAACATTAAATTCAAGACCGTGGGGAAGATTTTACTGCAATGTGGCCTACACCCAGATGCCTAGAAGCATATAAATATCATAGAATCCAGAGTCAAGAATCCAATCCAACCTAACAAAAAAGGCCAAGCATGCGTGCCCTTAAACTGTCCTGCATAGCATACTTGAAGTGTACTGGGGCACATCCTCAGATTTCTACTGAGGCTATCCATCAACTCATCTATTGCCTTTGAATCATGCCCGGTAGCTTGATAACTACCTTGCAGACTAAAGTGAGATTGAACAAGCTCAGAGGAAGACCTATCAGGGAGCATAAACCCCATCTTTGTATTGCCCAAAGGTTCAGGTACACTGAGATTGCCTCCATTGTTTACTAAGGGACCACGTCCAACAAGCTGTCCATTGTTTTATGTCTCCATGTGGTGAGTGAGACACCAGCCAGGTGGGCAACTAACCAGACTTCTTGTCTGCTGACACAAATCGTCTTTGCATTAATCAGTTGGTGGACCTAAGGGTCCGTAGTGATGACAGGGCAATATGTTGTGCACTTATCAAAAAACACAAACAAATAACTAAGCAACAAATAAATAAATACACAAATTAATAATTAGCTAAATATCTAAATTATTTTGAGCACTTCTGAATGTTAATCGGGCTCTGAAAAAAAACGATCTTTCAAACCCTGTACACTGAGGGGCGTATGTACAAGGAGCTTGTAGCGCCATTGCCTAATTTGTTTGACGCTTCGGAGGTGTATTTGGCCCAATGCGTCAGTTTTTCAAGACATACATCAGAAAAAAACCTGTGGGGGATCGGACTGTGTCACACAGTTTATAATGTATGCAGGGTGGGTATGCCGTTGAAAAAACTCACAACTGATGCAGTGATTTTCACTGTGTGACCCTTCTTCCAGGTGCGTTTCGCAAAGCTTGAAATGCATCAGACTTACTACGCCTCCATAAACCACGTGTAGGAACTGACTCAGTGGCTTTGTAAAACGAATTTGACCATTTTAAGTCACTTTACACACTGGAATATGTCCCCGTGAGGGTTAGATTTATAATATTTTCACACAGTAAGCAACCTTGTTGCGCTGTGCTACGTGAAAGGATAAGGGCACTAATGCGCTGTACGTTTTTTCGAGGCAGGTTTTATTGAGTTTTATCATAGCAATGGGCCAAGTAGATCTCCAATTATACAAAAAGGACAGGGACTCACAATTATAATTATAAATTGCACAAATACTCATCCCTGCCCCACCCCGCCACCCAACAATACGCATTGAAATGCATTGCAGACAACATTGCACGTCTGTGCTGCTTTTCCTTCACCCACCTGTCCATAATCTCTAAGTTCTTTATAAAGTAAGGAGTGCTCCAAGCAGGCAGACTGTAAAATAAACACACGGAAATATTCCCAACTCTGCTACACTTTATTGTGCTTTTGAAGGCAATACCTGGCTTGATAGACTGCGATTTAGAAGCACATGCAGTGGTCCAGACCTCTCTTCCATGCAGCCTAAGGACGGAGGAGCCATCGGTTGTCCTCTCGCTGGCTATGTCTCTTTTCACCTAGGTCAGCCCTAGGAACATGAGTGCCCTTTGTGTCTGTTGCCCCTAAGGCCGGCTGCAACATATAGTCAACTTTGGGTTTGAAGGTATTGCCCAGGAAAGGAATGCACCTTATTAACATGATACTGCACACTCCTGTCATTTCCTTGCACAGGTGAACAATATGCTATCTTGCACAAATGCAGGCACTCTTGCACCTTAGTGCAAGGGTGCCTGCGTTGCAGGCAGGATTGTTTTTCTGCAGGAAGGGACACCTTCCTTTACAAAAACAATCTCCATAGACATTTTCCTCTGTCTAAGTGTACTACAGGGTGCAGGACATTTGGAAAGTGGAAATAACAAAGAGAAATAAATATATTTTTATGCATTTCCAGGTTTACCGGTGTTGGTAAGTCTGGAAATGTGCCAACATCCATGGGTGGATGCTTGGGAACACCCACAATCTACCCATTGAGTGTCTGCCTGGGGCAGAGTAACACAAGGCAGTGATCTGCGCTGCCTTATGGTATTCAGGATTTATCAAGCCACTCCAGGCCATGCAAGGTGGCCTTGTGTGGCTTGATAAATCTCACTCGGTTTTGTGTTACCCTTGAGCCCCTTTGTGTGGTGCAGAGGCAACGCAAAATTTGTGAGAAAGTACCCTCTTTCTAGCATGGTTACCCCCACTTTTGGCCTGTTTGTGAGCGTGTGTCAGTGTGTTTTTAGTGTGTCACTGGGATCCTGCTAGCCAGGACCCCAGTGCTCATAGATAAAAACCTATTTGTCAGTGTGTTCTGCCTGTCTCACTGAGATCCTGCTAACCAGGACACCAGTGCTCATAGCTTGTGGCCTAATGTATGTGTTGTCAGTAGTGCTTGACTGTGTCACTGAGGATCTGCTAACCAGAACCCCAGTGTTCATGCTCTCTCTGCTTTTATATTTGTCACTGTAGGCCAGTGTCTTCATTTACCAATTTGAATTGGCACACTGGACCCCCCTTTTAAGTCCCTAGTATATGGTACCTAGGTACCCAGGGCATTGGGGTTCCAGGAGATCCATTTGGGCTGCAGCGTTTCTTTTGCCACAAATAGGGAGCTCAGACAAACCCTTGCACAGGCCTGCCATTGCAGTCTGCGTGAAATAATGCACATGTTATTCCACAGCCATTTTTACTGCCCTTATAAGTCACCTATATGTCTAACATTTACTTGATGAAGGTTAGGTGCAAAGTTACTAAGTGTGAGGGCACCCTTGCACCAGCAAAGGAGCCCCCACATAGTTCAGGGCCATTTCCCCGGACATTGTGAGTGCGGGGACACCATTACACGCGTGCACTACATATAGTTCAATACCTATATGTAGCTTCACAATGGTAACTCTGAATATGGCCATGTAACATGTCTAAGATCATGGAATTGTCCCCCCATTCCAAATCTGGTATTGGGGAGCCAATTCCATGCATCCTGGGGGCTCCACCATGGACCCCCAGTACTGCCAAACCAGCTCTCTGAGGCTTGCACTGCAGCTACAGCTGCTGCCACCTCACAGACAGGGTTCTGCACTCCTGGGGTCTGGGCAGACCAGTCCCAGGAAGGCAGAACAAAGCATTTTCTCTGAGAGCAGGGTGTTACTCTCTCTCCATTTGGAAATAGGTGTTACAGGCTGGGGAGGGGTAGCCTCCCCCAGCCTCTGGAAATGCTTTGAAGGGCACAGATGGTGCTCTCCTTGCATAAGCCAGTCTACACCAGTTCAGGAACCCCTTGTCCCCTGCTCTGGCACGAATCTAGACAAAGGAAAGGGGAGTGACCACTCCCCTGTCCATCACCACCCTAGGGATGGTGCCCAGAGCTCCTTCAGTGTGTCCAAGACTTCAGCCATCTTGCTTTGCAAGCTAAGTACAATTCCAAGTCACCAAATATTTGTTAAAGCATTTCTAAGCACAGAGAAATCCTAATGGTGTAGTACTCAAGACTATGGCCCTCATTACAGCCCTGGCGGTCGGTGTTAAAGCGACGATAATACTTCAAACAGTCCGGCGGAAAAAATGGAATCACGACCATGGCGGAAACCGGCAACATAGACAGACACTTTAACACTCCGACCGCCACAGCGGTAGCAACAAACACAGCGGCGGTAACCACCAACAGACATGCGGAAGACAAAGTACCGCCCACTGTATTGTAGGTGCTATCCTCCACCTTTTCCGGGGTGGAACCAACGCGAACAAAAACACAGTGGAAACAGAAAGGAAAACACTCACCTCTCCACACCCCATGAGGAACCAGGATGCCATGGAGCCCGAATTGCAGATACTGACGATGCTGGCTTTCCTTCTCTTCTATCAGGAGCACCAAAGACGGCGAGTACTGCACCTACAACACAGGAGAGGGGGGAGGTAAAAGAGAGTGACACACACACGCAACACACAACACCCCTACCCTCACCCACAACACCATACACACAAATACATGCAGCAACATTACATATACACTCCCTCCACCCCCTGGAAGAACGCAAGGACAAAAGATGATGATTTGAATGAATGTAATCATGTGAAATCTCATTATCAAAGTTCAAAATCCAGTATATTCAATTATGTACACCAACTACACAAGTCCAGATAGTGCACCAATCATTGTCCGTGGACCACTGGGCCCCAAATGCATGGGCGAAGCCCACACTAGATACCTGACTGGAAACAAAGAGAACACTGCAGGGGCATCAGATCAAAATGAAACAGGCACCTCAAGGGGAGGAGGGGCACCTCAGCCAGATGAACGCACGACGCCACTGCTGCACGAGGGGGCTCCATGCCCATTGCTGTATCCTAGGGAGTGCAAAGCCACAGTCTCTCAAGTCTCTCCAGTGGGTGGTTTGCCCACTGCATTATCCTGGGGAGTGCAAAGCCACAGTCTCTCATGTCTCTCAAGTGGGTGGTTTGCCCACTGCATTATCCTGGTGAGTGCAAAGCCACAATCTCTCAAGTCTCTCAAGTGGGTAGTTTGCCCACTGCATTATCCTGGGGAGTGCAAAGCCACAGTCTCTCAAGTCTCTCAAGTGGGTGGTTTGCCCACTGCATTATCCTGGGGAGTGCAAAGCCACAGTCTCTCAAGTCTGTCAAGTTGGTGGGTTGCCTACCTCATTATCCTGGACAGTGCAAAGCCACAGTCTCTCAAGTGGATAACAGTCTCCACTGGTTCTGGAGGGGGCCTTGTGCCCAGAGTGCTTCATCCTGCCAAGGACTGAGGTAGTGGATGTATTTCTCCACTGGATCTGGAGGGGGCCTTGTGCCCAGAGTGCTTCATCCTGCCAAGGACTGAGGGAGTGGATTTATTTCTCCTCTGGTTCTGGAGGGGGCCTTGTACCCAGAGTGCTTCATGTGCAGTGTGGCTGGTACAATTCACTCAATTGGGTGTGCTTGGCACAACATTGACGAGGTACAGGTAACATGATACGCCATGGAGGCCGCGACATACCCCACACTGCTGTGGCTTCGCCTTCCATCTGCATGTGCCAACAGTGATGACAGTAATGCTTTATAGAAGCTGCCCAGGGTCCTGGGACTCTCCTCCAGCCTCGGGCGACTGACCACTGGGGATGGTAGGTATGTCAGCGGTGGTACCACTGTCTGAGGACGTCAAGGGGCCGCTGGTGGTGCTTACGGTGGTGTCTGTGGCGGCGGTGCTGGCGGCGGGGTCTGTGGTGGCGATGCTGGTGGCGGGGCTGGTGGCGGTGCAGGGGTCAGCACCTGCTGAGGGAGAAAGCAGGATGACTCCGGCTGCCCACCGGGGAAGAGGCTGTGGACTGTCGCAGCAGCTGTAGACGTGCCGGAGGCGGTGCAGGTGGCAGTGCAGGTGGCGGTGCAGCTAGCGGTGTTCACCGCCGTACAGGTTGGCATGGACATGGACTGAAGGTGTGACACTGGTCCCTCAGTCGGTGCCACATTGCCCTCTCCTGACCTGCCATTCTGTTTTTGGCCCTTCCCCAACTTTGATGGTGCCGTAGTTATCTTGCCACTATCCCCTTTCGTTTTCGCAGAGCCCTTGGTGGCTGGTAGTTTTGGCTTCTCCCTCCGGGATGTGGGTGCCTTTTTCACCATGACAGGTGGCGGAATGTCCTTGCCCTCGCTACGTGGCACACTGGCAGCCCTCATGGGTGGCGCACTCCATGACTCCGCAGTTGCAGGCACCACTGTGTCTGGGGATATGGTGGGTGAGGTGCTGGGCTGGGACCTGGAAAGCCTGGACCCAGGTGAAGGACGGGGGGTGTAGGGAAGAGGTCAATGTTAGCCAGAAAAAGATTTTTAGACACACTGGGACAGGTAGATGGAGGGGCTTTGGGAGTGGAGGAAGAGGTAGTGGTTGTAGGAGGTGTACGTCTGCTGAATTTGGGTGAAGGTGCATGGGCTGGAGGCTGTTGTGAGGTGGATGGCTGTTGGGTGGGTGTGTGCCTGTGTTTGTGTACTTTGGGAGGAAGGCTCACTGACACACTGGAAGAGGACACTGGGGATGTGTGAATGGTAGTGGGGTGGTGATTGCAAGTGAGCGGTGTATGTGGTGATGGGCATGCTGTTGATGGAGGTAGTGGCTGAGGATGTAGTGCATGCAGGTGTGAGTGGAGACGAGACTGGGAGGGAGGAGAGAGACGTGGAGGAGGGGGACACAGTAGAGGCAGTGGATGTTGCTGTGTCTGCATGGGTATGGTGCTTGTGTGAGTGCTTGTGGGATGTGTGGCGCTTATGTTTTCCATGTCCACTCTTGTG